>NW_019154088.1:866529-917550 GCF_002288905.1 Enhydra lutris kenyoni
TATGCTGGCTGCCTGCTCCAGTTCTACTTCTTCTTCTCCATGTGTGCCGCTGAAGGTTTATTTCTGTCAGTGATGTCTTTTGATAGATTTCTTGCCATTTGTAGACCTTTGCATTATCCCACCATAATGACCCACTGCCTGTGTGCTTGGTTAGTGGTCTTCTGTTGGGCAGGGGGCTTTCTCTGGTTACTGACTCCTTTGACTCTAATATCTCAGATGCCTTTCTGTGGTCCAAACACCATTGACCATTTTCTTTGTGATCTTGCCCCTTTGCTGGCATTGTCCTGTTCTTTAGTATCTGGAATTAGTTTGATCTGTGGTATCATTAGCTCTCTCATCATCTTTCTCACTTTCCTATATATCCTTGGCACTTACTTCTGTGTCCTGAGTGTGGGGCTGCAAGTACCCCCAGGCTCAGGAAGTCATAAGGCTTTCTCTACTTGTGCCTCCCACCTTGCTGTGGTGTGTCTGTTTTATGGGTCAGTCATGGTGATGTATGTTAGTCCAGGTTCTGGGGACTATCCTGGGATGCAGATATTTGTGACCTTGTTCTATGCTTTGGCAACTCCATTCTTTAATCCCCTGATTTACAACTTCTGGAACAAAGATATGAAGGAGGCACTGAAGAAAATTCTGAATCTGTTATTGTGGGAAATCTCTAAAGGATTCAAAAGTTGAATTTCCTATACTGTATTACCAATGTTTTAGGAGGATGGAACATAACAAAGCAAATGAGATTATGCTTTTTTCCCTTCTTATTTTCATATATTGGGAAGATGATTTTTACAAATTCATCACACTCATGATTTAAATCTTAGGAAGTTGTTGCTGTTGCATTCCAGATATGTCTGTACCTTAGATAAACTTTATTTTGAAATACAACTTAATAAGATTTTCATGTATTTCTCTATGACTCAGTTTCTAATTTCTCTTTTGGTTTTCATTACATACTTGATGTATTTCAACATTTTAAAATTCTGCTTTCATCAGAGCTAGTTTTTTTTTTTTAAAGAACATTGCAAATGTAGAATGTGTTGCAAAAATATGCGTAATTAACTGATAATCGCACATAGTTAACCAGATTTTTTCTTATTAACATACAATGTATTATTTGCCCCAGGGGTACAGGTCTGTGAATCATCAGGCTTACACATTTCACAGCACTCACCATAGCACATACCCTTCCCAATGTCCATAACCCAGCCACCCTATCCCACCCTATCCCCCCCGCACCTTCAGTAATCCTCAGTTTGTTTTGTGAGATTAAGAGTCTCTCATGGTTTTTCTCCTTCCCAATCCCATCTTGTTTCATTTTGTCCTTCTCTACCCTCTAACCCCCCTCGCCCTGCCTCTGAAATTCCTCATATCAGAGAGATCATATGATAATTGTCTGTCTCTGATCAACTTATTTCACTCAGCATAATACCCCCTAGTTACATCCACATCATTGCAAATGACAAGATTTCATTTCTTTTGATGGCTGCATAATATTCTATTTATACATATACCATATCTTCTTTATCCATTCATCTGTTTTTGGACATCTAGGTTCTTTCCATAGTTTGGCTATTGTGGACGTTGCTGCTATAAACATTCAGTTGTATGTGCCCCTTCAGATCATTACATTTGTATCTTTAGGGTAAATACCCAGTAGTGCGATTGCTGGGTCATAGGGTAGCTCTATTTTCAACTTTTTGAGGAACCTCCATACCATTTTCCAGAGTTTAACCAGATTTTAAAAAAACTCTCAGCATCAGGGATAATTGTAAAGTACTGCTTTGGTATATTCCATAATTCCAAGTATAGTTTTAGACACCAACTAGGGCACTTAGTAAGGTTGTATTGACTTGATTGACTCTCATGTTTTGCCAATGCTTTCACTTTAGGAGGTAGTTCTAATCCCCCATATGCAGACACATGGAAGTTAGTTAATATTCCATGTATGCCAAAGAACTATAGACTTTGTGAGATCACTACCACTACTATCCAGGTCTAAGGTTCACTTACTTTTATCATTCTCTGTAAAATTCTGGGTAACTATTACCCAGAGGTAATTTTTATTCTCTAATTTCTTATTTTCTGGATTTGGCATTTAACTTACAATATTGTACCTCATACAAAAACCTTGGGCTAAAACTTTCTCCTTGGATAACGCCAATACTGGCTTTACTTCAATCTTAGTCAAATATCTGCAGCTTCCTGCTGGAAATATTTTCATGAAAATCTGCTTCAAATTCAAATGTCTGATCCTAAATTTGATAACCTCCTTTTAAATTAGCTCTAGCTGTACTTATTTGCCAATGGCTCCACTGATTTACAACCTGAACCTAAAATCTTAACATTTATAATTCCTCACCTTCTCATACCCAATCCTAATGTCATTAAATTCTGTGGCATCTTCCCTGTCATCCTTTGTCATCTTCACTGATCATTTTTGTCCAGGTCCTAGCACAATACCTATAAATGCATAATGTAAACTTCCTTTATACCAGTCCCCATACTTATCTCCTCTCTGCTTACACAAATTTTGGGGATAAATCCTAACATCTTTTATTGTTTTGTTTTTTTTTGGTGGATACATGTCATTATAAATTTGTTCAAACCCATAAACTATACAACACCAAGAGTGAACCCTAATGTAAACTAAGGACTCTGGGTGATCATTACATGTCAAAGTAGATTCATCAATTGTAACAAATGTACCACTCTGGTGGGGGATGTTGATAATGAGGGAAGTAATGCATGTGTGGAGTTTTAGGGGGCATATGAGAAATCACTGTGAACCTAAAACAACTACTCTAAAAAACAAAGTTTCAAACAAATATGTATACACACACACATACATATTTATATTTATATACTACTCTGTGTTGGATCTGTGCTTATAGATCCTCATTCTCATTTTTGTTACTTGTGGTTAAAAGATGGATGTTAAACATCTAGGCATTCCCCATGCTAGGTTGGAGGAAATTCAAACTGCTATTTTGAGTTCTAGGAAAGCAAAAGCCTCCCCAGAAACACCCATTTTGTGTCTCATTGACCAGAACTATGTCACATGACCAAACTAGCTGCAAGGAAGCTGAAGAAGTGAGGGTTTGTAGGTGGACTCATTGCTCCTCTGAACAAATCAGGTTTCTTGTGCTAAGGAAAAGGTGAATGCAATTTGTCTGGGCAATAGCAATCCCTGCCATAAGAGGGATCTGGAGAGTTTCTCTAATTACCTTAGACTTAATGAAACTCAACAACTGAAAACATTGACCTTTGACAAGTATGAAAAAGCTAAGGAAGAAAAGCATTCAGACTTTCCAGAAACTACTACATTTATAAATCTGGCTGGAGGCAAGTAAGACAGAACTTTGTTGACTAAGCACTTGAAATTAATTTTTGTTGATTATACTTAGTGATATTTTTGTAAACAATTAGTACAACTAAATTTGAAAAATAATGAGCTTTTCTGGTGATGTTCATAATAATATTGAGCAAAAAACATTTGACCGTAAAAGGGCCCTTATAAGTTCAATGGTGAGGAAAAAACATTTGAAGAGAAAATACTAAAGAGAAAAATTGTTTCGAGTCCTAGTTTTCTGTGAACACAGTCTTCCAAATGTCATTGCTAACTAATTTAACCATCTTCCTTCAAGAAATATGTAAATAATCATTTTCAGTCTATTGACAAGATTATGCTAGCAAAATTGCATGTGATTTGTCATGTCCAAATTCTTTAGTTTGTATGTAATTCAAGGTTTCTCTCAACTTGTCTTCAAACTGGAACCTTATTACTTTTTTTTACTAAAGATTTTATTTATTCACTTGACAGAGAGAGAGAGAGAGAGAACAACTAGGCAGAGAGGCAGGCAGAGAGAGGAGGAAGCAGGCTCACTGCTGAGCAGAGAGCCCGATGCGGGGCTCGATCCCAGGACCCTGAGATCATGACCTGAGCCGAAGGCAGAGGCTTAACCCACTGAGCCACCCAGGTGCCCCAAACTTGAACCTTATTAAATATATGTTCCATTATTCCTGTTGACTCACTTTCCCTAATTAATGTAGTACAATTTTATTTTTACAGTCTGAGCTTAAAATCGTTTTACTAATATCTTGCTTATTTTTAGGCACCAGTCATGCTGCCCTTGAAACTTTTCTTGCCCAGTATAGTTCATCATAATATTATTTTCTAAATTCATAGCATTTTCGAGGTTTGCCAGATATTTACTTATAATTGGACTGCCTTTTAGATATCGGTTCTGGCATCATTTGTGTTATTTATTATTTTAGTTTCCTACCAGTTATACTGTAAGTTTCCCGAAGGCAGAGAATAGAAGTTATACTACCTTTTCACTGTTCCAGAATGGCTTCTTCTGTAGTAGGAAATCAAATAATTGTTTATTTCATTAACAAGTCCACTCAACAAATGTTAATTGAGTTCCTCCTCTGTGATAGGCATTTCTCTGGGCATTGAGAGTATAGTAATGATATCTAGCTCTCATAAAGCTCATATTCTAGTAAGAGGAGCCAAAAATAAAGATATAAAGCAAGAAATATATAGAATACAATATATTTCTTTTAATTAATTTATTTCAGTAATCTTTGCATCCAACGAGGGTCTTGAACTCATGACCCTAAGATCAAGAGTCACATGCTCCACTGACTGAGCCAGCCAGGTGCCCCTAGAATAGAATATAGTTCTGATGGTGCTAAATACTTTGAAGAAAGATAAGCAGGTGAAGGGAACAGATAATAATGGGAGTGGGGGTGGGGGTGGGGGAGGAGGTGCTCTTTTTAAATAGTATAGTCTGGGAAGGCTTCTTTTAATCTGAATTTTGAGATGAGCCCCAAAGAAAGTAAAGGGGTTCTGTTTTGGCTCTTTCATATTTTAGGTGAGCTAAGAAACTAAACAGTTGAGGGTAGGAAATTCTAATAAGCATAATTAGAGAACTAAATTAAAATAGTTGCATTAAGAAAGGCAAGAAGATTTTGGTTCAAAAGTATACCTCGAGATATACCATTGAAAAGTTTGACAGGCTCAAGACTGATCTGAATCTGAATTGAAGATATGTCAGACCACACAATTCTCTTACATGGATGTGATAAGAAGAAAGACATTACCCGGGGGCAGAAAAAGCCAGTGTAGATCTTTGATAATCCTGAAAAATGTCCTTGGAACACAAATGACCTTTATTGCCATTAAGAAGAAGGTAGAAATGACAGGTCTTATAACTTATCTCAAAGAAGAGCTAACATTAATTACTCTCCACTGCCTTTTTTATTAAAAGATGGAAATCTCTCTTGTAATTTTTAAATTATGTGTCCCATATTTAAATTGATCTCGTAGACAATGTTAGATTTCCTTAGTAATACCAAAGTTTTCAGTGAAGGCAGTTATCTCCATATGAAAACCTAGAAGAAATTAAAATATAAAAATGTATATATGTAGTTATTAAATATACCAGGGGAATTTACTTTATTTTCCCATAGCAGAATGAGACTAACCTGCATTTGAACTGTACACATTAGCCAGAATTTCTCATCTTGTGTCAAGACAAGCACTGATATTGGTCCATTGAAATAAAAGATAAGAATATACACTTAAAAATTGATGAATAAGCATCCAAGAGGAGGTTCAGGTAGGCCATTGGATATGTAATTCTGGAGGTCTGAGATGAGGTTGGGATTGGAGATAAAAACCTGAGAATTATCAACATATTAATGGTATTTAAAGCTATGAGATTATTTGAGATCAGTCTAAATCAGTGTAATGTAATAAGATATAATGTGAGCCACAAATGTGAGCCATATTTAATGTAAATATTCTAGTAGCCACATTAATAATGGTGAAAAGAAATAGGTGAAATTACTTTTAGTAATATATTTTATTTTGCTCAGTTGATCCAAAATAGTATCATTTCAACATGTACTCAACATAAACATTATTAATGAGATATCTACATTTTTTTTATTATACTAAGTCTTCAAAATCAATATGTAGATTTACACTTATTGCACTTCTCAGAAATGGTTACATTTCTTTCTACAAATTTTTGTTTCAATTCTAGTCAGTTAATATATAGTGTAATATTGGTTTCAGGAGTAGAATTTAGTGATTCCTTGGTACAACTAAGTTTGAATAATAATACTTATCCCCTCTAGGCAAAGAAACTATATTCTGAAAAAATAATGACATTTCAGTTATTTCTTTAACCTCAACATTTTTAAGTTCTGTATTTAGTCCTCAGACTTCTCTAACTCTACCTGCACTATCCAACACAATAGCCATGACTCACATGTGGCTACTGATCACTTGAAATGTGACTAGTTGTTGCAGCCACCCTGGAAAACAGTATGGAGTTTCCTCAAAAAGTTAAAAATAGAACTACCCTACAATCCAGCATTGCGCTACTAGGTATTTATCCAAAGGATACAAAAATACAGATTCAAAGGGGCATATGCACCCTGATGTTCACAGGTTTTCCTTGTTTTAATCCTGATTTGGTAGCAGAAAAACATCCTGAGTCCTCTATGTCGTGGAAGTAGTGCTCTCACACATCATGAACTACGTCCTAGGATGGGTCTTTCCTGAAGAATTGTATCTTCAGCATCATTGTCCTAATGTGTTCCAGACCAACAGTCAGAAGTTCCTTCAGAAGCTAGATGAAATTTCCTTCTCAGACGTTGCTTTTTAGATGAGAGTGGGGGGTGGTGAGTGTGAGGGTCAGTCAGTCATAGAGCAATTTTCAAGTATAATCCAATCTACGTAGCCATTCAAAATCCAGAATTTATGTTTTTATATATAAACACACTGAAGAAAGGTCTAGAAGTATACCCACCAAACTGAAGACACTGCTAAAGAGACAGACGTGTGGAAGTACTGAGATATGAGGATTTTCATTATTTTGTACTATGTGGTCTTTTACAATGAAAATTTATTCATTGTAAAATGTATTACTTGTGTAATTAAAAAGAATATAGAGAAAGGAGACTATTATTCATCTCAATGTAGCTAAGCAAGCCCTGGTTATTGAAAATTCTGTGTATATAACATTTAGACCAAAATAAAAAAATATTTTAAATATTTTATTTTGAAATATGAATATCTTTTGCAGACACTATGAAGACCTAGATATAGAAATCTCATTTATTTGGTTAATTATGGCCCATGTACCCCCAGGGGAAAAAAAAATTCTGACTCAAAGAATAAATGAAGAATCTTCCTTATCCACTCTTCACCAGTTCTAAGAAAGGTGAGTGGGCAGCATTAAATTTCACTGCAGCTGGAGTCTTTTCTAGAGAATGATTTTTTTCCCCTTTAGTTGAACTTCTGTTTCTCAGAGTCACAAATAATGCAGCAATAACTTATCAGAATCAGAGTATGTTCTACCAGCACTCATCATGAGATAGATAAGCCCTCAGCTACCCATAGAGAAGTTTACTTCCCTTTTCTCATCCTGCATCTACTTCACTGCTATTACGTATGGATCATTTAGTTAAGTCCTACCTTGTGTAACTTCTAGATGGAAGAGGGCCCAGGGATATCACGGGGAGTCTAAATAAATGGGTTGTTAGAGTGGGCATTTTCTTTTGTTTTGGCTGCCTAGTATCTCAATCGTTTTTTATGGCTGGGAGAATCACAATATTACCAGACTTGGAGCTTATCTTTGCATAATTGGATTTTTTTTATTGCTCCGTATTAGCTCTTCCAGCCTGTCCTGTAGCTACAGCACATGATGTATTCTTGGTTCCACCAAGCAGATACAGCTACGCCAGATTTTGATTTAGGGGCTAGGGATGCAAGGAGCAGAAATGGGATTGGGGGCAGCAGTGTTGAAATATTGACATTAAAGATATCAATGAAGCACATATGCAGTTATTGCAGGAAAGACAAGCTCCTAGCACAGAATTGGCAGTGGTTGAAAGTGTGACATCTGCTGTCCCATGGCAGCAGGATGGCTCTTGTGATGGTGATTTTTCATCCGACCAGTTGTGCAGAATAATTTGTGCATTGGTCTTTGAAGCTGAGCCTCAACTCTAGTTTTTCAGCTTTGATTGATTCTGTGAAATTCCTGATATCCCATCAACAACTTTTTTCCATTGCCATGCTTAATCAGCCAGAGTCAACTTCTATTGTATACAAGAACCCTGTTATAATTACCTACTACCTCTGTTAGGTGCAGTCCCAGTAATTTGCCAAGGACAAGGAGAAACTAACTCTTTGGTATTGTAGGTTGTCATGAATTTTCCTCCAGTGGTCTAGGAAGCTTTGTTATTTAGCATATTATATTACAGAAAATATCCCAAAGTCAAAATAACTTGGAGGAAGACTTTAAGATATCTATTTTTACGTGGAAAACTAAATCAGTTCTGGTCTGGGTTGGACATTGTCAGTCAAATTGTTAGCTTTTTTCCCAACATATAGGAGACAGCTTCAAAAACCACCCCTTCCCCAAAAAAGGAAATTTTGTGTTCTGGTCTAAAATATGAATATTTCCCAGTAGAGGCAGATGATCAGGCCAAGTCAAAAATTTTGTATTAAGTGCTGGTTGCCTGTAAGTATCTTATACTTTGACAGTCTGTTCCCTGGTTTCTGATGCCTATTTTCTGTAACAGTAAATGTTCCTCTACTCAGAGCTTAGAAGGTGCGGAAACCCAGGTCTAGGTAAAGAATACTTAATGATTTGGCATATGTGAATGTGTGCATGCCTTTCTATGTATCCTCTTCAAAATTGGACTAAGAATTTCCTGTAAGAAGCAACTATATCATTTCCCATTTTCATTTGCTGTACACCCTGGACACTTTACCAATGCTTGGTAATAAAACACAAATGAAAAAACACTACTGTTTCAGTGACAGATACTGGGTCCTTGATGTTATAAATGAAGCAATAGAATTTTTGTTAGTGCAATGAGTAGATGCTATGTTTCATTATAGAATAATTGGAAAGGAAAAAATAGTGATAACTTTGAATCAAAAAATAGTAGTAGGGTAAAAGCCAAGATACAAGTCTTAGCTTCATACAAATCAACTTGATTACATTTGCTCTCAGACTTCAAAAAATGACCAAAATAGAGAAATGACACATTGATGAATGAAAACTGTACAGAACTTTCCACAAGAGACCTTTAAGACTGTGGGTATTTGCTTTTGAGACAAGCTGAGGTTTCTTTATGTGTAACAAATCTCACTTTCATAAGAGTAAGGAATCAAACACTCAGATATGCCCAGAAGATATTTTTCCCCCAGTGAGAGAAATTTGGTATTCTTGAGAGAATGATAAGAAAATTTATATCATTTCTCTGTATTTTTAGAAATTTCTTTTGATGGTGCTCCTAGGACCTTCTTGAGTGCATCTTTCATATCTTTGTTCCGAAGGCTGTAAATCAGAGGATTAAAGAATGGGGTTGCCATGCAGTAAAACAAGATCACAAATTTCTGTGTCCCAGGGTGGCTCCTGGAGCCTGAACTCACATACATCACCATGACTGAGCCATAGAACAGGGAAACCACCAAGAAATGTGAGGCACATGTAGAAAAAGCTTTGTTCCTACCTGAGCTTGCTGGGACCCAAAGGACAGCACGCAAAACTAACGTATAGGACCCTAGGATGTAGAGGAAGGTGATGAATATAATAAGAGAGCTTACAGTAGCACAAGTTAGAGTAGCTTTGGGAACTGGAGCACAGGACAGAGCCAGTAGTGGTCCCAGATCACAGAAAAAATGGTCAATGATGTTAGGGCCACAGAAGGGCACCCGGGACATAAGAATAGCAGGTATCAGTATGGATAGAAATCCACCTACCCAGCAAGAAACCACTAATCAGGCACATAGATGGTAAGTCATGATGGTGGGGTAATGTAGAGGTCGACAGATAGCAAGGAACTGATCAAAGGACATTGCAGACAGAAAGTAGCCCTCAGCAGCACACATGGAGAAGAAGAAGTAGAACTGGAGCAGGCAGCCAGCATAGGAGATGCTCTTGGTCTGGGAGATGATGTTGGCCAACATTTTGGGCACATCAAAACTGACATAGCAGATCTCCAGGAAAGAGAAGTTGGCCAGGAGGATGTACATGGGTGTGTGGAGTTTCCGGCTTGACCACACGGCACAGATGATGGATGTGTTCCCCATGAGAGTCAGAAGATAGATGAGGGAGAAGATGACAAAGAGGAGGATCTGGATCTCCCTGCGGCATGGAAAGCCCAGGAGAATGAACTCAGTCACAGACCCAGAGATATTGTTGGCTTCTGAGATACTCATTCTCCTAATCTATGAAGGGAATGAGCAATAAGGATCATTATATTAGTCATTTTCTTTCTTTAAAAGTTATTTTTTATTTCTTCTGACTCCTATATACTCCTTTAATGCACTTTTGTGAAAAGGCTCTATGTGGTTCTGAATTCATTAATTCCCTTCTCAGGATCTGGCTTAGCCCAGCGAGATCAGGGTTCTGGGAGAACCTGGTATGCTCCCATAGCCACCACCCCCACCTCAGTCTTCATTTTCACAGTATAAATTTTACTGGCATCATGTAACATTGAGTCCAAACTAGTTTTCTCCATTTGCATTTAAATTAATTCTTTTTTGGTATATAGTTTCATAATATACACACTCATATTTATATATCTGGTTTCTTCTTGCTAAAAAGAAATTTTGTATAGTATTTTGGAAAATTTTAAGAAAAATCAAAGTTTAAATATAACCTGAAATTGAACTAGGTCAGTAGAAAAAGAGCATCTTACTATGTTCTCAGTAACATAATATTGTCAGGAGATCTGTGCTGAATAACTCTGTTGACTGAAACAGGGTGCTGAAGACACTCCCCCAAACTCCATGCTAGTAAGTACCTATTTGCCTTTTTTTTTAAATAAAGTTTTTATTTTAATTCCAGTTAGTTAACATACCTATTTGCTTTTTATACCTGTTTTTAAATTTTACTTGATGAGCAACAGCTAATTTGATACCAAAAGGACCCAAGTTAGCTTCACTCCTTTATTAGGAGATCCTGGTTTTCAAATAGAAAAAGAGCCAGAGGTAGATGGAGGAACACCAGTTTCTCAGCTCTGATGTCTCATCATCTTGTTACTACCTGGTGATGAATTGTCTTATTAAAAAGATAATAAAAAGGAACAAAAGCATATATTTAATTCTAAAACTGTGAGAGAAATACACTCATGTAGAATGTTAGTGTCAGAAGGGATCTCAGAGATTATCAAGTTAATTTCCTCACATCACAGAAACTGAAACCAGGGAAGTTAGACCAATCCAAGGTCATGTGGACTTCGTGGAAGAAACACATCTAAAACTTAGGTGTTTGGATATTAGTTCAGACCTTTTCCCATAAACTTTGTTACTGTGGACCCCATTTTTCTCAGATGGCTGCAGAAATATATTGTGCATGTATTATAGCTTTCCCTCCTTTGAACCAGATTCCTATTATTATAAAAAATGAAGAAGGACTTTAATAAGGCTACTAGCCAAAGCTGGAAATCACTATCTTAAATCCTCCATTCCTCTTTGACCTGCACAATGTCCTAATTCTTGGCATTTATGATATGAACCCACTTTTGGATACTTTTAAAAACACATTTGATTTGTAAAATTGTAAGTGTGACAACAACCACTGTCCTGCATTAAATACTTATTGTGACTTAATGTTCATTATCTCATTATCTCATTATCTCATTAAATTCTGCTCTCTCCAATTCTAGAGCCTTAAAACAAACAAGTACTTTCACATTTCTAAATGTAGCATTGAATTTCATTGTCCCTCTGAGTATGTTGATTCTAAAACCTAAACTCTTTTTCTTCATGGCTGTCTTCTACATAAATATTAGCTGTGTTTCCTTATTGTTTTTGATACAATTTGTTTTGCATGCAACATACAACTTGCTTATATCAAATTTACACTTGTGTATGTAGAAGATTAACCTCAGGAAGTGTGCATTAAGAACTGAGGCCGTATACCATAGAGGCCGTATACCATAGGCTGTACACCATAGATTATTTATATATTTCTCATCATCTCTCTATATAGTTTATAACAGGCATGTCAGCTAAGATGATGAGGCAGGTATCTTCTAGGACAGAATTTTCTACTAAATACCAAAAGGAGACCAAATATGTTAAGATTAATGTGAGTCTTCAGAGAGCAAACATGGCATACAAATGGACTGGTGTACTGAAATGGGAAAAACCATAAACCATAATTCCAAGATTGTGGGCTCACTGAAAGAGGCGGTGGGCTGGAAACTCAGTGATTGTAAGGGATGGTATGGTGCTTTAACCCAGAACTAGACAACCTAAATTTTCTGTATTTGAAATTTAACTGAAGTATATAGTATGTGCCCCACATCCTTTAGTGTGACTGTAATTTTACTTATCAGTGAAACTGACAATGGTGGGTAATACTACATGTAAACAGGGCAAAGAAACATCATAAGAACAAGAGTGGGAGGAAGGTGTGTTTTGGGGTGGTTTTATTTGAATGAGAAATATTCCTTTCATTCTTGGTTAGAATCAGTGTAAACTCACCTCACAATGAAGGAAATAATAAGGAGCCCTTGAGAAGAAGACTTGGATGTATTGAGGGTGGTTGTTAAATGAGTAGTTGTTAATCAAAGTTTGAAGGAAGAGGAAAGAAAATGTCCAGAAAAAGAAAGGTTTTCTTTACAATTCTTATCTGTAATAAAACTCACTATTATGAGTGCCTTCCTTTTTTTCTCAATTCAGGAGCAGACTTCATCTTTGAGAATCCCTCTATTCCTGCCTCATTGTTCTAAGTCCCTCTCTCCATGCCTTGGGTCATTGTAGCATCTATCTGGGACTACCTGTTGGTTTTTCCTTTCATTGCAAATATAGGTGTTCTTAAATCTTAATTATGCTTAATTAAAATAAATATCCACTACTTACAAATACTTTGTCTCCTCTGAAGTGATATGAAGCCCACTGCCTCCTGTCATCTTTTTCTCTGGATGAGAGTGTGAAACCGAAGTGGTAACTCAGATTTTCCTGATGAGATTTTTAAACACATGTAATCTGAATAGACATTTGAGATGCCCTGCAGGGAAGAATGAAGGCTTTGTAAAAAAAATTATGTATTATTTTATATACTTTCTCTAAAATATAAAATATATTTATAGATAAAAATAAAAAAAAATTCACAGCCCTTTTTTTCTGTAGCAATATTATAGTTTTTTTTTTCTGTAGCAGTCGAGGGGTTCACACTTGTACCCTCTTAGAGGGCTGAGGTGTGCAGGATTTTGGATTCCTGGTGTTACACCAGCACAGTTTGAGACTCACAAAAGATTGTCTTCAGCTGTTACACAAAAAGAAGTAGACTATCAGGAAACTCTCCTTTCATTTTATTATGCATCTCTTTCTGGCCACATACTGTCCCTGGAGGCCTCCCCTCAGGAGGAGCAGGGACAATCACAGTGCATCAATCAATCCCCAAGTGTGTGCTACTTCCAGTGATGAGCTCAAAGGTGGAAGGGTCTCCCTAAATCTGTTAGTGAGACTGTCACCTAATAATGGCCCTTCTGGTTTGCTTCTCACCTGACACCTCCAGACTGGCTCTGGGTTTTAAAAACCAGCCTCACAGTGGATGTCACCAGTTGTCCCAAAGCTCCTGGAATTCCCTTTCCCTTATTTGTGCTTCTTCAAATGACATTTAAGTTCACTTTAACAAATCCCCCAATCCAGAGTATCTCCCTAGTTATCCACTAGAAGAAACTTCCCTGCCCATCGTTATCACTGAGTGTGGTGCTGTTAAAATTGATCTCTACTGGGGCACCTGGGTGGCTCAGTGGGTTAAAGCCTCTGCCTTCGGCTCAGGTCATGATCTGAGGGTCCTCGGATCTAGCCCCGCGTCGGACTCTCTGCTCGGCGGGGAGCCTGCTTCCTCTCTCTGTCTCTGCCTGCCTCTCTGCCTACTTATGATCTCTGTCAAGTAAATAAATAAAATCTTTAAAAAAAATTGATGTCTACTCCCCCTGCAACTTCATGGCCATAGAACTGATGCCCACTGGAACCATCCAGTGGCTTTCAGGTTTTGAAAGTAGGAAAATCTGGAGCTTCACTTAACATTCAGAGCTTCCTCTTATGGCTTCAACACCAAGGATTCTATGTCTCTTTAGGTTTTAAAATTATCTTCCTCCTGTTATAATGGATATAAACACTCTATCTAGCTTTAGATCATACCTAGATGATAGTTTTTAGTACTTGCTATGTGCTGATTACCGTGTCAACAGATTTTACATGCATTATCTAACATAAGTACTCATAAAATTCTTTTGAAGACAGCCTTACCAGTTAAAATGATTAAACAGAAACTCACAGAGAGTAAGAGTTTATATTTGGCTGTAATTCAGCTTGGTTTATTCCTTTTCCACAAATAAGATGCCTGTAGTAAAAAAATTATATTTATCTGCCTATAGCTTTAAACTATTACTCTTTCTTAGTCATTGTTATGCATTTTAGCCACCCTGGAAAACTGCTATTAATATTATTATAATTAGGGCACCTGGGTGGCTCAGTCAGTTAAGTGTCCAACTCTTGGTTTCTGCTCAGGTCATGACCTCATGCATCGTGGGATCATCAGCCTCTATGCTCAGCAGGGGGTCTGCTTGAAGATTCTCTCCCTCTGCCCTTCCCCCCACTTGTTCACATGAATGCATGTGCTCTCTCTCTAAAATAAATGTCTTTTCTTCTTGTTCGCTTCTTTTTTAATTTTTATTTTTTGCTTCTTTTCTTTTAAAAATATTTTTACTTCAAATACAAACTTGAACAGGTTATTCAGAAGCTGCTGTCTATAGTTTAACTTGTTTATCTTGGTACAGTGAATCTCATTGAAAAATGAGTGCCCATTGTGAACAAAGATTTATTTAAAACAATCATTGCCTGCAAAGAGCTTTCAGGGTAATGAGCTACTTTGGCAAAATTTCAGCAAGGAACCATGTGCAAGGGGGACACTTTATATCCTTTTATTCTTTGCTGCTTTAGCAGACATATGGTAGTCCTACATTGAAAATGAGGTATCTTTGACTTCCTAGGCATGGTCATAGGAAGGTGGGCGTCAGGCCAGTTTCAGATGTCACCTTCTTCTGTTAGACCCTCTGTAGCTTGTTAGGCAACTTCTCTCTTCTCCAAGTTTTAGTCATTTTAGCACACTAGTATAAGGTGGCATAAACTGGCCAGAATGTCTGTAATCCAAGCTGAGAAAGGCAGCAAGAGTGGAGACAGCCTACTCAACTCTGTTCAGTATTCAACAGTCCCTGCAGAAAGTAACCTGGGGCAAATATTTCTGAGTAGCATTAATTTCTGGCCTTACTTCCTTTTTCATCTCCTAGTGCTAACTTAAGGATACTCTAATTTTTACATTTTGGAAGTACCACTGTGTATCTGGAAGTCTTCAACCCACTAATGCGTTCATATTGCACATGGAGACTCCTTTCTAACCTCCTCCCTCAGTGACCTGGCTTTTGAAAATCTTCTGTTGAGTGTCACTTTGATGACAGATGTCTAAACTCTTTGGTACAATCTTTATTTTTCATTTATTTTGTTACTACTTTTGTGTGTGTGCAGTAAGTATTTATTAAAGAACAAAGATATGAAGGAAGAACAAGAGGAGAGAAATATTTGACCTACACAAGAGTCCAGCCTGACCCACAATCACTTCATTATACCTGTATACTGATCTGAAAATCACCCCCTTTTTTCAAGTTTTTATTTAAATTCTAGTTAGTTAACATATGGTGTAATATTAGCTTCAGGAATAGAATTTATTGATTCATCTCTTACACACAACACCCAGTGCTTGTCACTAGTAGCCTCCTTAATTCCCATCACCCATTTAACCCATCCCCCTGCTCACCTCCAGCAACTGTCAGTGTGTTCTCTATAGTTAAGAGTCTGTTTTATGGTTTGCCTCTTTTCACCCCCTGTGTTAATCTGTTTTTTTTTTTTTTTTAATTTGGAGATAACTGTAAACTCACATGCAGTTTTAAGAGATAACACAGAGAGATCCATGTACCCTTTATGCCATTTCCCCCAATAGTAACATCTTACAAAACTACAGTATTAGATCACAGAGAAGATATTGATGTCAATAACAGGAAAGATACAAAACATTTCCATCACTACAAGGATCCTTGGTGTTTTCCTTGCATGGCCGCACTTACTTCCCTCTGGCTCCATCTCCTTAACCCCTGGGCAATCACTAAGCTCTTCTCCATTTCTAGAATCTTGTTATTTCATGGATGGAATGGAATAATACAGTATGTAATTTTTGGTACAATCTTTTAGAAATATTTTGATAATAATATTTATGTTGTATCCCATTAGTATGTGACCTTCCAAATCAGCTCTTTCCTTCTTTAATTTCAGAAGTACCTTAGAAACTAGTCTTCTCTGACATGTAACCTCCCCCAGTGGAGACTGCCATTCTGAAAAAAAATCGAAATTTTTCTTTTTTAAAAGATTTTATATATCTATTTGAGAGAGAGAGTGAGAGAGAGAGTACGAGCAAAAGGGGGAAGAGGGAGAAGCAGGCTCCTCATTGAGCAGAGAGCTTGATGCGGGACTTGATCCCAGGACCCTGGGATGATGACCTGAGCCGAAGGCAGATGCTTAACCAACTGAACTACCCAGGTGTCCCCCAAATTGAAATTTTCTAGATTTTTAGTTTCAGATAAATTCCTCAAATGTAAGATTGAACCTGTATGTTTTTCTATCACTCTTCAATGTGATTATGATTATTATGTTTTTCTCTCCTTTCTTTCCACATTCTGATTCCATTCCTTTGTGTTTTCTTCTTGGAGTAGGTGCATAGCAATGGAGGCTCGTGATATTGCCAGTGAGCTCATTGACTCATTTGTCTTATTCAACCTGTCAGTATGTAGTTGAGCTCATACAGTAAAGCTCTGGGTTTGAATATCTCCAAGCTTTAATGCCAGTTTGGATATCCCAGGATGAAGTTAAGCTGAAGCCAAACAGGACATTTTTTACTGAAGAGGAAATATCCTTTGGGCCTGGAAGTCATTGCTTAAGGTAGGAGTACCCAAGGGAAACCAGGTCCTGATGAGGTGTTTGGATTCAAACTCTGGGAAGCAACCAGTTTTGGGCCTGAAAGGCATTGGCAAGAAGTGGTGCACCTGGGGTAAATCTCATCTTCTTGGGCCCTCTTTTTGTCCAGTGAGATGTTGCCGAAGTGATGGCAGGTAAGCCCCAAGGGCTCTAGAGCCAGGCTTTGCTTTAGTCAGTACAGCCCAGAATATTTAGGTTCCCATCTTTGTACAGCCTTCCAGAGGCTGTATGTAAAAACTCTGAGGGTTGCTATGTCCCCTGTGGAATTTAGGTGAAAGAGAGTGAAGTGGCCAAATATGCATACTTGGTTATTTCCTAATTGAATTTGTGGGTTTTTCTGTTTGTTTTCTCTTTTTAAATTTGAGTGTAGCTGACACACATTACATTAGTTTCAGCTGTGATACATAGTGATTCGACAAGTTTATATATTATGCTATCCTCACCAGAAATGTAGCTACCATCTGTCACCATGCAATACTATGAAAATATCATTGACTATATTTCTTATGCTGTGCTTTTTATTCCCATGACTTATTCATTCCAAAACAGGAAGCCTGTATCTCCCACTCCCCTTCACCCATTTTTCCCATCTTCCTACCCCACTCTGGAAACCATCAGTTTTGTTCCCTGTATTTATAGGTTTTATTCTGCTTTTTTTTTTTTTTTTTGCTTATTTATTTTTTTAAAAAATTCCATGTATAAATGAAACCATATAGTATTTGTCTTTTTCATTCTGAGTTATTTTGGTTAGCATTATATTCTCTAGGCCTATCCACATTGTCAGAAATGGCATGCTTTCACTCTTTTTTATGGCTGCATAATACTCTGTTGTTTATATTTACCACATCTTCCTTATCCATTTGTCTATCGACAGCCACTTAAGTTGCTTCCATATCTTGGCCATTATAAATAATGCTGCAGTAAACATAGGGGTACATGTATCTTTTTGAATTAGTATTTTCATTATCTTTGAGTAAATACCCAGTAGTAGAATTATTGGATCATATGGTATTTCTCTTATTAATTTTCTGAGGAAACAACACACTATTTTTCACAGTGCCTATGCTAATTTACATTCTTACCAACAATATATGAGGGTTCGTTGCTCCATATCCTTACCAACACTTGTTATTTCTTCTGTTTTTGATTTTAGCCACTCTGACAGTATGGGATGAAATCTGATTCTGGTTTTGATTTGCATTTCCCTAATGATGAGTGATGTTGAGTGTCTTTTCATGTGTCTATTGCCCATCTGTATGTCTTCTTTGGAAAAATGTCTACTCAGGTGTTATGTCCATTTTTAAATTGGATTTTGGGTGTTGGGTTGTATAAATTCTTTATATATTTTGGATGTTAACTCTTTATTGAACAATCATTTGCAAGTATCTTCTTCAGTTGAGTAGGTTGCCTTTTTGCTTTGCTGATGTTTTCCTTTGAAGTCCATGAGTTTTTTATTTTGATCCAGTATAATAGTTTATTTTTTTTAATTTTTAATTTTTTTTAAATTTTTAAACTTATTTTCAGCGTAACAGTATTCATTGTTTTATTTTGCTTTTGTTTCCCTTGCATCAGGAGATACATCCTTAAATATGTTGCTAAGGCTGATATCCAAGAAATTACTGCCTATGTTTTCTTTTGGGAGTTTTATGGTTTTGATTGCACGTTTAGGTCTTTAATCAATTTTGACTTTATTTTGCATATGGTGTAAGAAGTGGTCCAGTTTCATTCTTTTGCATGTAGCTGTCCAGTACCATTTATTGAAAAAGCTCTTTTTCTCACTGTATATTCATGCCTTCTTTGTCATAGATTAATTGACCACATAAATATGAGCTTTATTTCTTGACTCTTTATTTTGTTCCATTCATCTAGGTGTCAGTTTTTGTGCCAATATTATACTATTTTGATTGCTATAGCTTTGTAGTATATTTTGAAATCTGGGATTGGGAAACCACCAACTTTGTTCTTTTTCAAGATTGCTTGGCTATTCAAGTCCTTTGTGATTCCATACAAATCTTAGGATTATTTGTTCTAGTTTTGTGAAAAATATGTTGATATTTTGATAGGAATTGCACTGAATTTGTAGATTGCTTTGGATAGTATGGATATTTTAACAATATTAATTCTTATCCATGAGCATGATATATCTTTCAATTTGCAGTTTTCCAATTTTTTTAAAATAGGGCACAGATAATAACAACTCCAGAGGGTTGTTGTGTATAATAGATAAGGTGACTATTCCCAAAACATATTCACTGGAATAGTTTCAAGAAGGTGATTTTGGGGAAAAGGAAGTTATCCTGTCAAAATTGAATAAAATCCTAAAATATTTATTTTGATGATTCATAATGTTTATGATGTTGTTGAAGCCTTCATGAATATGCTTAATTTGGCATAACCTATTACTTGCTTTATTTAAATATAGGACTTCTTTGGTGGGGAGGGGAAAGGAGAGGGGGAATCATTTTGTCTTTTATTTATTACAATTTTTAAAAATTTTATTAACATATAATGTATTATTTGTTTCAGAGGTACAGGTCTGTGATTCATCAGTCTTACACAATTCACAGTACTCACCATACCACATACCCTCCCCGAAGTCCATCTTTTAGCCACCCCATCCCTCCCATCTCCCTCTACTCCAGCAACCCTCAGTTTGTTTCTGATTAAGAATCTCTTATGGTCTTTCTCCCTCTCTGGTTTTGTCCCATCTCATTTTTTCCTCTCTTCCTTCATGATCTTCTGCCTTGTTTCTCAAATTCCACGTATCAGTGAGATCATATGATAATTGTCTTTCTCTGATTGACTTATTTCACTTAGCATAATACCCTCTAGTTCCATCTACATTGTTGCAAAAGGCAAGATTTCATTTTTTGATGGCTGCATAGAATTCCATTGTATATATATACACCACATCTTCTTTATCCATTCATTTGCTGATGGATATCTATGTTCCTTCCATAGTTTGGCTATTGTGGACATTGCTGTTATAAACATTGGGGTGCATGTGCCCCTTCAGATCACTACATTTGTATCTTTGGGCTAAATACCTAGTAGTGCAATTGCTGGGTTTTAGGGTAGCTCTATTTTCCACTTTTTGAGGAACCTCCATACTGTTTTCCAGAGTGACTGCACCAGCCTGCATTTCCACCAATCATGTGGGAGGGTTCCCCTTTCTTTGCAACCTCACCGACACTTGTCATTTCCTGACTTGTTAATTTTAGTCATTCTGATTGTATGAGGTAATATCTTATTGTGGTTTTGATTTGTATTTCCCTGATGGTGAGTGATATGGAGCACTTTTTCATGTGTCTGTTGGCCATCTGGATGTCTTCTTTGCATAAATGTCTGTTCATGTCTTCTGCCCATTTCTTGATTGGATTATTTGTTCTTTGGGTGTTGAGTTTGATAAGTTCTTTATAGATTTTGGACACTAGCCCTTTATCTGATATGTCATTTGTGAATAACTTCTCCCATTCTGTGAGTTGTCTTTTGGTTTTGTTGACTGTTTCCTTTGCTGTGCAAAAGATTTTGATCTTGATGAAGTCCCAATAGTTCATTTTTGCCCTTGCTTCTTGCCTTTGATGATGTTTCTAGGAAGAAGTTGCTATGGCTGATGTCGAAGAGGTTGTTGCCTGTGTTTTCCTCCAGGGTTTTGCTGGATTCCTGTCTCACATTGAGGTCTTCCATCCATCTTGAGTCTATTTTTGTGTGTGGTATAAGGAAGTGGTCCAGTTTGATTTTTCTGCATGTGGCTGTCCAATTTTCCCAACAATGTTTGTTGAAGAAACTGTCTTTTTTCCATTGGACATTCTTTCCTGCTTTGTTGAAGATTAGTTGACCATAGAATTGAGTGTCAATTTTTGGGCTCTCTATTCTGTTCCATTGATCTATGTATCTGTTTTGGTGCCGGTACCATACTGTCTTGATGATTACATCTTTGTAATAGAGCTTCAAGTCCTAAATTGTGATGCCACCAGCTTTGGTTTTCTTTTTCAACATTCCTCTGGCTATTGGGGGTCTTTTCTGGTTCCATATAAATTTTAGGATTATTTGTTCCAGTTTTGTGAAAAACAGTTGATGGTATTTAATAGGGATTGCATTGAATGTGTAGATTCCTATAGGTAGCATAGACATTTTCACCATATTTGTTCTTCCAATCCATAAGCATGGAACGTTTTTCCATTTCTTTGTGTCTTCCTCAATGTCTTTCATGAGTATAGTTTTCTGAGTAGAGATTCTTTGCCTCTTTGGTTAGATTTATTCCTAGATATCTTGATGGTTTTGGGTGCAACTATAAATGGGATCGACTCTTTAATTTCTCTTTCTTATGTCTTATTATTGGTGTATAGAAATGCAACTGATTTCTGTGCATAGATTTTATATCCTGGCACTTTACTGAATTCCTTTATGAGTTTTAGCAGTTTTGGGGTGGAATCTTTTGGGTTTTCCACATAGAGTATCTTGTCTTCTGTGAAGAGTGAGAGTTTGACTTTTTTACTGATTCAGATGACTTTTATTTCTTTTTGTTGTCTGATTGCTGATACTAGGACTTCTAGTACTATGTTGAATAGCAATGCTGATCATGGACAACCCTGCCGTGTTCCTGACCTTAGGCGAAAAGCTCTCAGTTTTTTCTCAATCTGGCCAGGGGTTTATCAATCTTATAAATTATTTCAAACAACTAGCTTCCAGTTTTGTTGATGTGCTTTACTGTTCCTTTGGTTTCTCTTTCACTGATTTCTGCTCTGATCTCTATTACTTCTCTTCTCCTGCTGGGCTTAGGCTTTATTTGCTGTTCTTTCTGCAGCTCCTTTCAGTGTAGGATTAGGTTGTATATTTGAGACCTTTCTTGTTTCTTGAGAAAGGCTTATATTGCTATATACTTTCATCTTAGGACCACATTTGCTGTGTCCCAAAGATTTTGAACAGTTGTGTTTTCATTTTCATTTGTTTCCATGTATTTTTAAAAATTCTTTTTTTAATTTCTTGGTTGACCCATTCATTCTTTAGTAGGATGGTCTTTAGCTTCCATGTATTTGAGTTCTTTCCATCTTGTGATTGAGTTCTAGCTTCAGAGTATTGTGGTCTGAAAATATGCACGGAATGATCCCAATCTTTTGGTACAGTTGAGACCTGATTTGTGACCCAGGATGTGATCTGTTCTGGAGAATGTTCCATGTGCGCTGGAGAAGAATGTGTATTCTTTTGTTTTGGGATAAAATGTTCTGAATATATCTGTGATGTCCAACTGGTGTAGTGTGTCACTTAAAGCCCTATTTCCTTGTTGATTTTTTGCTTAGATCATCAGTCCATTTCAGTGAGGGGGTGTTCAGTTCCCCTACTATTATTTTGTTATTGTCAATGTGTTTCTTTGATTTTGTTATTAATTGGTTTATATAATTGGCTGCTCCCATGTAGGGGCATAAATATTTCCACCTCCTCACTTTATTTTTTTTCCATCTCCTCACTTTAAATCTGGAGGTGTCTTTGAGTCTAAAACAAATCACTTGCAGACAGCATTATCAATAGGCCTTGTTTTTTTTTTTTTTTTTCAATCCAGTCTGATACCCTATGTCTTTTGATTGGGGCATTTAGCCCATTTACATTCAAGGTAACTACTGAAAGATATGAATTTAGTGCCATTATATTGACTGTAAGGTGACTGTTACTGTTTATTGTCTCTGTTCCTTTCTGGTCTGTGTTACTTCTAGGCTCTCTCTTTTCTTAGAGGACCACTTTCAATATTTATTGTAGGGCTGGTTTGGTGATTGCAAATTCTTTTCATTTCTGTTTGTCTTGGAAGTTTTTTTTTTTTTTTTTTTTAATCTCTCCTATTTTCAATGACAGCCTAGCTAGATATAGTACTCTGGGATGCATATTCTTCTTGTGTAGAACCCTCTTTTTGTCTTTTAAAGATTTTATTTATTTCAGAGAGAGCACAAGTGTACCCAAGCTTGAGAGTGGGGAGAAACAGAGGGAGAAGCAGGCTCCTCACTGAGCAGGGAGCCCTGGATGCAGGGCTTGATCTTAGGACCCTGTGATCATGACCTGAACCAAAGGCAGATTCTTAACTTACTGAGCCACAGACACCCCATGGAGAGAGAGAATCTTAAGCAGGGTCCATGCCCAGTACAGAGCCCAACAGAGGGTTTGATCTCACACCCCGAGATCATGACCTGAGCTGAAATCAGGAGTTGGATGCTTAACTGACTGAGCCACCCAGGTGCCCATAGAACTTTTTTTTTTTAATTGAGCAGACCCTTCCCTACCCTCTTCTATTAACTTCACATGAATTATCACTTGAAAAATATTTTGGAAAATTTGGAAATAATATTTATAAGTGATTTCTCTGTGACCAGCAGCTGATAAATGCTCACATAGTGCATATTATTGAAATAAATGAAATGGGCTGAAATTCTATCATCTGTATTTGAGGAGGTAAGAATTTATTACATAGTTTGAAAAAAATGTAACTTTTTGGCAGTGGTTGAGGGAAGTAAGGGGGAAATTTTGAAGACCAGAAATCATCTATTGAGTAGGATAGACTTTTATTTGTATCCTTATAAATAGTTCATCTCTTAAATAGACAAATCAGAAAAAGATTTCAAATTCTTTTATCAAAATATTCTTATTAAATCCTGAATTCAACAAAATTTACTAGTCAAGTTGGATTTCATTCCATAAGTGGCAGCAACCTGAAATATCAGGTGAAAGTTTTCCTGGGATATGGGGTGTCTGATATGTAAAGAGTCTGTTAATTGTTACCTTAGTTGCTTACAAATGCAGAAACCACACACCTTTAGAAAGAATCAACAGGACATTTTATTAATTGCCACACAGATTCATTTCTTTTCCCAACCTACTAAGAAATCTTGATGACCATAGAATGAATAAACCATAAATACCCAGAGGGGACTCATAATTAAAATAATCAGAACAATATTAGCATCTTATACCTCCCTTAAAGATATTTTAGAATAAGTTATTTTTTTAAAAGGTTTTTATTTATTTAGTTGTCAGAGAGAGAGAGATAGAGAGAGAGAGAGAGCACAAGCAGGGGGAGCAGCAGGCAGAGGGAGAAGCAGGCTCTCTGCTGAGCAAGGAGCCCCATGCGGGACTCCATCTCAGGACGCTGGGATCATGACCTTAACCAAAGGCACTCGCTTAACTTACTAAGCTACCCAGGTACCCCTAAAATAAGTTCTTAATTAAGTTTTTTTCTTCTATCAGTAATTTGTCCAGCCATCTGCCAGCCACTCAATTCACTTTGCTTCTGTGAAATAGAACAAAGAAATTTTTTTTATGAAACCCCCAGAAATTCTGCCCCTCTAAGACCAGACACCCTCAAAACCTTAGTTCTTTCCTGAAGGATGTCCAGTTACAGTTACACTTCACTTTGTGAACGGGATGACTTTCTGAAGCCTATAAATGTAATACCATAAGTTGGGTCTTATTTCCCTTTTGTCTTTTATTACATTTTAGGAAGTTAGACTTGAAAAAATAGATGGCAAATGGTTAAAATAAAATGTATAGTCAAATCAAAAATTGAGATTATACATTTAAGAAGATATGACCTTTAGAGGCATTTTGGATAATACTTAAATACATCACAGAACAAAAATACTGAAATAAAGTATGGTTCTAAAAACAGTCAATCAGTGATGAATAGATAAAGATGTGTTATATATATATACATATATATGTATATATATACACACACATATATAATACTATATATAATATATATATACATATATATATATATATATATATATATATAATGAAGTATTACTCAGCCATTAAAAAGAATGAAATCCTGTTATTTGTAATGACATGGATGTAGCTAGAGGGTATAATGCTAAGTGAAATAGGTCAGAGAAAGACCAATGTCATATGATTTGACTCAGGTGGAATTTAAGAAATAAAACAGAAGAACATAGGAGAGGAGATGGAAAAATAAAATAAGAGAAAAGTAGAGAAGAAGTTAAACCATAGGGACTGTTAACTGTAGGAAACAAATGGAGAGTTGCTGGAGGGGAGATGCGGGGGGGGATCAGGGTAGTTGGGTGATGGGCATTAAGGATAGTACTGGATGTAACAAGTGCTAAGTATTACATACAACTGATGAATCACTAAATTCTACCCCTGAAATTAATAACACTATATGTTAACTAGATTGAATTTAAATAAAAATTTTTTAAAAATTACCACTTCATGTTAAAAAAAAAAGAAAACTGTCTTAAGAAAACTGAGCTCCTCTTAAATAACTGAATTTCTTAGGAAGTATAAATCTACTTTGTATTTCAGAATTGGAGCAATATAGAAGGGCATAACATAGGTCATAAGCTTGTTTAGGGATTAACTGTTTAAACTCTCCTTCACTGGTAGGTAATGACTAAAAGGAAAGATTTCTATATGAGAAAGTCCAACCTTGCAGGTGTGATCTTATCACTCTAACTCCAAAGAATGATGCATTTTACTCTAAGGATTTTAATGAAACAAATAACCTTAGTTGCATGTTAAGTAGATCAGAGAAAGCTCAAAATAAGAATTAGGAAAAAACATGTGTTAGAGAGGATGTGGAGAAAAGGGAACCCTCTTACACTGTTGGTGGGAATGCAAGTTGGTGCAGCCACGTTGGAGAACAGTGTGGAGATTCCTCAAGAAATTAAAAATAGAGCTTCCCGGGGCACCTGGGTGGCTCAGTGGGTTAAAGCCTCTGCCTTCGGCTCAGGTCATGATCCCAGGGTCCTGGGATCGAGCCCTGCATCGGGCTCTCTGCTCAGCGGGGAGCCTGCTTCCTCCTCTCTCTCTGCCTATCTCTCTGCTTCCTTGTGATTTCTGTCTGTCAAATAAATAAATAAATCTTTAAAAAAAATAGAGCTTCCCTATGACCCTGCAATTGCACTACTGGGTATTTACCCCAAAGATACAGATGTAGTGAAAAGAAGGGCCATCTGTGCCCCAATGTTTATAGCAGCAATGGCCATGGTCACCAAGCTGTGGAAAGAACCAAGATGCCCTTCAACGGACAAATGGATAGGGAAGATGTGGTCCATATACACTATGGAGTATTTTGCCTCCATCAGAAAGGATGAATACCCAACTTTTGTAGCAACATGGACAGGACTGGAAGAGATTATGCTGAGTGAAATAAGTCAAGCAGAGAGAGTCAATTATCATATGGTTTCACTTATTTGTGGAGCATAACAAATAACATGGAGGACAAGGGGAGTTAGAGAGGAGAAGGGAGTTGAGGGAAATTGGAAGGGGGAGGTGAACCATGAGAGACTATGGACTCTGAAAAACAATCTGAGGGTTTTGAAGGGGCAGGGGGTGGGAGGTTGGGGGAACCAGGTGGTGGGTATTATAGAGGGCACGGACTGCATGGAGCACTGGGTGTGGTGCAAAAACAATGAATACTGTTAAGCTGAAAAGAAATAAAAAATTAAAAAAAAAGAATTAGGGATTTTGTGACTATTGTTTATCTCTAATAGGATTAAGATAGATGGTAAATATAAAGGGCCAAACATTAGTTAGGATTTAACTCCCTTTGCTGCAAATCTAGTGTCAATTAAACTGTTTTTACTTTTATTTTTTGTTCTTTTTTAATTTAAATTTTGTTAGTTAACATATAGTGCAATATTGGTTTCTGAAGTAGAATTCAATGACATTACTTACATACAACACTCAGTGCTCATCGCAGGTGCCCTCTTTTTGGAGTACTCTCATACTGTTTTCCAGAGTGGCTGTACCAGTTTGCATTCCCACAGCAGTGTAGTAAGGTTCCTCTTTCTCTGCATCCTCACCAACATCTGTTGTTTCCTTAGTTGTTAAGTTTAGCCATTCTGACTGGTGTGAGGTGGTATCTCATTGTGTTTTTGAGTTGGATTTCCCTGATGACAAGTGATGTGGAGCATTTTTTTTTTTTCATTTGAATGTTGTCTTTGGAGAAATGTCTGTTCATGTCTTCTGCCCATTTCTTGGCTGGATTATTTGGTTTTGGGTGTTGAGTTTGAGAAGTTCTTTATAGATCTTGGATTCCAGCCCTTTATCTGATATGTCATTTGTGAATATCTTCTCCCATTCCATAGGTTGACTTTTAGTTTTGTTGATTATTTCCTTTGCTGTACATAAGGTTTTATACTGATGAAGTCCCAAAAATTCATTTTTGCTTTTGTTTCCCCTGCCTTTGGAGATGTGTCTAACAAGAAGTTGCTGTGGCCAAAATCAAAGAGGTTACTGGGTGCATTCTCCTCTAGGGTTTGAATAGATTCCTGTCTCACATTTAGGTCCTTCTTCCATTTTGAGTTTATTTTTCTGTAAGGTGTAAGAAAGTGGTCTGGTTTCATTCTTCTGCGTGTGGCTATCCAATTTTCCCAAAAGCAACTATTGAAGAGACTAAGAAAGTTTTATTTATTAAATAAAACTAGTCCCATCATGTAGTGATGGATATTTAAGATGGTGGTGGGCTTTATTGTAACAGTTCTCTAACCAAAATTATTGAATTCTCTAGAAAATTATCTTGCTTACATTTTGTTAAGATAGGTTGTGGTGGAACTTGATTCACTCTGACTTCTGATTTATATTTTATGGACAGGTATTTCCATCCCAAAGACTTTCCTTAGGGCAGTCTTCATCTCCTTATTCCTGAGGCTATATATTAGAGGATTACAGAAGGGTGTTATCACAGAATAAAATAAGGTTACAATTTTCTGCACTTGCACTGGGTGTCCTGATCCAGGACTAACATACATCACCATGATGGAGCCATAAAACAGGGTGACAACTGCCAAATGAGAGGCACATGTAGAGAAAGCCTTATGTTTGCTTGCTGCTGAGGGCATCCGTAGCACAGCCACAATCACCAGAGCATAGGAGCAAAGAATAAAGAGAAAGGTTCCAATCATGAAAACAGCATTGAAAGTAGAGTAAATGAACTGGGTGGTGGTGTCTTCAGAACAGGACAGCAACATCAATGGGACAGGATCACACACAAAATGGTTGATGGTATTTGGACCACAATAAGGCAACTGTGAAATGAGAACAACTGGGGTTAGGAAGAGGATGAACCCACATGACCATCCAAAGATGACAAGGCCAGTGTACAGCTGTTTAGTCATGATGCGTGGGTAATATAGAGGACAGCAGATGGCAAGGTACCTGTCAAAGGCCATGATGCAAAGGAAGAAGCCCTCATCACACCCAAATGAGAAGAAGAAGTAGAACTGTGTGAAACAGCTCACAAAAGAGATAGACTTGCTTGTGGACAGGAAATTGGCCAACATATTAGGGATGGTCGTGGTGACGTAACATATTTCCAGGAGAGAGAAATTCCCCAAGAAGATGTACATGGGGATGTGAAGACGCCGGTCCCACCGCACAGCACAGACAATGGCTGCATTCCCCATCAGAGTCAGGGTGTAGACTACTGAGAAGAGCACAAAGTAGAGGAGCTGCATTTCTGGGCTTGAAGGAAAGCCCATGAGGATGAAGTGGCTGACGGAGTTGGTGGTTTCTGTGCTGGACACATTCATTGGTCTGGAAGACATGGGAGATGACTTGGTTATTGCACCTTAATGGGGTACGCTGGTTCTTCTTGAAAACACCAAATTCTTTTTTTTTGATAAAGTAATAAACTGAGGTTTCTATTAAAGCAACAAAGCTGTGATCATCATAACCTGTTTCCCAAGAGTATGATTTCATTTTGGTAAGATGTAAATAATAATATAAATAAAAACATGGTATGGAGCAATCATTAAGCTAGGTTAGGATCCTGGATTACATATTAGGAGTGCTAAATTGAAATTTCCTTTTGAAGTATAATGTAAAACTATTTTGTCATACTTAGTAATATTGATAAGAATATCAAATGAAGTACTATTTATATTAAGACATTTCAGAAAGTTCTGTCTCACTGAGATATAGTGAAAGGGCACAGGGACTATTCCTTTTTGTTCTTGTTTATGGTATTATAAAGTGATGACTGAAACAGCTCTCTAGTTCGTTAGATAGTTCATTATATGACCAGACATGTTTGCTATGTAAAAAATGTTTTCCTCTCCATCCAGCCTGTTGGATTTAGCTCCAGATGAGGAAGAACCTTACACTTTGGCACCTAAAATTACCTGTAGTTTGTTGTTATTGAATAACAGCTTAACTTGTGTATGTCTTCTTTCCTTAGAAACCTACTTTTGGCTATCACATTTGGCATCTAAGATGGTAGGACTGCTGTTTATGTATACTCATTTGCTCATGGCACTACATAGACTGTATCAAGTCTGCATGCAACTTAACAGTTCAGTCTATTTATTTTCCATAGCAATCATATCATATCAGGTGGCAGTGGAATGCATGTACTGGAATTTCTCCAAATACAAGAGTTTTTTTTTTTTTTCTTGTCCTGGAAGACAAAGATTCTCCCTTGATCTGTTGTTATTCTATGATAATATATTAAAAAAAAAAAAGATTATTTAGGATTTTTATATCCTTAATAATTGTATGATTTTCCCAGCTGAGGTTGTTATATAGTATCTGAGAAAGAATTAAATGTGATATTAAATAGAGACAGCAAGGTATGGAGGTACTGAGTCTTGGCCGTTCACTAGAAGTGAAAAAACAGAGTGCCTTTAAGTTAACTACATTCAAATTATACTTAAATGTGTATAATGAGGACAAAATATACAGAAGCAAAGAGGGAAAAATATTAATATTAATGTAAGAGGCAATTGATAGTATTAAGTTTCTAAAATAATCTATGGGATGCCCACAAATTATTCTGCTGCATTCTTTTTTCTTTAGGAAAATGCTCACTTATATGTCTGATAGGTTTTAGTGGTTATCTTCATAACTCATTCGATTGAATTTTTAAAACTCATTTATTTTTGTTCTTTTTATTCTGGACTGTGTCCTGACATTGGTATCCTACTCTAAGCCATTTTTTTTTTAATGATTTTTTTTGAAGATTTTATCCATTTATTTGACAGAGATCACAAGTAGGCAAAGAGAGAGAGAGAGAGAGAGAGGAGGAAGCAGGCTCTCCACTGAGCAGAGAGCCTGACGTGGGACTTGATCCCAGGACCCTGAGATCACGACCTGAGCTGCAGACAGAGGCTTAACCACTGAGCTACCCAGGCACCCCTCTAAGCCATTTTAATTAATATTTTGACTGACAATGGGGCACTAACAGTGGTATATGAAATCAGTATCAATACTCACCCTGTTTGTGTCTCCTATTACAGTATTTCTCAGGAATACTAATTGTACTAAGTCATAATCCAAAGCAAATCCTACAAATGCAAGAAACAGCACACAGATGCTGAATGGTTTTATCATTAAAGGAAATTGTTTCACATAAACCAAGGCATATTAAATTACTAAAACTGAGAGCAATATATGAATTAGAGAGAGAGATCACTGGAATCAGAGATTTGTTACATTTTCTCTGTTAAACAAGCAATAAAATTCATCATTCATCCACCTCTAGTAATTTATTAGTTACACATTTTTACACAAAATCCCCAGGCCTCTTTTGTAAATATTTATATTTTAAAGGGATAGGAAGCTAGATAAATGTATTTCCCCAGACATGGGGAAAGAAGAGAAAAATTAATATTTTCAAACTTTTCTGTATGAATTTTATTCTAATCAGATATTTACATTTTCAGAGCAAGAAGAAAGCACTTGCCAGCAAATCCATTTATGCTGAAAATCAGCATTTGTAATAGGGCATGCAAAGTTTTAACATGCTCCTTGGATATGTGCCAAGAAGAAAGGTCAGAGAGGGAGAATAAAATATTACCCCACAGAGTGTAAAACATGTGAGAGACTTCTGAAGAATTGGAGAATCCAGTTTGTAACCTGCCATAAATTATACAGAGTGAATTTTAAAATATTTTTTTCCCCTAGCAGCAAAACTCATATTTATGGTTAAGATTAAGCCTAGGTGAAGGTATTATCTGTATTTATCTCTTTGCCTCATTGTCTTTTGAGATTTGCAACCCTCTCCCATGACATTTTTAAAGTATTTGTTCAATAGATGAGATTGTTTTTGAATTTTATTTATTCACTCTGAAATTCCAAGCCGTACTGTTCCCTGAGGATTAGTACATTGCAGAACTATGTTCCTACCTTCTCTTAAACTTTTTCTCACCAGGCACAAAAGGTTCCTGGGGAATAATTAAATAGTAATAGAGCTTGTTGTAATAGATACAATATGAAAACACACCATTGGATTCCTTGTTTCTATTTTGAAGAAAGAGAAAATTCTTTCCCCATCAATATTCTTAAATTTGTTGTTTAGAGACATTTCAGTCACAATTTTATCATACCCATTAGAAAAATGACATTTTAAGTGCTAAGACTGGTATGGGGTTATTTAACAAATATTTATCAAGTGCTTACCAGGCACTGGGAACATATCCAGGCAAACAAAATAGAATAAGTTCTTGTTTACCTAGAACAATTCGATGGGATATGGAAAGCAACAGAAGATCAAATCAATAAGTGCACTATAATTTTTTTTCATTTGAGATGTGTGTGAATTGAATGGACCAAAAATGGAGCAGGAATATAATTTTAAATAGAATTTTAAGGAAAGCCCAACAGAGATATCAACATTTGAGCCGTTGCTTGGAAAAGTGATGGAACAAACCAAGAGGATACCAAAAGAGATTTCAGGCAGAAGGAACAGCTAATGCTAGGAATATGTGCAGTGGTATATCAGGAGAAGAGCAAGGTGGCTGGTGTGCTGGAGTAGTGTTTACTAGGGAGAATCTGCCTCTTTCTGGTGTCCTGCTATCCCCATTTCTTCTTTGTATAGCATCTGTACTTCTTTGTAGTCTTTTCTCCTTAAACATTCCCCCCCCATATTTATTGAGCTATAATTGACATATACAGCAACAATATGTAAGTTTAAAGTGTATTATGTACTGATTTGATACACTCACATACTGTGAAGTGATTACCACCATAACATTAGCTAACAACTGCCTCACCTCATATAATTATTCTTTATCTCTTGTGATGAAAACATTGCAGATCTACTCTTACCAACTTTAATTTTGTAGTACAGTGTTGTTGACAGTAATTACCATGGTGTACATTAGATCCCCAAAACGTTTTCATCTTATAACAGGAAATTTGTATCCTTAGACAAGTATCTTTCCATTTCCCCTACCTCACAGCCCCTGGCAACCACAAATCTGTTTTGTTTCTATGAGTTCAGATTTTTGAGATTCTATATACAAGTGATACAGTATTTGCCTTATTTGACTTATTTCACTTAGCTTAATACTCTCAAGGTCCACCTGTGTTGTCACAAATGGCAGGATTTCCTTCTTTCTGATGGTTGAATAGTATTCTATTGTATATATGACCACATCTTCTTTATCCATTCATCTGTAGATGGACATTTAGGTTGTTTCCATATCTTGGCTATAGTACGTAATGCTGCATTAAACATGGGAGTGCAGGTATCTCAACACAGTGATTTTGTTTCCTTCAGATTTATACCCAGAAGCAAAATTGCTAGATTGCATGATAGTTCTATTTTTTATTTTTTGAGGGCTTTTCATACTGTTTTTTATAGTGGCTGTTTTAGTTTGCATTGCCACCAACAATGAACCAGGGCTCCCTTTTCTTTTACATTCACACCAACACTTGTTAGCTCTTGTCCCTTGATGCTAGCCATTCTCACGGGTACAAAGTATCCTTTGTGGTTTTGATTTGCATTTCCCTGATTAATGATGTTGAGTACCTTTTTAAGTACCTGTTGGTTATTTGCATTATCTCTTTTAGAAATAAATCTATAAAAATCCTTAGTGCATTTTGTTTTATTTTATTTTATTTTTAAAGATTTTATTTATTTATTTGACACACACAGATCACAAGTAGGCAGAGAGAGAGGGGGAAGCAGGCTCCCTGTTGAGCAGAGAGCCAGATGCAGGGCTCGATCCCAGGAACCTGGGATCATGACCTGAGCCAAAGGCAGAGGCTTTAACCCACTGAGCCACCCAGGAACCCCCAAAAAATCCCTAGTGCATTTTAAAATTTATATATATACTTTGCTTTAGTTGTTTGAGTTACTTATATATTTTGGATATTAACCCCTTATCAGATACAGTTTGTAAATATTTTCTCCCATTCTGTAGATTGTCTTTTATCTTGTTAATTGTTTCTTTGCTGTACAAAAGCTTTTATTTTATTTATGTTTTTAAAAGATTTGATTTATTTTTTAGAGAGAGAGCACAGCACAGGGAGCTGCAGCAGGCAGAGGGAGAGGGAGAAACAGGCTGGCAGAGAAGTGAGCCCGATGTGGGACTCAATCCCAGGACTCTGGGATCATGACCTGAGCCGAAGACAGATGCTCATCACTGAGCCACCCAGGCACTCCTGTACAAAAGCTTTTAGTTTGATAAAGGTCCACTTGTTAATTTTAGGTCGATATAGGTTCACTTGTTAATTTTTGCTTTTGTTGTCTCTGCTTTTTGCATTAAACCCAAACCCAAAAAATCTTTGCTAGACTAAGGAAACTTTCCCCATGTTATCTTCTGTGGGTTTTATGGTTTCAGTCTTATGTTTAAGTCAGTCATCTATTTCAACCTGATTTTTGGGTATGGTGTAGGAGAAGGATCCATTCAGTCTTTTGCATGTGAATACATAGTTTTTCTAACACTATTTATTGAAGAGACTATCTTTTCCCCATTATGTATTCTTAGTTGATCATATATGTATGGTTTTATTTCTGGGCTCTGTATTCTTTTTTTGTTTGTTTGTTTGTTTTTAATTTTATTTTTTATAAACATATATTTTTATCTCCAGGGGTACAGGTCTGTGAATCACCAGGTTTACACACTTCACAGCACTCACCATAGCACATACCCTCCCCAATGTCCATAACCCCACCCCCCTCTCCCAACCCCCTCCCCCCATCAACCCTCAGTTTGTTTTGTGAGATTAAGAGTCACTTATGGTTTGTCTCCCTCCCAATCCCATCTTGTTTCATTTACTCTTCTCCTACCCCCTTAACCCCCCATGTTGCATCTCCTCTCCCTCATATCAGGGATATCATATGATAGTTGTCTTTCTCCGATTGACTTAGTTCGCTAAGCATGATACCCTCTAGTTCCATCCACGTTGTCGCAAATGGCAAGATTTCATTTCTTTTGATGGCTGCATAGTATTCCATTGTGTATATATACCACATCTTCTTTATCCATTCGTCTGTTGATGGACATCTAGGTTCTTTCCATAGTTTGGCTATTGTAGACATTGCTGCTATAAACATTCGGGTGCACATGCCCCTTCGGATCACTTGGGCTCTGTATTCTATTCCAATGGTCTGTGTGTCTGTTTTTATGTCAGTACCATACTGTTTGGCTTCTATAAATTTGTAATATAATTTGGAATCAGAATGGGTGATATTTCTAGTTTTATTTTTCATTCTCAAGATTGTTTTGGTTATTTGGAGTCTTTTGTGGGTCCATATAAATTTTAGGATTATTTTTTTCTATTTATGTGTAAAGTGCTATTGGAATTTTGATAGGGATTGCATGGAGCTAGATTGTTTTGATTAATATGGACATTTTAACAATAATTCTTACAGTTCATGAACGTGGGATATCTTTCCATTTTATTGTGCCCTTTTCAGTTTATCTTATTAGTGTCTTAAAGTTCTCAGTGTAGAGATCTTTTATCTCCTGGTTAAATTTGTTCCTATGTATTTTATTCTTTTTGATGCTTTGTAAGTGGGATTGTTAATTTCTTTATTTCTTTTTTGGACATTTTATTGTTAGTGTATAGAAACACAACTGGCTTTTTGTATACTGATTTTGTATTTTGCAACTCTAATGAATTAATTTATTAGTTCTGCAGTTCTACAGATTTATAGGATTGTAGTTGTAGATTTGAGCTGGATCATGTAGCTGCTGCTGGGTCTGCAGTGAAGTCTGATGTCAGGACTCTTTGCAGGGTTTTGGGCAGGTAGTGTGGGTCCTCGCTGATCCTTGGATGGGGGAAATTTAGAACCATGGTCTAAAGGGCTGGTGCTGAGACAAGTGTCTGCTTTAGATTCTGTAGTGGAGTCTGCAGATGGCAGGCCTGTTACCAGATGCAGGAACAGGGTTGCTCTCACAGGGTCCCTGTAAGGGCCCCTGCCAAGGCTGTGGATGGGTTCCTAGGTAAACAGGATTAACCTCAAACCATGGCTGAGAGGGGCTATAGCCAAATCACTAGGCTAATTCAGCCTCTGCAGTTTTACTGAGATAAACCAACAGGTCTCTGGGAATACTGATGGGCATGTCTCTTGTCAGTTCTCTGAGCAGGCAGAATTGCTCTCAGACTGGCTGGGCAGAACTGGTGCCAAATCACAGGCTGCTTCAGAGGCTATGTTCAGGACCAATTCTAAATTCATTTTCTGGGTAAGATGTATTTTTTTTTTTTAAGATTTTATTTATTTATTTATTTGACAGAGAGAGAGAGAGAGAGAGAGAGACAGCGAGAGAGGGAACAGAAGCGGGGGTCGGGGGGAGAAGCCAGCTTCCTGTTGAGCAAGGGCCCAGTGAGGGGCTCGATCCCATGACCCTGGGATCATGACCTGAGCTGAAGTCAGACGTTTAACAACTGAGCCACCCAGGTGCCCTGCCAGATGTATTTTTCAAGAGCAGTTTAACATAGTCTAAGTACATGATATGTAGACATTGATTGGCAATTGTGCTCTTTCCCATGATATCAGAAAAAAAGAATCAGAAATAATTCCTACTCACTTGTAATAGGCAATAAGTCTATGTTAATCCAACCACCTGCTGTGATAGTCCAGTAAGACCTTGAGTGGTAGACATTCTGCAGAACATCACACTAGCCCAATATATCAATGACATCATGCTAATTGGATTGGACAAACAAGAAGTGGATAGTTTACTAGAAACTACAGAGGGTGGAAGAAAACACTATGTGGATGTGGAGTTCCACCATATTAGTAAAACTGATGTTTTTCTAACATACTGGCATAAATAGCATCAATGCTCTCCCTTAGTGACATCAGCACAGCATCAGATGGCTGGTGTCCTTCCCTGAGAATCTGATTTTCAGCTTCATAGGGCCTGATCTCTAAGCTTTTAGGTTTTTAATAATTCCAACTTTCCCCCTTCGTTGTCCCAGAACTAACGGTGGCATTTGGGTTATTCGATTTTGAGCTTTTTTTCCTTTTTGTTTTGTTTGACATTGTTTATTACTTTAGTGATCTCTTTTTTTTACATTAAGTTCGCTATGTTACAATACTTTATATCTGTCGACTGGACCTTTCTGATACAGAAGTTGGTGCCAGAAATGGTTCTGGAAAACAGATCCTCAAAAATGGTAGTTTGGGACTACTGTGATCTTATTTTGTGGCTTCAACACAATGCTTACTAACTTGTCTATTCTAGTGGGACTCTAGTAATCCTTAATAATCTAGTAATCTAGTAATTCTAGTAATCTAGTAATCTAGTATTTAATGATGTAATATTTAAGTTATTTTCAGTAAATTGTGCTGGGACAACTGGATATTTACATGGAAAGGAATGAAGTTCATATACACAATCTCACATTATAAAAAGATTAACTCAAAATGGATTGCACCTGAAAGCAATATTAGTACTATAAAACTCAGAAAAATTAATTAATTTATATATCTCTCTAGGCATTATTTGATTATATAATGTTTTCTTATAATACCAAAAGCATAAGAGACAAGATAGAAAATAGACTGTACTTACTCCAAATGGAAATTTTTTATGTTTCAAAGGGTACCATCAAGAAAGTGAAAATACAACCCATAAGGACAAAATATTTGCAAATCATATATCTGATAAAGGACTTATATTCAGAACATACAAAAAACTTTTATAAATCAACAATAAAAGGCCCAATTTAAAAGTTGTCAAAAAATTAAAGTATAGAGTTTTCTTTTTTGGGGGGGGGTTGAAATCTTTTTATTTCACCACAAAAATTTCATAGAAGCACACATGAAAAACATCTGAGTAAAAGAAAAATGCCCCCAAACTTTTACTATTCTTTAAAAATACATGTTAAACTCCAAACTTATGCCACCCAGTTCAATGGGATCATCCAAACATTAATATTACATTAAGATGCTTATTTTTTAAGCAACAAAACACTCTTAGTAAAGTAGATATTTTGATATTTTGATAGGTTTAATTTTATGTTCACATTGTTAAAACTATACCCAAGGTTTTTTAAACAAAGTCAAAAAATGGGCAGAAAACATGACCAGACACTTCTCCAAAGAAGACATACAAACGGCTAACGGACACATGAAAAGTCTTCATCATCATTAGCCATGAGGGAAATTCAAATCAAAACCACATTGAGATACCACTTTATACCAGTTAGAATGGCAAAAATGAACAAGGCAAGAAACGACTAATGTTGGAGAAGTTGTGGGGAAAGGCGAACCTCTTACACTGTTGGTGGGAATGCAAATTGGTGTAGCCACTTTGGAAAACAGTGTGGAGGTTCCTCAGAAAATTAAAAATAGAGTTACCTTATGACCCTGCGATTGCACTTACTGGGTATTTACCCCAAAGATACAGATGTAGTGTAAAGAAGGGCCATGTGTACCCCAATGTTCATTGTGGCAATGGCCACAGTTGCCAAACTGTGGAAAGAGCCAAGATGCTCTTCAATCAATGAACGGATAAAGACGATGTGGTTCATATATACAATGGAGTATTACTCAGCCATCAGAAGGGATAAATACCCAACTTTTGCATCAACATAGATGGGACTGGAGGAGATTATGCTAAGTGAAATAAATCAAATAGAGAAAGTCAATTATCATATGGTTTCATTTATTTGTGGAACATAGGAATAGCATGGAGGTAGGAGAAGGGGAAAATGAAAGGGGAGAAATCGAAGTGAAAGACAAACCATGAGAGATTATGGACTCTGGGAAAAAAACAGAGGGTTTTAGGAGGGGGATGGGTGAAATAAGTATACAGTTTTCTAATGAAGATATGCAGATAATCAATAAGAACATGAAAATGTGCTTTGTTGTAAGCCAATGAGGAAAATAGTTTGTCAGTTTCTCAAAATGTTATCCTTATAAATGTTTTAAATTCAGGTTCATACATCTTACTTATGCCTGTATTGGTTAAGTGCCTGGCTATGAGTTCTATTTCCTGTTCTTTCTTTTGGGGTGAATTTCTCCATTTCATCATTTTGTCCAGAAAAGAAAAGAAGAAAAATAAAAATCCCAAAACAACAAAAACAAAGGAAAAAACAAAACAAAACAAGCAAAAACAACTGGATCCTGAGTGTATTTTGGTCTGTTTTTTAAGAGTCAAGATTCAGATGCCTGGGTGGCTCAGTTGGTTAAACGTCTGCTTTCAACTCAGGTTGTGATCCCACTGTCTTTGGGTCAGAGTCCTGCATAGGGCTCCCTACTCAGTGGGGAGCCAGCTTCTCCCTCTCCCTTTGCAGCTCCACTGCTTGTGTTCTCTCTCAAATGAATGAATAAAATCTTTTTTTTTAAAAGATTTTATTTATTTATTTGACAGACAGAGATCACAAGTAGACAGAGAGTCAGGCAGAGAGAGAGAGGGAAGCAGGCTTCCTGCTGAGCAGAGAGCCCGATGTGGGACTCGATCCCACGACCCTGAGATCATGACTGGAGCCGAAGGCAGCGGCTTAACCCACTGAGCCACCCAGGCGCCCCTGAATGAATAAAATCTTAAAAAAAAAAATCTAGATCCAAAAATAAAAAAAAATAAAATGAAGTAAATTGAACATAAAGGAAAAATATAAAAAATATATATGTAAATTATAAAAATAATAAAAAATAAAAGGAATTGAGAAAATAATAATACAAATAAAAGTACAAAGGAGGCTAGATACTATTTTCCCCTAGAGCTGAAACTTTGCAGCCCTCTAGGATCAATAAACTTGGTATGAGTGAGTTTTTAGTGCTGGTCTTCTGGGGGAGGGGAACGTTGTGCTGATTCTCTAGCTGGCCCTGGTGGAAATGTGTCCCCAGGATGCAGGCGGTCAGGGTTTGGTGTAAGCGTCTCCAGTCTCCACTAGGTGGCAATGTTTTGCTCCCTGAAGGTTTTTTGGCGCTGATGGGTGGGATAAATCTCTGCTTCCTAGCCTGGGGGCTGAAAAGTTCGTGCCCTCATTCTTCAGTGAGCTTTCACAGAAGAGCAGCCAATCACTCCTCTTGTTTCCCCAGTTTCTGTCAGAACCCTGTCTTCACCCTGCCTGTGTCTGAGCTCTTTTATTTCGGGTATGCAACTGAATTTCAAAATGCCAAATTTTAGGGACTCCCAGAGCGCAGACCCACACTGTTCTTCTGGGAAAAGGTCTTGTTTTGCCTTTCCTGCTGGCCATCTGTCCAGGAAAGCAGTGACACAATTGCAGGGCAGTTCATAGTTTATGGCAATATAGAGCAGAAAGCTGGCACCAGCAGTTGTTGTTCTCAGCTGGATACTACACTCCTCTGCCTGGGAACAGTGCAGCACTTAGGTGACACCTGTTCTTGTGTGACCCAGAGGATCCTCAGACCACCCTCTCACTCTTGGGATTCTGCCCCACTTCACCACCTAACCACCTCGAAGCCAGGCACGTCACCTATGGTAGCAGACGTCTAAAGCTCAGATTTTATGCTCTGCTTCTTATAATACTTTGTGGTAGCCTCTGTAAGCAGGCTCCCTCCCTGCCATCATATCCACAGCTGTATTTACCCCGATTCAAGTCTCCACACCTCCTACCTTCCAAAAGTGTGGTCACTTTTCTTCTTATAGGCCTACAGGACTTTTCTCTCTGACCTCCAATTGATTTTTTCTCTCTGACCGCAGAATGATTTGATAACTCTCTAGCTGTGTTTGAAGGGTGAGACAATCTTAGGGTCTTCTACCTCCACCATCTTAACTCCTCCGCCCCATCCAAGATAATTGAAAATATGTGTCAATAAAAAGTTTAAAAAAAAGATATGCATCCACACAAAAACTTGTACAAGAGTTTTCATGGCAGCATTATTCATAATACCCAAAAAGTGAAACAACTGACCCATGGATAAGTAAAATGTTGTGGCATGTCCATATAATGGAGTATTGTTTGGTAATAAAAGGTAATGAAGTACTGATCCATGTACAATATGGATGAGTCTTGAAGATATTTTACTACTTTTGAAAATATCACACTAATCTTGAAAATATTATACTAAGTTAAAGAAGCCAGTCGAAAAGATGAGAGTAGATTAGTGATTGTCAGAAGATAGAGGAAGAGGGGAATGGAGAGTAGCTGCTGGAGGGTACAGGGTTTCATTGTGTGCTGACAAAAATGTTCTAAAATTAGTGATAATGGTTGCACAACTCTGAATATCCTAAAACCACTGAATTGTGCACTTCAAAAAGGTAATTTTTTTGTACATGAATTATATTTTGATGAAGCTTTTATAAAAAAATAAAAAGGTCAGAAAACTATAGAAAATAAGTTGTCAATTATTGTTTGTAATTAAGTGCCTTGATCAAACAAGCAGCTGCTGAACTTTCCTGTTATGGCAGCAATGATGACCATAAGCACTGTGGCTTGGGTGGCTTTCTCTGAGTGTACTGGAGTATTGGTAGAAAGGAAATGACAAGGTCAGATCTTCAAAATCTTAGTTGAAGTCATAGCCAGTGAAGTGGAGAGCTTCCATGACAGCCATTATCTTATTTCTGTTAGCCACAGTACTGATCTTGCTGTAAATTAGATGTCAAATTTCACTGTGTCAATTTCAGGATTATAAAATTGAGTTCAAAGTATTACTAGTCTCTCGCAAGCAAGTTAGGATGTTGGTTGGCAGTAGTACCACCAGTCTGGACTAAAACAGAGACAATTCAAATTTAAAAGAGACTTCTGTGCCTCCACACTTTGAAGAGTGGGAAACAGGCTAAGAAAGCTACTCTAGTACAAACCCAGATCATTTCTAATGGAAACAGAAAATGACTCAGAGGGTGGAGGCTGGAGCCAACAGCCATAGAAAAAAATTCCTAAAAAGCAAACCCGAGGGGTGCCTGAGTGGTACAGGCAGTTAAGAGTCTCACTGTTGGTTCCAGTTCAGGTTGTGATCTCAGGATTGTGAGATCAAACCCCACCATAGGCTGTGTGCTCAATGCAGAGTCTGCTTGGAGTTTCTCTCTTCCTCTCCCTCTGCCCCTCTGCATGCATGCTCGCTCTCTCTCTCTCTCTGTCTCTCCCTCTCAAATGAATAAATAAATCTTTAAAAAGTAAAAAGCAAACCTGAGAACTAAATCAATGAACATTCCTTTCTCTGCTCTGTTGTCAGCTGTGGCTGACATAAGAAATACAGACTGGGTGGCTTAAACAATAGAAATGTATTTTCTCATAGTTCTGGAGTCTAGCAGCTCAAGAGCAAGGTGTTGGCAAGTTTGCTCTCTCCTGAGGACTCTCTCCTTGGCTGCTTTCTCACTGTGTCTTCAAATGGCCTTTTCTCTGTGTGTACACATTCTTGGTGTCTCTTCCTCTTCCACTGAATTCTGGACCCACCCCAATCACCTCATTTAACCTTAATTACATCATGATAGGCCACATTTCAAATATAGTCCATTGGAGGTGAGGGCTTCAACATATAAGTCTTGGGGAATGCAATTCAGATTTTAACACCTTGGAAAAGAAGGAATCGGTGCCATGTTCTCATGTGGATTTCAGAATTACTATGGCGAATGGACTTCTTTTTGTCTTCTGATTCCATTTTTTACATTTTGAAACAATCACAAAGTTATAGAAAACTTGAGAGTATAGTACAAAAGGCTTTCCGTCCCTAAACCATCATCCCCAAATACTTTAATGTGCCTTTCTAAGAAATAAAAGTATTCTCCAATGTGACCCAATACAATCATCAACTCAAGAAATTAACATGGATACATCACTACCATTTAATCTTCAGAACTTCATTATAGTTTTGTCAGTGTGTGTGTGTGTGTGTGCCTGTGTATATGCAAAAATAACCCAGTTCAGAATTATTCAGTGCATTTAGTTGTAGTGTCATTTGGGCCCTCTGGGAAGTAGTAGATACCTCTAACAGAGTTAGAGGTATATGAGGTTTACTGAGGGCACATCTGTGAAAAATAAAGGGGAGAGACAGGAGGCACAGCCAGGGAAAGCTTTTAAACTGAGATGCTAGAATAGACACCTAAGAAAGGAAGAGGGAAGGAAGGAGGAGGATTGGTGAAGAGGAGCCTTGGACTGTGAAGCAGCTCTGAGAAAGTCTTAGCTAGTTCTGTGGGGGAACTCTGGCTCAAAGATTTCCTTCATTGGCTCAGGCCTCGCACCTTCACCCCATCTTTAGCTGGGGACTGCCTGTGGGAAGAACATGGCCTTTGTTTAAATGCTCGGTGAGGGGCACCTGGGTAGTTCATTCAGTAAAGCATCTGCCTTCAGCTCAGGTCATGATCTCAGGGTCTTGGGATTCAGCCCCACTTCCAACTCTTTGGTAATTGGGGAGACTTTTTGTCTGTCTGCCCCTCCCCACACTCATGCTCTCTCTCTCGCTCTCAAATAAATAAAAAAAATGCTGTGGTGAATCATAAGTGTACTAAAGCTGGAGACTATCAGCTTTCTACTTTCCTCATAGCAGATCAGTATTTTTTTTTCCTTGGAGATCTGTATGGCATACCATCATGGTGGCCACATTTGTCATGTGTCTTTAGTTTCTCTTCCATAGGGCTAGGTTCTTGGATCTTTTCCTGAATGTTTGTGAACATTTAATAGGGCAGTTATTTTGTACAATGTTCTTCAATCTGGGTTTGTTTTATATACTTCAGGATTAAATTCTGGTTAGATATCTTTGACAGAAATAGATACCACTTTCATCTATGACATTCTGTCATACCATTTATAGTAATTTTTACTTTGATTAAAGTGTTGTCTGCCAGCCCACTCCACTCACTGTAAAGTAAGTCTCTCTGTTTTTTATTAGTAAGCAGATTGTGAGGAGGTACTTTGAAACTTAGTAAATACCTCATAAGACTTTCAGTTTATTCATTTATTTATTTGTAAGGATTCACAGTTCCCTATTTCATTGACTAGTTATAAATCTGTTGCCAAGTTGTCTCTGATTTATTTGATGAGAACTCATTCAAGTCCTTTTGGTAGGCACAAGCAAATCTTTAAATACTTCCTTGCTTTTTGGTGCAGAGAAGATGCTCCAAGCTCATCTTGTGCTTTCTGTTTCCTAGCTCTGGAATCAGCTATTTTCTCAAAGAGTCCTGGATCCTTTTAATGGAACATAGTAGGTATGCTCATTGATGCTGGCACATCATTGTGCTAGGACCTCTCAGTGGCAGATTTATTTCTGTGTTTATCCATGTATATTGAAAACCATGAATTTATACTGGTACTTTCAATTCCAACTAACACTACAGGGTTCATTCTAGTTTTTATTCTTTCTGTATTTTTTGTACCTTTTCTGACGGTGAGTAGTCTAATTTATTATACTTGATTTATTAATGTATGTGATAATCCCTCTGTATGCCATTGTATCTCTCTCTCTGTCCAGTGTACTGAACACTTTTCTAACTTTATCACTCTCTAAAATTGCATGCCCAGTTACCCCATCCCTCTCCACTCTCTTCAACCCACTTGGACCTTGATACTCCTTCTGGATTATGCCGGTTTATTCTCTACCATGAACACCCACTATGCTCTGCTAGACCAGGTGGCTTTACAGATGAATTATTCATAAAGGTAGGGAGAAAAAGAAGAAAGGAATTCCTTTCTTTTAAGCAGCAGTGGATATTGCGGTTATCTTGTCAGATCACTGTACCCAGGAACTTCATGCATTATTTTAAATGACAAGATTCTGGACTAATGCCTGCTACCATAATGAAGCGAGCCTTTTGGGGGAGAAGTTGAATATATTTTACATGTGGGAGGGACGGACTTGGTCAGGATCAGAGAGTGGACTGTATGGTTGACCGTGTTTCCAAAGATGTCCCAAAGAATATAACTATCTTAAATCCTCTTTAGAAAGTGACCTCGCGGGGCGCCTGGGTGGCTCAGTGGGTTAAAGCCTCTGCCTTCGGCTCAGGTCATGATCCCAGAGGCCTGGGATCGAGCCCCGCGTCAGGCTCTCTGCTTAGCAGGAAGCCTGCTTCCTCCTCTCTCTCTCTCTGTCTGCCTCTCTGCCTACTTGTGATCTGTCTGTCAAATAAATAAATGAAATCTTTAAAAAAAAAAAAAAAGTGACCTTGCCATTTCCCTATCAAGAGGTGGTATCTTCTCCTCCCTTTATATATAAACTGGTCTTTTGCGCTATATTGATCAATAGAATACAAGGGAAATGATGTTGTGTAGCTTCCGCTGTTGCCTCTTGGAACTTCTGGGGGCAGAACCAAGAAGCTCTAGTTTACAGAATCAGCTGAGCTTCTAGCCAACAACCAGCACCAACTAGCAGCTATTTAAGTGATCTTTTTAGGCAATTCCAGATAACTACAGCCTGTGCCAACACCGTGTGGAGGAAGGAATTTCAAGCGGAGTTCAGTAAATGCAGTTTTATAAGAGATAATACATAGTTTGGGTTGTTCTAAATCACTAAATTTTGGTATAATTATGCAGTCACATATAATTAAAACAGACTGGGAAGCTAAACTTGAATAGTGACATCTGAGTGGACTTAGATGAGACTGAGAATCTTCAATTGATGTTTATTTATCTGGTTCTCTCTATATATATTTAGAATTTATAGTAGAATATTTATACTATACTAAGCTCTATAAGAGTGTTTCAGGTTCAGCTTAGCTCACCACTGTATCTCTAATGCATAACAAATATCCTAATACATAGCAGGTGCCCAAGAAAGTACACATTGAAAAGGAATAAGTGAATAAATGAAGTTATTTTCACCAATACTCGATATTTGAGACAAAACAAAAATATTATAAATGTAAATTGGGAAACCTCTTATTACCTTCATTTATTTTCCCAATTCTGACTTCTTAGGCATTCATATTCAGGAACTTGTCTCTTCTGACATTTTAGGTAGTTATGATTAGATCTTTGCTACTTGAATTATAGTCTATAGATCAGTAGCAGCAGTATCACCTGGGAACCTCTCAGAAATGTTCATCTCATGTCCCATTCTCTACCTACTGAGCAGAATCTGTATTTTAAAAAGATAAAGAGGTGATTGTTATGCATATTTCTTTGTAGTTTCAAGTTTTAATCTAAATTCCAATTAGTTAACATATAATATATTGGTTTTAGGAATAGAACTTAGTGATTTATCACTTAAAAATCCAGTGTTAATCACAAGTGCCCTCCTTAATACCCATCACCCATCTAGCCCCCCACCCCCACATCCCTCCAACAACCCAGTTTGTTCTTTATAGTTAAGCATCTGTTGGGGTACCTGAGTGGTTAAATGGCTGTTAAATGGCTGCTTTTGGCTCCGGTCATGATCCCAGGGTCCTGGGATCAAGCCCCACATTGGGCTCCCTGCTCCGTGGGGAGCCTGCTTCTCCCTCTCCTCCTCCTGCTTGTGCTTATGCTCTCTCTCTCTTTCTCTTTCTCTCTCTCTCTCTCTCTCTCTCTCTGTGTGTGTGTGTGTGTGTGTGAAATAAATAACCTACAGTCTGTAAAAATATAATACGGTACAATCTACAAAGACGACTTCATGCAGAATGGTTAATGAATAGCCATCACAGATTCATCTCCCTCTTCCACCACCCATTTTAGATGTCTCTCATCTTTGATGAGCAAATAGTCTAAGTTGTTTGCCTATTGGGATCACTTAGATCTTTGTCTCCGAATTCCTAAGCTTTGGTTGTTTTGGCTTGTCTGCATACGTTGCATTTTTCTTGTTCAGTGATGTAACTGGGCCTGGAAGCACCAAAGAAGCCCCAGTTAATTCTCTCAATTCCCAACACACTCCCCCCATCCCTATTTTAAAGCAGAATAGATTACACTGACTGGTATAGTGAATCCTTTCTCTATTGGTCCACCAACAAGAGAGTTCCAAGTAGAAGCAGTCGTAGCTTCAGGTTTAATGGGACCCATTCTTGGTCCCCTCATAGAAACTTCTTCATCTCCCATCCTGGTAACCCATGATTTATTTGTCAGAACTTAAGTTTGTAGAGGCAGCAAGAACAAATTCTGCAAGTGAATCACTGGAAATTATGGGGAGTCAAACTTACTTCTACTTTTTTGTTCTTAGACTGTTATAATTTTACTTGTTGAGGGTGAAGCCCTTTTTATTGGCATTGATTAAATATGTTTAGTACTTTTTGTAGGACAGAGTCCCAAATTCAATGTATAACCACAAACTGATATCTTTGTTTACCCCAGTGATTCTCAAATGGAGACAGTTCCCCCCACCTACCAGGAAATATTTGACACTGTCCAGAGACATTGTAGGTTGTCACACCTGTCATACCGGTAGGTGGAAGGTGTGTGGGGGTCAGGGACACTGCTCTGCATTGCAAAGGACAGTTCCCCATAGCAGAGCATTATTTAGCCTGTAATGTCAGTAGTGCTTAGGTTGAGGAACACTGATCATCCTTTATTTTATTTTTTTTATTTTAAAAAAAAGTTGTGATGAATGCTGGGTGTTATGCCCAACTAATGAATCATTGAACAGTACATCAAAAACTAATGACAAACTATATGGTGGTTAACTGAACATACAAATTTTAATATTGGATAAAATAAATGGAACATAATAAAAAAATATTTTATTTATTTATTTGTCAGAGAAAAAGAGCACAAGCAGGGGCAATGGCAGGCAGAGGGAGAAGCAAGCTCCCTGCTAAGCAAGGAGCCTGATGTAGGACTTGATCCTAGGACCTTGGGATCATGACTTGAGCCAAAGACAGCTGATCAACTGGGTTATCCTTTAATATTGCATTCCTGTATTCAATCAAGTAACTGCTTCCATATGGTGTGGTATCTAGTAGGACCAGTGAATTTCATGATCATGTACCTGTTATACTTTGTGGAGTGATAATGTTATGCAGCAACCCATATTAGTAAATCAGTTATTGCATTAGCATAAGGATGGGCAGACAGGCTCTTCAGGAAAGGAAGTCAAACCCACATCCAAAAAAAAAAAATCAATCTTAGAAAGGACAAATAATGAAAATAATTTCAATGTAATCAGTTTGTTACCTTTTGCGGCTTAGTTTCCTTAAAGGATGGTGCCATATTGAGGATTCAGCATGGTCCCTGACTGAGGCTGCATTCTCACTAGCTCAGTGGCTTTACTAGCCTTAGTAAGAGAAGGTCCATATTGTGGTTTATGTATAGCTGCTATTCCTACCACTCACTTTATGGGCACCTTGTATAAGCGCTGAGGTGAAAGACATCAGAGCTGCCTGACATTTCCTGGATTATTCGTTCTTTTTACCTGGTTGTTGAATGCCTCCACAGTGGAGACTGTGGAGGACCCTCTATGATGGGCATTGATTTGAGGCACAAAGATTTGCATACTTCATGCTCATTCTCATAGGTCTATTCATATGCTGCCTTTTCAAACTTCTTTGACCCTGATTTTCCTATCCGTTTCCTTCTGGGTCCCTGAACAAGCCGTGAAACTCTTTGCTATAATCACTACTCATGTATAACCTCATCTTGTGTAGCAGGCCATTTCTCTTACCATATAAAAGTGGACAACTGAGTGTATTTCTTTCAGCATTTTGCTTTATGAGAATTTGCTCCACCCCTAATGTAGAAGTAGTACATTTTTTGCTTGAAGAAGTATATATTCAAACAATCCATTTGTGAACCAAGCCTAGGTTCTTTTGCTTCTTTGTTAGCTGGTTTATGAAAGTTCACTTCACTTCCACCATGAAATCATAGGTATGAACTAAGGAAGAGATGTTGGTGCAGTTAAAGTAGGTCTATATCTTAAGGAAATTCTTCTTAATGTACCAAATAATTTGCAGTTCTATCTAGTGGCAGCAAAATTAATATGGGTGAGAAAAATTTGGTTAATAATTAACTTGAAGACAACTAAAAATATAGGCACTGTACACTTTCATAAAAATCAACACAATATTTTATTAAGAATCACTAATTTGGAGTCTTTGTGGCTCAGTCAGTTAGGCATCTGACTGTAGATTTTCTCTGAGGTCATGATCTTGGGTCATGGGATCAAGCCCTGCCTGGTCAGGCTCCACACTCAACAAGAAGTCTGCCTGAGATTCTCTCTCTCCTTCTCCTTCTGCCCCTTCCTCTACCACCCCTACTGTGCTCATCTCTCTCAAATAAATACATCTTTAAAAAAAGAAGATTCACTAATTCTTAGTACTTACATAATTAAGAAAGATGAATAGAACTGGTATGGACATTCCTTAAACTCCACAGATGAAAATCAGTGTTAAAATTATTAGTACTTCAAACCTGCCATTGAAGTTGCTTTGGGCAAAGTTACAAATGGTTTATATTTTCTTCCAACATAAAGTAGTTTTCAGGCAGTTCAGCTATTTAATTTGTTTCTTACGTGAAGTAGAGTAAAGACAGCCACTTTTCCAGAACTGAGAAATCCTGCCTTTCAAGCTCAACAAATATTCTCAATCCAGGTTCTTTATGAAGTGAAATCCAACTGCTGTTTTACATCAGTTTTTAGAGCAAATGACTTCCTGAAGTCTACAAACTTAGATTATATAAATTATGTTTAATATTATATAATAATTTCTCTTAATCGTATTTTGGAGAGTTATGTTTTAAAAAAGTGGCAACAGAACAAAATGAAAATCATAATTAAAGCAACAATGTTAATTAAATATTATATAGAAATACTTGTTTTTAAATATTTATTTTTCTTTTAAATTCCAGTATTATGATGAACACTTGAGTAATGTATACTATTATTGAATCACTTTATTGTATACCTGAAACTAATATAACACTGTATATTAACTATATTGGAATTAAAAAAGAGCTTAGGGAAACCTGGGTGGCTTTGGTTAAGCGTCTGGCTTTAGGTCAAGTCATGATCTCAGGGTCCTGGGATCTAGTCCTTCATTGTGCTCCCAGCTCATTGGGAATTTGCTTCTCCCTCTTCCATGCCCCTCCCTCCTGCTCCTGCACGCACTCTCTCTCTCTCTCTCTCTGTCAAATAAATAAATAAGATCTTAAAAACAAAATAAAATTAAAAACAATTAAAAAATAAAATAGACTAAAGGTACAGAGCAGAAAAATGAAAGTTGTGTTAACCTTTAAAGTGAACATAAGGAATAACACGGAGGACATTAGGAGAAGGAAAGGAAAAGTGAAATGGGGTAAATCAGAGGGGGAGATAAATCATGAGAGACTGTGGACTCTGAGAAACAACTTGAGGGTTTTAGAGGGGAGGGGAATGAGGGGATGGGTGACCTTGGTGGTGGTAAGGAGCACACGTACTGGCTGATATCGAAGAGATTACTGCCTATGTTCTCCTCTAGGATTCTGATGGATGCCTGTCTCACGTTGAGGTCTTTTATCCATTTTGAGTTTATCTTTGTGTACGGTGTAAGAGGATGGTCGAGTTTCATTCTTCTACATATAGCTGCCCAGTTTTCCCAGCACCATTTATTGAAGAGACTGTCTTTTTTCCACTGTATATTTTTTCCTGCTTTGTCGAAGATTATTTGCCCATAGAGTTGAGGGTCCATATCTGGGCTCTCTACTCTGTTCCACTGGTCTATGTGTCTGTTTTTATGCCAGTACCATGCTGTCTTGGTGATCACAGCTTTGTAGTAAAGCTTGAAATCAAGGTAACGTGATGCCCCCAGTTTTATTTTTGTTTTTCAACATTTCTTTAGCAATTTGGTATCTCTTCTGGTTCCATACAAATTTTTGGATTATTTGCTCCAACTCTTTGAAAAATGCCGGTGGAATTTTGATTGGACTGGCATTAAAAGTATAGATTGCTCTAGGCAGTATAGACATTTTAACTATGTTTATTCTTCCGATCCAAGAGCATGGAATGGTCTTCCATCTTTTTGTGTCTTCTTCAATTTCTTTCCTGAGTGTTCTGTAGTTCCTCAAGTACAGATCCTTTACCTCTTTGGTTAGGTTTATTCCCAGGTATCTGTGGTTCTTGGTGCTATAGTCAATGGAATCGATTCTCTAATTTCTCTTTCTGTATTTTCACTGTTAGTGTATAAGAAAGCCACTGATTTCTGTACATTGACTTTGTATCCTGCCCCGTTACTGAATTGCTGTATGAGTTCTAGTAGTTTTGGGGTGGAGTCTTTTGGGTTTTCCATATAAAGAATCATGTCATCTGTGAAGAGAGAGAGTTTCACTTCTTCATTGCCAATTTGGATACCTTTTATTTCTCTTTGTTTTCTGATTGCTGTTGCCAGGACTTCTAATACTATGTTGAACAAGAGTGGTGAGAGTGGGCATCCTTGTCCTGTTCCTGCTATCAACGGGAAGGCTGCTAGCCTTTTCCCATTGAGGATGATATTTGCTGTGGGTTTTTCAAAGGTAGATTTGATGAGGTTCAAGAATGTTCCCTCTATCCCTATACTTTGAAGTGTTTTAATCAGGAACGGATGCTGGATTTTGTCAAATGCTTTTTCTGCATCAATTTAGAGGACCACGTGGTTCTTCTCTCTTCTTTTATTGATTTGTTTTACCATATTGATTGATTTGCGAATGTTCAACCATCCTTGAAGCCCAGGAATGAATCCCACCTGGTCATGGTGGATAATCTTTTTAATGTGCTGTTGGATCCTGTTTGCTAGGATCTTGTTGAGAATCTCAGCATCCATATTCATCAGTGATATTGGTCTGAAATTCTCCTTTTTGGTAGGGTCTTTGCCTGGTTTGTGGATCAAGGTAATGCTGGCTTCATAGAAAGAGTCTGGAAGTTTTCCTTCTGCTTCATTTTTTGAAACAGCTTTAGGAGAATAGGTGTTATTTCTTCTTTGAAAGTTTGGTAGAATTCCCCAGGGAATCCGTCAGGT
>NW_019154088.1:922550-970660 GCF_002288905.1 Enhydra lutris kenyoni
GAGATAGACTTGCTTGTGGACAGGAAATTGGCCAACATATTAGGGATGGTCGTGGTGACATAACATATTTCCAGGAGCGAGAAATTCCCCAAGAAGATGTACATGGGGGTGTGAAGACGCCGGTCCCACCGCACAGCACAGACAATGGTTGCATTCCCCATCAGAGTCAGGGTGTAGACTACTGAGAAGAGCACAAAGTAGAGGAGCTGCATTTCTGGGCTTGAAGGAAAGCCCATGAGGATGAAGTGGCTGACAGAGTTGGTGGTTTCTGTGCTGGACACATTCATTGGTCTGGAAGACATGGGAGATGACTTAGTTATTGCACCTAATGGGGTACGCTAGTTCTTCTTGAAAACACCAAATTTCTCTATCTTTTATTTGAAAAAGTAGTAAACAGACTTTTGTTTAAACAACAAAACAGTGGCTTTCATGACTTAGCCCCTGAGCATATATTATTTTTAAAAGTCACAATAATAGAAAAGAAGGAAAACATGAATTGGAGACAAATTTTTCCCTTCCTAAGAATGCTAAACTAGATGCTAGCAATTCACACTTTGTGATTCTGATAGATTACTTGTTTTCTACTCTTTTACCTATTTACCTGCACTATCAATACTACATTTCTGTTCATTTGAAGTTCTTTCAACAGTCTATGAGTACTTGATTTTTTAAGATTAATAAATGACTTAATAATAAAAAAACTAAATCAAGACACTTTAAGAATCTATCTAAATGTAGTACAATGATAGGACATAAACAAACACTCATTTTCACTTTCAGTTCCCCCAGGTTACTTATGGTGTTTTAAAGTGACAATAAAAAATACCTCTATCATTCCGGGATTTATGCTTTTTTTTTAATGCCACTTTATGGATTCATATTGTTTTGTATAAAAAATGCTTCCTTTCCTTTTTAGACAACTGAATGTACTGTACACTATGAGAAAAAGTTCTATACCTTTGCCTCCAAATTGCTCTGGCTACTTTAATAGACTTCCATGTGCATATGTGAACTAGAAATGCCCATTATGGCAATTGACCTGAGGGAAAGCAGCTAGTCTGAGTCACTGTGACCATGTTCATTGTGCCTATACTTATACAGTACAACCCATGGTCAAGGTAGCTGCAAGAAAAATGGGAAAATAGGTTTTAAGTTTTTTTTTTTTTTTTTTTTTTTTTTTTTTTTAGGTTTTAAGTTTTTGTGAGGATTTCCATAGTCAGTTTTTTTCCTCCACAGCCCTTTTCCACGTATTTTTTTTCCTCTTTTAGATAGACCTTTGGTATCATTTTACCTTTCATTAAGTGCCATCTAGGCCTTTCTTATCTGGGCAAATCTGAAACAAGGAGCTTCTTCCTTCTCTCTCTGGCTACTTCCATTCCATGTAGTTGTTATTAAATTGAAACTCAGGGGGTGCCTGGGTGGCTCAGTGGGTTAGGCCTCTGCCTTTGGTTTGGGTCATGGTCCTGGGGTCCAGGGATCGAGCCCTGCATCGGGCTCTCTGCTCAGCGGGGAGCCTGCTTTTCCCTCTCTCCCTGCCTGCCTCTCTGCCTACATGTGCCTACTTGTGATTTCTCTCTAAAAAAAGAAAAAAAATACATTGAAACTCAGTTCTGTTACCTCTGACCTTTTATATGAAGTGAAATATTTTCATTCAGAATATTTATTATGCTTCTTCATTGTGTTAAGTGGTCTTTTGAGTGCTAGAGAAGCACCTGTGAATATGACAGATCTTGCACTATGGAGCTTATAATCATAGATTAACAAACTTTTAATTCATTTTTGCTGAATTTTTGTTTTCCACTCTTGGAAGTATTTTTGCATTTTATCAGGAACATTTAATAAATCAAAGAAGTCTTTTCAAAGTGGAAATCCAAGACTTTGAGTCAGAGAAGCCCGGGCCAATTTATATAAAAGTCAGACCACATAGACGGCTAACCCTTTCATTTTACCTTTGAGACAGAGTTTAGATTGGAAGGACTACTAGTTATAGATTCTCATTGCCCTGAGGTTGTGCAATGGTTGTAGAAGCTCAGGTCAGCCTAATCCTTGGGTCTTTGGGTTTTCTGAAAACAATTCATTAATGTTTTTAAAGAAAGAATTCGCTCATTCACATAGGGCTTTTGAGAAATCATGTCCCCTAATACCTTTTTAAAAGAAGTATTTTGAAGTGTAGTTGACATACAATGTTATATTAACTTCAGGTGTACAATATAGTGATTTAACACTTTTATACATATTGCAATGCTCACCATGCTAAGTGTAGTTACCATTTGTTACCAAATATGTTATTAAAATATTATTGATTATATTTCCTGTGTTGTACTTTTAAATAGTCCACTGTATTGTCCTTTTTTCTTTAGACATTTTTGTGGTCCTCTTTACTCAGGACCCAATGTCAGCCTTTTCAGTTAAATTGTTTTATTTACAGAAAGGTCATTGACATAGGATTTGTTTCAAATCATTATTGATACTTACTCTTCTTGTTTTAGAATATTTCCTGGGGATACTAATTGTCCAATGCCAGAGTTTAGGGTACAACTTATATGTACAACAAAAATAACAGTAAAATGCAACATGCTGAAAACTTTGTACTTCAAAAAGAATCCATATTAAACCAGGGATCATTAGTGTAATGGAACTGAAAAGTAATATATGGGCTTGGGAGAGAAGATATTTTTGGAAAGAGAGATTTGCCATATTTACCCACCAAGCAATAAAAATCTTCAAAATGAATCCTTCTCCAGCAAAATGTCAGTTAACATACATCTTCACTAGAAATCCTAAGCCACTTCACTAGAAATACCTAGCCAATTTTTCTATTAATCTTTTAGAGTGATATATAAACTAAGTGAAAAATATTCTCCAGAATCCAGGGAAACAAGGAAATTAGTATTTTAGGGCTTTATTTATTTGTCAGCATTTCATTCTAGTGAAATATTTTCATTTTTTTCAAAGATAAGAAAACACTTTCTATAGAATTATTTTTGCAAGAAATTCAAGCACATGTGGCTCACATGTTATACAGTTTCTACTTACTCCTTGTATGAATGCTGAGAAGAGGGTCAGAGACCAGACAAGAATATTACTTCACAGAGCAACAGGCATGTAAAAGAGTTCCAAGAAATTGGATGATCCAGTTTGTAATCTCTCATGGATTTCAAAGAGTGAACTGTACAAGGTATTTTTTCTCTAGTTTCAAAGCACATTTTTATGGTCAAAATAAAAGCCCAAATGAAGGTGTTATATATGTCTATTTTTTTTTTTTTTTTTTTTTTTTTGCCTCATGACCTTTTGGGATTTGAGATTTATCCTCTTGAGAATTTGATAGTATTTTTTCAAAAGAGATAATTTTTGAATTTTCATTATAATCAAACACCTATTCATAGTATTCCATAGGGAATAGTGAATCTATGGAAGTTGAGTCTATCTTTTCTTTCTTCTCTAGTAGCCATGTATTGTTGAAGGCTTTTGGGGAATAATTAAATCATAATAGCTACAACTGGGAGCTCTATCATTGGGTTCCCTTTATCTATTTTGAAGAAGAAGGAATCATTCTTTGACCATCAAATATCTGTACTTGGGGTAGTTTGTCACAGATATCTGAGGTACATTTTATGTATAGCAGAAAGAATCGGCAGCTTAAACTTTTGGGAACAAGGGGTAGAATGGTGATTGTCAGGGACCGGGGGATGAAGGAAATGCGGTGATGTTGGTCAAAGGGTACAAAATTCCAGCTATTATATATAGATATAGATATATCTATATATAATATAGATATATAAGTTCTAATGCACAGTGTGGTGATTATAGTTAACAACTATGTGTTATATGCTTGAAAGTCACTAAGGAAGTAGATTTTGAATGTTCTCACCACCAAAAGAAAAAAAAAGGTAGTTATGTGAAGTGAGGTGATAGAGGTATTAACTAACTGTATTGTGGTAATTATTTCACAATATACACATGTATCAAATCATCATGTTATAATGTTATACACCTTAAACTTATATAATGTTATATGTCAATTATATCTTAGGCTGGAAATAATTGGCAGCTCAAGAAATTTAATTGGCATTCATTATTTCACAAATATTTATTGAATACTTGCCATATGCTGATCAATATTTAAGATCCCAGGGATATTGTATGAAACAACCCTAGGACTCCTGTCTTTACAGTACATATTTTCTTTTGGAAGTAGCAGAAAATAAGTAACATAAATAAGATAATTATAAAGTATTATTAGGGAATATTATGGATAAAAAATAAAGTAGGGAGTGGGGAGGGAATACTAGAATGGGGAGATTTCATGATTTTAGGGTGGTAAGGAAATCCTCATAGAGAAGGTAACATTTATCATTTTTTACCTTTTAAAAGATTTATTTATTTGAGATCTCTCTCTCAAATAAATAAATAAATAAATCTTTTAAGGGGGAGAGAGAGAGAGTGAGGGAGGGAGGGATAGAGGGAGAAGCAGACTCCTTGCTTAGCAAGGAACCTGACACTGGACTCAATCCCAGGAGCCTGAGATCATGACCTAGGCTGAAGGCAGATGTTTAACCAACTGAGCACCCAGGCATCCTGAGAAGGTAACATTTAAACAGTGTCTTGAAGTGAGCGAACAAACTGTATGGCTATCTGGTGGTATTGCATTTCTGGCAAAAAGGATAGTCAATCACAAGAACCAGAGACAGAAGAAAGGGTAATATGTTGGGGAAAGAGGAAAGGTGCCAGCCAGAATGGCAGTGGGGAAAGGAGCAGGACAAGATGGTAGAAATATAACAAGGTAAAGGTACCTATGGGCTATTGTAAAGACTTCAGCTTTCACTGTTTAGAAAGGATTAATGGAGGTGTTTGGCAGAGAATAAAATGATCTGGCTTGAGGCTTTTTTTTTTAATTTTAAAACTTGGTACCTAAAAATATGTATATTGTAATGGTACAGCTCTCTGAATTACTAAAAATTAACACATCCACTTAACCACCACCTGAGTAAAAGAACATTACCTCGCATCTCAGAAGCCTCATTGTCACCTTTCCTGATACTACTTTCTCCAGAATGACATCTATCTCTACTTTAAATACCATCAATTTGCCTGTCTGGGGAATTGGGATTTTCTCTCTTGATGATTTAATAATATTTGTTCAAAAGAGGAGATAATTTTCAAAATTTTACTTACTCATAATCAAACACCAAGTTTTTAATTTGTTTTTGAAATGTGCATAAATGAAATCATGCAGCATCTATTTTGTGTCTGGAATCCTTAACTCATAATTAAATTTGTGAGATTTATCTGTAATTTTTCATCTAACTGTTGTTCATTTAATTTTATTCCTATATATTATTCCTTTATATGATTATACCACATTTCCACCTTATTACTGTTGGGACACTCAGTTTGGGGGTAGTATGAGTAATGCTGCAATGAATAGTATTCTACATATCTCTTGGTGTATGCTTACAACAATTTATGTTGTATATATATATATATATATATATATATATATATATATATATGAAATTTCTGGATTCCAGGAAATGCATATATTCAGCTATAACAGATAATGTCAAAGAGTATTCCAAAAATGGTTGCCCAAATGTATATTCTCATGAGTAGTATGTGCTCATCCTCATTATTCTGTGTTTTTTTGTTTTGTTTTGTTTTTGTCAGTCCTTGATTATGTCAGTTTTTTGAAAAAAATATTTAGGCAAACACATCCCATGTTATATTTGGATATGGTCCTTTTTTAATAATAACTTTTCAAGAGTCTTGCCTACTTTAAACTATTTGGGAATTTGTTTTTACTTTAAAGGCTTAAAAATACGTTCCGAAAACAGGACTTTAATCAGTTAGATGTATTCCAAATATTTTCTCCCATTTAACTGGCTTATTTTCCAGTCTCATAATTTCTCTTTAATAAACAGAAGTTCATTTTTAAAAAAATTTGAATTCCAGTGTAGTTAACAAAATGTTTATATTCATTTTGGTTGTACAACATAGTGATTCAACAATTGCGTGTATTATTCAGTTCTCATCAAGAGAAGCGTACTCTTTAATCACCATCACCTATTTGGCCCATCATTCCACCTACCTCCTTTCTGGTAGCCATCTGTTTTTCTCTATAGTTAAGAATCTGGTTTATGATTTGTCTCTCCTTCTCTCCCACTTTGTTTTGTTTCTTAAATTCCACATGTGAGTGGAATCATATGGTATTTGTCTTTCTCTGACTGTCTTACTAATGAATAGAAGTTCTTACTTTTAATGCATCTAATTTATTAATCAATTTTCTTTATAGCTAATTCTTTTTGCTTATTTTAAAGTTATGAAAGTATTCTACTTTATTTTTTAGAAGTGTTAGTATCTTACTTTCAAATTTAAAATCTGCAATTATCCTAGTCATAATTTCTTTGTATGGAGTGACATATATAGGTTAGATTTCATTTTTCCACTTGAAAGTCCATTGACCTAGACATATTTTTTTTGTTAAACCTGTATTCTACACCTGCTGTGTAGTCCTATTTTTATCATAAATTAAGTGGCCATATATATACATGGGTTGGTTTCTGGATTCTCTATTTAATTTCATCTGTCCTTTTATAGTTTTTTTTAAAGGTTTTATTTTTATTTGGGAGAGAGTGTGAATGAGAGAGAGCATGAGTTGGGGAGGAGCAGAAGGAGATGGAGATTGATGTGGGTCTGGATCCTGGGACTCCGGGATTATGACCTGAGCTGAAGGCCGATGCTTAACCAACTGATCCACCCAGGCACACTTCATCTGTCTCAATTAATTATTTAATTAATTTAAAAATTTGAATTCAACTAGCCAACATGTAGTACATCATTAGCTTCAGAGGTAGAGTTCAGTAACTCATCAGTTGCATACAACACCCAGTGCTCATCCCATCACACACCCTCCTTAATGCCCATTACCCTATTACCCATTCCCCTCCACCAACCTCTCCAACAACCCTCAGTTTGTTTCCTACAGATAAGAGTCTCTCATGGTTTTTCTCCCTCTCTGATGATTCCCATTCATTTTTTGCTCACTTCCCCTATGATCCTCTGCACTGTTTCTTATATTCCACATATGAGTGAAACCATGTGATAGTTGTTTTTCTCTGATTTCGCTCAGCATAATACCCTTCAGTTCCATCTACATCGATGTAAATGGTAAGTATTCATCCCTTCAGATGGCTGAGTAATATTCCATTGTGTGCGTATGTATATACACATTTTATATTTTATATAAATTTAATATATCTAAATATTTTAAATTAAACCAATTATCAATGAAAAATGAAATCAATGAAAAACCCACTGACACAAAATTTTTTGAAAATATGTTCTTTTGAAATTTCTATATTTAGTCACGACAGTAAAATAATTCTATCAAATTACGACACTAAAAGGGCAATGCAACTCCCATTGAAAGTGTTCTAAGATGGAGGCATAATACTCCATAGTGTATATGGACCACATCTTCCTTATCCATTTGTCCGTTGAAGGGCATCTTGGTTCTTTCCACAGTTTGGCGACCATGGCCATTGCTGCTATAAACATTGGGGTACAGATGGCCCTTCTTTTCACTACATCTGTATCTTTGGAGTAAATAGCCAGTAGTGCAATTGCAGGGTCATAGGGAAGTTCTATTTTTAATTTCTTGAGGAATCTCCACACTGTTCTCCAAAGAGGCTGCACCAATTTGCATTCCCACCAACAGTGTAAGAGGGTTCCCCTTTCTCCACATCCCCTCCAACACTTGTTGTTTCCAGTCTTGCTAATTTTGGCCATTCTAACTGGTGTAAGGTAGTATCTCAAGGTGGTTTTAATTTGAATCTCCCTTGATGGCTAGTGATGATGAACATTTTTTCATGTGTCTGATAGCCATTTGTATGTCTTCATTGGAGAAGTGTCTGTTCATATCTTCTGCCCATTTTTTTTGATATGATTATCTGTTTTGTGTGTGTTGAGTTTGAGAACTTCTTTGTGGTCCATATACACTATGGAGTATTATGCCTCCATCAGAAAGGATGAATACCCAACTTTTGTAGCAACATGGACGTCACTGGAAGAGATTATGCTGAGTGAAATAAGTCAAGCAGAGAGAGTCAATTATCATATGGTTTCACTTATTTGTGGAGCATAACAAATAACATGGAGGACATGGGGAGGTGGAGAGGAGAAGGGAGTTGAGGGAAATTGGAAGGGGAGTTAAACCATGAGAGACTATGGACTCTGAAAAACAATCTGAGGGTTTTGAAGGCGGGGGGTGGGAGGTTGGGGGAGCCAGGTGGTGGGTATTAAGGAGGGCACATATTGCATGAAGCACTGGGTGTGGTGCAAAAAACAATGAATACTGTTACGCTGAAAAGAAATAAAAATAAATAAAAAAAGAAGAAGTAAAAAAAAAGAAAGTATTCTAAGAATAATTTAAATTTCAAGCAGTGCATACATTTCTTATGTTTGTTAACTTATGTCTTTATCACTTAAAACCACAAAGAAATACATTATATAATTACAGAAATGATGTACCCCACAAAATGCTTTTTAAAACGATCTATCTCATATCACATCTTCTTTTCTTTATCCATTCCATTCTTTATATATTCCATTCTTTATCCATTCCACAGCTATTGTGGAAATTGCTGCTATAAACATTGAGGTGGAGGTGCCCCTTCAGAACAATACAATTTGTATCTTTGGGGTACATACTTGGTAGTGCAATCATCTCTCTTTTTATACCTATTGTACCAGCAGTACATTTTCTTAATTTTCATAGCTTTATAATAAGTTTTGATATCTAGTGAGAAAAGTCCTCCAAATTTATTTCTCTTCAAATTCTTTTTGGTAGTCTTTGCCCATTGCCTTTTCACATAAATTTAGGATCCTCTTGTCAATTTGCAGAGAAATTATTGCTGCAATTCTGATTGAAATTGCTCTGAATGGGAGGATTTACTGTCACCTACACAATTACTCTTACAATGCGTGGACTTGGCATATCTTCTTATTAACTCATGTCTTCTTGAATGTCTTTGAATAAAGTTTTATAGTTTTTTATATAGAAGGCTTGCTAAATATATATATTTTTATTTTTTTCTACTGAGCCCTTCTCCCATTGTTTCTCACTGTTATAATTTAGAGACAGGGTTGGGGGGGAAAATTGTAACATGGAAATCTGCAGCCAATTGCAAGGATGTTTGTGAAGTTTGTGGACAGGCTTGTTGACCTCATTCCTAACTTGGCAGTTTGAATTCAATTTTTTACCACCTTTATTGCAGTTGGGGATCCCTTTACTAGATGAAGCAGTAAAATCAGAGCAGTGGGCCGGTCTAGGCTTATTTAAGGCTGTCTTGATATACAAAATCCATAGAGCTTCTGGATCCTTTAGTTTTCTTCTTCTGGTTCCTTTCTATTTGCCCTTACTCTGCTTTTCCTCCAGTTTTATTGAGAAATAATTGACATACATAACTATAAGTTTAAGGTGTGCATAATGGTGGTTTGATTTACATGTGTTGTGAAATGATTACCACAATAGATTTAGTTAACCTCCATCATCCCATATAGATACAATGAAAATAAAATTTCATTTCTCTTTCATGAAAGTGAGAAAATTTCTCTTTGAGATGACAGCTCTTAGAATCTATTCTCTTAACAACTTTAAGTCTCTAAGGCCTGTATTTTGCACTTCTTTTTTTCCCCAAACCTGGGATCAATACTTAACACATAGGAGACACTCAGTAAATATTTGGAAGATGAGTATATCAAAAAAATGAATAAATGAGTGAAGGAATGTTTCAAAGCAGGGAAAGAAAAATGTGGGAAAGAGAAAACACATCATAGTACAATATCCAAATAATAGGTACTGACAATTTAGTTTTAGCACCATTGAGTGTGTTTGGGATGGGGAAATAATGTACATTTGTCAGTAGTAAGCCCATGGCCTGGGAGAGTTCCTGTAAGAATAATGTGAACAGAATTTTGTTTCCAGGGTGGGCTGTGGTTTCAGGATTGATAAAACCATTTGTTTGAACCTAAGATCTTAAAAACAGTCTAAGGCACATTGCGTTGGGGGGTGAAATTCAAGGGGAAATTCAGAAAATTTCCTGGGTATATTGATAGAGAGGCCTGAAAGGATATGGAGAAAACTAAAGACAGAACTACTGAAGAAATTAAGCTTATCAGAGTACACAGATCAGGTCATTTTCCCACACACAGGGCAGATAATTAGAACCCTGGGAAAGAAGGGTGCCTGGGTGGCTTAGTTGGTTAAGCACGTGCCTTTGGCTCAGGTCATGATTTCAGGGCCTCAGGATGAAGCCCAGTCTCAGGCTTCCTGCTCAGTGGCGAGTCTGCTTCTCCCTCTCCCTCTGCCTTTCCATGCCTCTCATGCTCTGTCTCCCTCTCTCTTTCTCTCTCTGAAATAAATAAATAAAATCTTAAAAAAAAAAGAAACCATATGATAATTGACTCTCTCTGCTTGACTTATTTCACTCAGCATAATCTCTTCCAGTCCCGTCCATGTTGCTACAAAAGTTGGGTATTCATCCTTTCTGATGGAGGCATAATACTCCATAGTGTATATGGACCACATCTTCCTTATCCATTCGTCCGTTGAAGGGCATCTTGGTTCTTTCCACAGTTTGGCAACCGTGGCCATTGTTGCTATAAACATTGGGGTACAGATGGCCCTTCTTTCCACTACATCTGTATCTTTGGGGTAAATCACCAGTAGTGCAATTGCAGGGTCATAGGGAAGTTCTATTTTTAATTTCTTGAGGAATCTCCACACTGTTCTCCAAAGAGGCTGCACCAACTTGCATTCCCACCAACAGTGTAAGAGGGTTCCCCTTTCTCCACATCCCCTCCAACACTTGTTGTTTCCTGTCTTGCTAATTTTGGCCATTCTAACTGGTGTAAGGTAGTATCTCAAGGTGGTTTTAATTTGAATCTCCCTTGATGGCTAGTGATGATGAACATTTTTTCATGTGTCTGATAGCCATTTGTATGTCTTCATTGGAGAAGTGTCATGGGGAGTTAGGAGAAGGCAGTTGGGGGAAATTGGAAGGGGAGGTGAACTATGAGAGACTATGGACTCTGAAAAACAATCTGAAGGGTTTGAAGAGGTGGGGGGTGGGAGGTTGGGGGAACCAGATGGTGGGTATTAGAGAGGGCACGGACTACATGGAGCACTGAGTGTGGTACAAAAACAATGAATACTGTTATGCTGAAAATAAATTAAAAAAAAAGATTAATAAAAAAACAACTCAGTGAAACTTAAAAAAAACACAAAAAACAAAAAACACTGTTCTTTTTGTTTTAGGGAGACAACTTTGAAGGCCTGAGACTCACTTGCCTAAATCTCTCCCAAAATATCTCTTTTCCTGGATGAAGCACCTTTATAGCTTTTGCACTTATATAAAGATTTTCTTTTTATCATTTTAAGTTGCATACCACATAGGACATTTGCTCTTTGTTTTATTATGAGGCATATACACTGTGCTAGAAAATTATATACAATTAAAATCACTATTTCAGAAAATCTAAGAAAAAATTGTCAAATATGATAAAATATAGAAAAATTATTAATGGCACTATGAGTCCCTCTAAATCAAATTGTTATTAATCTTTGTTGCATTTTCCCATTTTTCCCATTCCTAATTTATTTCTAATCATACTATAGCATTTTTTTGCATGTCTTTATAAAAAATTTTAAAAATTGGTTTATTTTTATTTTATTATAGTTGACACACTGTGTTACATTAGTTTCAGGTGTGTAACATAGTGATTCAGTGACTCTATACATTATGATGTGCTTACCACAAGTGTACCTACCATCAGTTACCATACAACACTATTGCAATTCTATTGGCTTTATTCTCTGTGATGTAACTTTTATTCTTGTGACTTATTCATTCCATAATTGGAAACCTGTATCTCCCACTTCCCTTCATCCATTTTGCATGTCCACTTACTGCTTTTTCCTTTGGCAAGTGGAATTACTAGATCTTTGGTATTTGTATTTTTAAATTTTTTGAGGAACCTCCATACTGTTTTCCACAGTGGCTGTATCAATTACATTTCCTACCAATGGTGCACAAGGGTTCTTTCTTCCCCCTCATCTTTGCCAACACTTGTTATTTCTTGTCTACTTGATTTTTACATCACTGTGACAGATGTGAGGTGACATATCTCATCATAGTTTTGATTTTCGTTTCCCTGATGATGAGTGATGGTGACATCTTTTCACGTATCTTTTGGCCATTTGTATGTCTTCTTTGGAAAAATATCTATTCAGGTCCTCTGCCCATTTTATTTTTAATCATTTTTTAAATTTATTTTCAGCATAACAGTATTCATTGTTTTTGTACCACACCCAGTGCTCCATGCAGTCCGTGCCCTCTCTAATACCCACCACCTGGTTCCCCCAACCTCCCACCCCCCCCACCTCTTCAAACCCTTCAGATTGTTTTTCAGAGTCCATAGCCTCTGCCCATTTTTAAAATCAGATTGGTTGTGTATGTTGAATTCTTTAAGTTCTTTATGTATTTTGGATATTAACCCCTTACTGGATATATCATTCAAAAATATCTTCTCTCATTCACTAGGTTGCCTTTTCCCCTTGCTGATGGCTTCCTTTGCTGTGTGTAAGTTTTTTATGTTGGTATAGGCCCTGTACTTTATTTTTGCCTTTGTTTCCCTTGCCTGTGGGGGACCTCTCTAGAAGATACGTTGCTAGAGCTGACATCAAAGAAATTATTGCCTATGTTTTCTTCTAGGAGTTTTATGGCTTCAGGTCTCACATTTATGTCTTTAATCCATCTCGAGTATTTTTGTGTATGGTGTAAGAAAGTAGTCCAGTTTCATTCTTTTGCATGTGGCTGTCCAGTTTTCCCAACACGATTTGTTGAAGAGTAGCCACAATGTCTTCTTTCTTTCTTTCTTTCTTTTTTAATACTATCCTATTTCTATCCTCAGACTCATACACACTATCATTGCTGCATGGTTAGTATTAATTCTAATACTAAAAAGGAGAAAATCCCTTTAAAATCATAAAGCACTTAAAATATGAATTAGAAAAATTAAAAATATGAATCATTATTTTTCATTAAGTTTTTCCAAGTAATCTTGTTTCCTGGTCTCATCTCTGTTTCAGTACATTTATTCTTTTGTATTGAGTGGTACTGGGGGTAGTACGATAAGGAATACGATAAGTTATAAGAACCTATAACAACCCAAAAAGTAAACAATGGGGGAAAAAACCCTATTTTCACAAAATCCTATTTAAGAATTAGATTTGCTGGAGTATCCAGACTGGGAGTCAACATGGCAGCAGTGTTTAGGCATAGCTGCAGGGTCCTAAAAAGTGTTTCTCGTTTTGACTGGAGATCACAACATACAAAAGCTGCCCTACAGCATGAACCAAAGTTGGGATTTAATTTTGAGCTCACTGAACAGCAAAAAGAGTTTCAAACTACTGCTTGTAAATTTGCCAGGGAAGAAATAATCCCAGTTGCTGCAGAATATGATAAAAGTGGCAAGTACCCTCTCCCCCTAATTAAAAGAGCATGGGAACTTGGCTTAATGAATACACACATTCCAGAGAGTTGTGGAGGTCTTGGACTTGGAATTTTTGATGCTTGTTTAATTACTGAAGAATTGGCTTATGGATACACAGGGTTCAGACTGCTATTGAAGCAAATTCTTTGGGGCAAATGCCTCTTTTTATTGCTGGAAATGACCAACAACAAAAGAAGTATTTGGGGAGGCTGGCTGAGGAGCCACTGATGTGTGCTTACTGCGTAACAGAACCTGTAGATGGCTCTGATGTAGCTGGTATAAAAACCAAAGCAGAAAGGAAAGGAGATGAATATATTATTAATGGCCAGAAGATGTGGATAACCAATGGAGGAAAAGCTAATTGGTATTTCTTATTGGCTCGTTCTGATCCGGATCCAAAGACTCCTGCTAATAGAGCCTTTACTGGATTTATTGTGGAAGCAGATACCCCAGGAGTGCAGATTGGAAGAAAGGAATTGAATATGGGTCAGCGATGTTCAGATACAAGAGGAATTGTGTTTGAGGATGTGAGAGTGCCTAAAGAAAATGTTTTAATTGGTGAAGGAGCTGGTTTCAAAATTGCAATGGGAGCTTTTGATAAAACTAGACCTCCAGTAGCAGCTGGTCCTGTGGGACTAGCAAAAAGAGCTTTGGATGAAGCTAACAAGTATGCCCTGGAGAGGAAAACTTTTGGAAAGCTGCTTGTAGAGCACCAAGGAATATCATTTTTGCTGGCTGAAATGGCAATGAAAGTTGAACTAGCTAGATTGAGTTACCAGAGAGCAGCTTGGGAGGTTAATTCGGGTTGCTGAAATACCTACTATGCCTCTATAGCAAAGGCATTTGCTGCAGATATTGCAAATCAGTTAGCTGCTGATGCTGTGCAGATTTTTGGAGGCAATGGATTTAATACAGAATATCCTGTAGAAAAACTAATGAGGGATGCTAAGATCTATCAGATTTATGAAGGTACAGCACACATTCAAAGACTTATTATAGCCCGTGAACACATTGGCAGGTATAAAAATTAAAGAGAGAGCTATAGAAACATGATTAACTTTTGAGTGATTAGAACACAACCTACTGTTTAAGCTTCAAAGAAGAGAATGAGCTTTAAGACTTTTTCTGCTAAAACTTTAAAATAAGTACTTACACCAAACTCATGCAGCTGATTCTAATACTAGTTTTCCAATTTTGTTTAACTTTATGACTTGCTTTTTCACAAAAAGATTAGGTTTCATTAAAGTTATGTGTGATCTTTAGTACTACTGTACTTGAATTAAATTAACCTAGAAAAGCACATTTGTTTTGTTATGTTAAGCCCTTAAAGTAACAGAAGTTCTTTTGATTTCAATATTTTTCCAATGACATTTTTGAAAAATGGGCTTATAAAAGTATTCAGAATGTTTCAAAATTTACATTGAGAAAGCATTATAGGATTTGGATGCCATCAGATAACTTGATAGTGTCTTTGTAGACTTAATGTATTGGGGGAGTTCATGTTGCTACAATTTGGAAAGCATTTGTTTTCAGTTTTGTACAATAATACTAAAAAATTTGATGTTCATAATTCTCTCACCATATAATAACCAGAAGTTATTGAAAACCTGTTTAATTCTAAATCTGCATTTTACTTGCCTTATTTAGAAATAAATAAAATCTGCCTTAAAAAAAAAAAGAATTAGATTTGCTGAGGAGAAACTTTGGCAAGCCTGGTTTGAGGAACAATTGAAAATCGCAAAGGGTTCATGTGGAAAATAATTATTCTGAATAAGAAAGAGAAAGATGTTCTGGTTGTTCTGGTAGGTGGTGGGAAGAGGATGAGGAAAGAAGAGAAAGAGGCAGACCAGGGATAATATGAAAGATTGACTGGGTGTTCAGCACAGTGGCCTTTCCTGTAACTCTCCCTAACCCCAACCTCTAGTCAGGTTAATGAACCCACACAAAACTGGATTTTCTTTGTTTTTGGATAAAATGTTGAAGGGGTGAGTCTCACATGCAGATTGATGTAATCAAAACAAGACACAAGGTAGATTCAGGAGTGGGAGAAAAGAAGCACACATGAACATGTTTGTAGGATAAGTAGGGAGATAGCAGTGGGTACTTTAAACAGGTGATCACTGAGAAACTGGGGATCAGAGGCAAATTTACCTATATATGCAAGAGATAGAAGCTGACCAGGTGATATCTGGGTTATATATGGTTTTTTTGCAGAGGTCTGAGAACGTTTCACATTTTCCTGTTTGCGTACAACACACAGGAGTACTAATACAATAAAATCTAGTACAAATGATTTATGCAAGTTCTTGTAAGATCTCGTTTGCTATTTGCCTCATTGATATACATTTCTAAAACTATTTCAGGGAATATGGGAGACATATTTGCCTCTCAAATTTGCTTAAGACCATTAAACTCCTGTAATTTTATATCCCTATATGTCCTATACATATATGGATTCTAGTTCTTGAGAGGCTGTCTTTGACCAAATCTCATAATCTGAAACAGTTTTCTCAGGGCCTTCTTTATTTCCTTATTCCGGAGGCTATAGATCAAGGGATTGAAAAATGGAGTCATCACAGAATAAAATAAAGTCACAATTTTCTGGATCCCTGCTGGATTTCCTGCTGTTGGGCTCACATACATCACCATGATAGAGCCATAGAATAGGGACACCACAGCAAGATGGGAGCCACACGTGGAGAAGGCCTTATGCCGACCTTCTGCTGAGGGGACCCTCAGCACAGATCTGATCACCAGAGTATAGGAGCTGGTAATGAAGAGGAAGGTGGAGAAAATGAGGACTGAGTTAAAGATGGCACAGATGATCTCAGTAGCACGAGGTGGCACACAGGACAGCTTCATAAGGGGCCCTGGGTCACATAAAAAATGATCGATTGTATTGGGACCACAGAAAGGAAGTTGGGAGATGAGGTAAACTGGGAGGAGAAAACAGGAGAAGCCACACACCCAGCACCCAGCTCCTATTCTGATGCAGCGCTGAACAGTCATGACAGTGGGATAGTGCAGGGGCCTGCAGATAGCAAGGTACCTGTCAAAGGCCATGGCAGACAAGAAGAAGGTCTCAGTGGTACCCATGGAGAAGAAGAAGTAGAACTGGAGGAAGCAGCCATAGAAGGAGATGGTGCTGGTCTCAGAGAGCAAGTTGGCTAGCATACTGGGGACAGTAGAAGTGACATACCAGATCTCCAGGAAGGAAAAATTGGCCAGCAGGATGTACATGGGGGTGTGGAGATGGTTGTCCCACCACACTGCAGAGATAATGCACAGGTTTCCAGTTAGTGTCAGGACATAGATTGCAAAGAAGAATGAGAAGAGGAGGATCTGAATCTCCCAGGAACAAGGGAATCCAAGAAGAATGAATTCACTCACAGGGTCAGAGTGGTTATTTTCAACTGGGTTTTTCATTTTTTTTTTCTCTTCAAACTGCAATAGTAAGACATCACCATGTTACAAATGACTACATCTTAAGATGTTCTTCAATTTTCTTTACAATTTAATTGACAATACAGTTTTAGGTTACTTAAAGATATTTAGCACACTTTGCCCCAGCGATATTGGGAGGAAATAAGGAACTTGGGGCTGTGGGTCCTTCTTACAGTCTTACCATCATGATTACCATGCTCATCATGGGCCATTAAATCCCTGCCTTTTTATGTGTCCTCAGCACTACATAAAATTAAGATAGATGCTTCTTGTCATTCAGAGGCTTTCAACCAAGTTCAGAAACATCAACTTAGAGTCAACCATTGCTATCAGTGAGGCCACTTGTGACATTTGTGTGACCTCTTATTTTTAAAGATCTCCTGAAATCACACAATTTGCAATGTTACTTTCTCTCAGTGTTTGGTGATAGGCACAATTCTTCAAAGTATTCTTTATTTTTAGCTTTGTTCCTTTTACAGTTAAAAATTTGTTGCTGAAGAGGAGTAAGCTTCTTGTTCTGTCACTTTGAATAAACATTTTAAATAAAATTGGTATGAATGAATGAGGTTTAATGAATGAGGTTTATTTTTTTTTATTTTTTTATTTTTTTAAAGACTTTATTTGAGGGAGAGCAAGTGAGAGAGATCACAGAAGGAGAGGGAGAAGCAGATTCGCCACTGAGCGGAGAGTCTGATGCAAGGCTCCATCTCAGGAGCCTGGGATCATGACGTGAGCCAAAGGCAGACACTTAACTAACTGAACCATCCAGGTGTCCCTAAATGAATGAGGTTTAGACTAAACACTAATGATCTCTTTTAACTGAGATTTACCCTAACTAGAGTACACAGGCTTCAGTCTTCAGTTGAAATTTATCACATGCAGGGAAAGTACCTCATGATAGTATTCTATATATATTTTGTCATGTAAAGTAAAAATAACTATGGTGTTATATCACTGAAAGCATTGTGAGACTTGAATTATATTAATTGGAGATCTGTGCATAGACTAGTCATTCTCATTTCTCTCTATATATTATCTCAAGCTTCTATGTCAGAGTTTCTCCTGGTTGACTTGATCTGTACATGTTTTCCCCAGGACCTAATCCCCAGGAATATTTTTCCTTCTTCACTGATCCTCTCTCTGCAAGTGACCTGCCAGTTAGCCCCTTGATGTAAAAGCCAACCAACTATGCAAGATGAAGCCAGATTTTTCTCTCCCTAGCTGTGAAGTCTCTTTCATAACCTGGATTTATCTGCTCAATTTCTTTCTCAGCATCTCCATTTGATATCTAATGAAACATGCCTATGATTAAACTTTTTAAGATTCTTCTTCCCTCAAACTGGCCAGTCCTTCCTTTACTGCCATACCACTGAATGGCACCACCAATCACTCGGCTGTCCAGGCTATACACTTTGGCCACATCTTTACCACTCCTCTCAATATTCTACATCAACAAGTGTTCTAGGCCTCAAAACATTCAGAACCTGAACAATTTTTAGCGTTCCTATCAGCTTTCACCCTGGTGCATGTTATTCCCATTTTGACCACTACAAAAGCCTTTTAAATTGCCTGTTTCCATTTTTATATGCCTAGAGACTTACCCATATAGTAACTAGATGACAGTTTTTAGAAAATCTGACCATGTCAACTACTAGCTCTCAATCTTTTATATATATACTTTAAGACCCCCCAGTTCCTGGGGCGTCTGGGTGGCTCCAGTGGGTTAAGCTGCTGCCTTTGGCTCAGGTCATGATCCAGGGTCCTGGGATTGAGTTCCACATTGGGCTCTCTGCTTGGCAGGGAGCCTGCTTCCCTCTCTCTCTCTCTCTGCCTGCCTCTCTGCCTACTTGTGGTCTCTCTCTGTCAAATAAATAAATAAAATCTAAAAACAAACAAACAAACAAAACAGTTTCTTACCATAGCTAGGAAGGCCAATGAGGCCTTCTTCCATGTCCTCATTTCCTACCACTCCTACCCCTACTGGGCTCACTCCAGCTGTGCTGATCCTTAACTATGCCAGGGGTGGTCTATATACAGGCCTGGATCACCCCTCTCTTTATCCCTCGCTCCACCTGGCCAGTATTCACATGTCTTAATTTTTTTTTTTTTAAAGATTTTATTTATTTATTTGTCAGAGAGAGAGAGAGGGAGAGAGAGCAAGCACAGGCAGGTAGAGGCAGAGGGACAAGCAGGCTCCCCGATGAGCAAGGAGCCCGATGTGGGACTCGATCCCAGGACGCTGGGATCATGACCTGAGCCGAAGGCAGCTGCTTAACCAACTGAGCCACCCAGGCGTCCCAACACATGTCTTAATTTATTACTTCATTCAGATTTCTGGTAAAAATCAGAAACTCACAGAGGCCTTTCCCTACTTTAGCCCATCTTTGCTACTCTGTTTCCCAAACCCACTTTAGTTTTCTTCGAAGTGCCTATAGCTACCTGGCATTGTATTATATACTTAGTGTGTATTTTCTGTCTCAACAGTCTGAATGTAAGAGGAAGACATTATTTTGCTCACCAACGTATTCCTAGAATCTAGGACACTATCTGGTATATTATAGGTGCTTACTAAATATTTGTTATCTCAATTAATGAACATGCCCTAATAGTAACCAGTTAGGGAAATAATTGCTTATAGCCAGAGGAAAAAAGGTTTAAAAAAATGCAAAGAGTGGAAACTCCACTTTGCTAAAAACAAAAGCAAGGCAACAAAGATTTTGTTTTTTATAGGGATATACCATTAGTCCTGGAAAACAGGAGGATATCCATGACAGGAGCCTGCTCAATACAACACCGTTTAAATAATTTCGTATTTCTTTTTGTCTCTTTCATTCATGCTGCTTTGTGCTGTGATCTTTCTTGTTGTCACTAAGTTATAATCTGCTCTAAAGTTGTGTGTGTGTGTGTGTGTGTGCACACTGTTTCTTGCTGTCTTCTGTTTCTCATTGTCCATATCTTTATTTTATTAAATGGCCCTCTTGAAGAAAATGTGTTTATAGTCCATAACTGATATTTTTTCTCTATGGAATTAGTCAATGTCCTTTAATAGAAAAATGTCCTTCTCTTACTACCGAATGTTTTCTTCTACCCCATATTCAGGGTCAGGAAATCTGGTATATGGGATTTGAATAAGTAATAAGGTATAGAATGAAGTTGTCATTCCACAATTTATTCATGGCCCATGTGGTTTGGGGGTTCAGCTAACATTTCAATTTAAGTAAAATACTATTATTTTTATTAAATATATTTATTAATATATTTATAAATAAAATACATATGACAACGTTTATTTAGAACAGTTCTGATGCTGTAGGCTATGTTATATATTTGAGAGTATAACCAATTTCCATTAGGAGGAAACTATTTTAAATTACATTTTCATAAGGAAAAAATACAACAAAGGGTTAGAGGAAAGTAAAAAAGACATTACCAAAAAAAATCTGAGCTGTACCTTACCTAAAGCTATTATGTGAGGATTGTAGAATCCAATAGAGGCCAGACATCCAAGTGTAGGTTTCTCTCTCCTGGAGTCAGCCTTGATCTCCTTGTCCTCTCATTTCAGCAGGAAAAAATGTGTAGCCATGTCAAACAAAGTTGTGCTCCAATTCACACTACTGTAAGGGGATGAGTGTTGGAAGAGTAATATTATCAAGGATAGCAATTATTTGAAGACCACACAATGACTATATTGACCTTTCATGCTGGTTACATGAAGTTATACAGGGCATCATAGTTTCTCCTGATTTGGGAACAACTGATTATAGCCCTGCCTCTAAAGGAGGGTATGTAGCAAACACACTGTGAATCATGATTTTTCTGCTCTTGACAGTCCATCTTGGAAGTGTGGTGATCCAGAGCACTCTATGTCTACACAGGCCTTACTGCTGAGCTCCAGTCCCTTGTATGCTTTTAAATAATTGTGCCAAGGTTTGCTTCTGACCCTCCTGGATAATCTGACTTTTCCCAGTGGCCTCATCTAGGAATAACAATGATAAAGTTTTGGCTAGATCTCAGAAAGTATTTCTTTAACTGAGGCTTAAATTGGTCCAGCCTCTAGGGGAAAAGGGAAAGATGGTGAGTCCAGGATCTAAGCTGAAGAATAAGTTGGTTTTAAGCCTTGGATCAGAATGTTACATATAACCAGAAGCATCTGCATATCTTTTTATAGTAATGCAGCTGTGTTTTCCCACAAATGAGACAACCTGGATTTAGGATGAAAATGTAAGAGCAAAGGGTTCTATAAAGCCAAAGGATATAAAGACAGAGTTTAGTTATAGTAAAGAATTTACAAAACCCTTCAAAGGCTTATTTCATCTATTCCTTTCTCTCTATAATTGAGTACATATACAAGCTGGGAATGCTAGGATTTTTAGATCAGTAACAACTGTTCCATTATTACTTGACTGTTAAGTATTGCCTTACTGGTCTTGTTAATTTGTATTTTAGTCTCACTTTAGCCTGGGTAAAGTAAATTAAAAATTTACATCAACATTACATGAACATTATAATTGCTACAACTAATATTGTGACTTTGGAATGTATAATGGAGGTAATATTCTAATCCTGTTTGACTCTGCAGAGGTCAGATAAAGAGTCCTTCATAAATTCTGGTCCCATAATTTAAGAAGCACATGGGCAAATGGCAGCGATTTTGGAGGAAGCAATTTAGAAGGGCTTGGAATTATGAAAAATGAGTAACAGTGGAAGGAACTTGCATATTTAAATTGGAAGATAAAGACTGTATCAGAAAAAAAGAGAAGGTGATCATTTAACACAGCAATTCAGTTTGTCCCATTTGTCTCCAAAATACAGAATTAAAAATAATAGTTAAAAGTTACAGGGAGATAAATTACAATTCAATATGGAGAATAGCTTTCTAACAGAGAAACCTGTCCAGTAGGGGCGCCTGGGTGGCTCAGTGGGTTAAGCCTCTGCCTTCGGCTCAGGTCATGATAACAGGGTCCTGGGATCGAGTCCTGCATCGGGCTCTCTGCTCAGCGGGGAGCCTGCTTCCCCCTCTCTCTCTGCCTGCCTCTCTGCCTACTGGTGAATTCTGTCTGTCAAAGAAATAAATAAAAAAAAGAAAAGAAAAGAAAAAGAAACCTGTCCAGCGATGGACCAAGCTACTTCAGAAGAATACTTTCTATCATGGATTTTGTCAGATGTAGGCTGAGAAAGTGGTAGAAGGGATTTAAGTAAGCGTCAAAAGCAATTTTTTTTTCAATCCTGAAACTCTGTGATAAGCATTTAAGATATGTCAAGGAAAAAAAGGACTTGCCTAAGTAACCTCAATGACATAAAATAAAGTGTAATGGGAAGTACTAAGGTTAGTGAGAACTTGAAGTTTTCATTAACACTGATAAATATGAATAGTATTTAAAGGTCATAAGTTGACAATAGACAAAGAGGGCAAAAAATGGAATTCTGGACTGTATTGTAGTCAGTAAGACCCCAGAGTTATGTCATGAAACTACAAATAATCCAATTCTATCAATTGAAGAAATTGTTATTTTTTTTTCCTGAAAAAAATGTGTGTAGGACACTTACTCTCTGAGCAAAAATTTGAATTGTTCTTTCGTTTGGCCAAAGGCTATTCTGCCAGAATTGTGTAAGGGGAGGTGGTTCTGCTGGTTCTGAAGTAAAAGATATGACCATGAGGTGGCAGTAGCTTCAACAACTTTTGTCTGGGTACACTGCTTGGAACATTTGCTTGCTGGGGAAATCCCTCACCTTTCACGAGACCTTTCAGAGGTTATAGGCTTACAGGCCAGTACTCAGAAGGGAAGGAGGACTAACACCCAGGAAAAAGATGGGGATCAGAGAGTAAGCTTACTTGATTAGGTGCTGTTAGCTTGGAGAGGGGGAGGACTCTATGTCAGAAAGTACCAAAGGGCAGCAATAACTTGGGGGTTTTTATCTACCTATAGCAGGCAGAATTTATCTTATCGATGACTAGCAGATATTGGGCACAGTTTCCGGGATATGCAAGGTAGGTGGGCTCTGGATGGCTAAAAATCTATTTCTTTGGGCTATATGTAAAATAATTAGGTATGTAAAAATTTTGGTACCTGTGGGCTTTGAGCTACCAGGGTTCAACATGCTGTAAAGAAGTAAACAATGTAGGGGCCAAGGTATGGAAGCCATCATTGGCTCATTTATATAACAGATGGGCTTTGAAATAGATTGTGATGGCTTTTTACTTTATTTTCTGTGTTTATTCAGACTTCAGAATTCATGCTTTCTCTACATGCTTTCATGTATACATGTACACATATATATGTATATACACACATGCATACCACTTCTTCTTTATCCATTCATCTATGGATGGACACTTGGGTTCCTTCCGTATCTTGGCTATTATAAATAATGCTGCAATTAACATAGGTGTGCATATATCTTTTCGAAATAGTGTTTTTGTTTTCTTTGTTGGTAGAATTACTGGATCATATGGTAATTCTATCTTTAATTTTTTGAGGGACTTCTACAGTGTTTTTCACAATGACCCCACCGATTTACATTCCCACCAATTTACATTCCCACAAAGAACAAGAATGTGTTCTTTTTTCCCCCCCACATCCTCACTAATGCTTATTTCTTATTTTTTGATGCCAGTCATTCTAATAGGTGTAAGGTGACATTTCATTGTGGTTTTCATTTACATTTTCCTGATGATTAGTGATGTTGAGCATCTTTTCATGTCTCTGTTGGTCATCTATATGTCTTCTTTAGAAAAATGTATATTCAGGTCTTCTACCCATTTTTAAATCTGATTGTGTGGGTTTTTTTTTTTTTTGGTGTTGAATTATGTAAGTTCTCTATATATTTTGGACATTAACCTCTTATCAGATATATCATTTGCAAATGTCTTCTCCCATTCAGTAGTTTGCCTTTTTGATTTGTGGATGATTTTCTGTGCATAAGCTTTTTATTTTGATGTAGACCCAATAGTTTATTTTAGCTTTTGTTTCACTTGCCTGAAGAGACCTATCTAGAAAAATGTGGCTAAAGCTGATGTCAAAGAAACTACTGCCTATATTTTCTTCTAGAAGTCTTATGATTTTAGGTCTCACATTTAGGTTTTTAAACCATTTTGACTTTATTTTTGTATATGGTATAAGAAAGTGTTCCAATGTCATTCTTTTCCATGTAACTGTCAAGTTTTCTCAGCATCATCTTTTTGAGGAAACTGTCTTTTCCCTATTGTATATTCTTACTTCATGGATGAATTGACCATATTATCATGAGTTTATTTCTGGGCTCTCTATTCTGTTCCATTGATTTATGTGCCTATTTTTGTGGCAGTACCATATTATTTTGATTACTAATACATTGTAGTTTATCTTGAAATCTGGACTTATGATGCCTTTAGCTTTGTTCTTCTTTTTTAAGATTGCTTTGGCTGGGGAACTTAAAATTTAATGCAAATTTTCTGAGAATCTATTTTCTTTAGAAAAAATATTGGAACTAGATCATATGTATGTGTATTTTTAAGAGGTTTGGCACACACTTGCCTATTTTAACTTTGTAGCAAGGTAAATTGTCATGGGTTGGAGATAACTGGAAGACAGCACTGGTCTGTGATTCAGAAGACCTTGGGCCAAACTTTATGATATACTACTAGCTGTGCCAGGGTGATAAACCACTTAACATTTATGTGCTTAGATTCCCCATGTAATCTTGTCAGAGCCTCATGAGTTAGGGAAACTCTTTGAATGTTTTGACCTCTGATGAATTGCAAACATGGTTTCAGTGTAGTTTCAGAGAACTAACAAAGATCTCATCGATTCTTGCCCCATTCTGCTAGAATAAAGTAGATTTTTTTTTAAAAGTGAATAAGTAATCACTTCCAGTAGGCAGGATAAATTCATTATGAAAAATGCAGTTGTAATTCTAGAAAACATTTTAGTGTCTTCTTTTTTAAAGGATGCCTTGTGGGTGCCTGGGTGGCTCAGTGAGTTAAGCATCTGCCTATAGCTCAGGTCATAACCCCAGAGTCCTGGGAGCGAGTCCAATGTCAAGCTCCCTGCTCAGTGGAGAGTCTGCTTCTCTGCCTCTCCCCTGGGTCATGCTCTCTCACTCACTTTCTCAAATAAATAAAATTTTAAAAATGAACAGACACTTCTCCAATGAAGACATACAAATAGCTATCAGACACATGAAAAAATGTTCATCATCACTAGCCATTAAGGAGATTCAAATTAAAACCACGTTGAGATACCACCTACACCAGTTATAGAGTGGCCAAAATTAGCAAGACAAGAAACAACCTGTGTTGGAGAGGATGTGGAGAAGGGGAACCCTCTTACACTGTTGGTGGGAATGCAAGTTGGTGCAGCCACTTTGGAGAACAGTGTGGAGATTCCTCAAGAAATTAAAAATAGAACTTCCCTCTGACCCTGCAATTGCACTACTGGATATTTACCCCAAGGATACAGATGTAGTGAAAAGAAGGTCCATCTGTACCCCAATGTTTATAGCAGCAATGGCCATGGTTGCCAAACTGTGGAAAGAACCAAGATGCCCTTCAACGGATGAATGGATAAGGAAGATGTGGTCCATATACACTATGGAGTATTATGCCTCCACCAGAAAAGATGAATACCCAACTTTTGTAGCAACATGGACGGGACTGGAAGAGATTATGCTGAGTGAAATAAGTCAAGCAGAGAGAGTCAATTATCATATGGTTTCACTTATTTGTGGAGCATAACAAATAGCATGGAGGACAAGGGGAGATGAAGAGGAGAAGGGAGTTGAGGGAAATTGGAAGGGGAGGTGAACCATGAGAGACTATGGACTCTGAAAAACAACTGGAGGGTTTTGGAGGGGCAGGGTTGGGGGAACTAGGTGGTGGGTATTGGAGAGGGCACGTATTGCATGGAGCACTGGGTGTGGTGCAAAAACAATGAATACTGTTACGCTGAAAAGAAATAAAAAATTAAAAAAAAAATGAAAGGATGCCTAGTGTTGAGAGGACCAGTAGGAATCAGAATTGTTTTCTGAATGAATACCTTGTTTCCAAGTCTTTTTTAAATTTATTTAAATTCAGTAGCCAACATATAGTACATCATGAGTTTTTGATGTACTTCAGTGATTCATTAGTTGCATATAAAACCCAGTGCTCATCACATTACATGCCCTCCTTAATGCCCACCACCCAGTTACCCCATCCCTCCACCCACCTCCCTTTCTGCAAGTGTTAGTTTGTTTTCCAGAGTCTAGAATCTCATGTGGTTTCTCTCTCTCTCTCTGATTTCTTCCCATTAAGTTTTTGTCCTCTGAACTATTTCTTATACATTCCACATATGAGTGAAACCATCTAATTGTCTTTCTCTTATTGACTTCTTTCATTTAGCATAATACCCTCCAGTTCCATCCATGTCAGTGTAAATGGTAGGAATTCATCCTCTCTGATGACCGAATAATATTCCATTGTATATACGAACTGCATCTTCTTTATCCATTCATCTGTTGAAGGACATCTTTGTTCTTTCCACAGTTTGACTATTGTGAACGTTGCTGCTACAAACATTGGGGTGCACATGCTGCTTCTTTTTACTACATCTGTATATTTGGTGTAAATACCCAGTAGTGCAATTGCTGGTTCATAGAGTAGCTCTATTTTTAACTTTTTGAGGAACCTCCATACTGTTTTCCAGAGTGGCTGTACCAGTTGCATTCCCAAAAGTGGAAGAGGATTCCCCTTTCTGCACATCCTCACCAATACTTGTTCCTTGTCTTATTAATTTTAGCCATTATAACTGGTGTAAGGTGGTATCTCATTTTGGTTTTGCTTTGTATTTCCCTGATGACAAGTGATGTGGAACATTTTCTCACGTGTCGGCCATTTGTATGACTTCTTTAGAGAAGTACCCCTTTATGTCTTATGCCCATTCTTGACTGGATAGTTTGTTTTTTGGGTGTTGAGTTTGAGAAGTTCTTTATACATCTTGGATGCCAGCCCTTTATCTGTTATGTCACTTGCAAGTATCTTCTCCCTTCTTGTGGATTGCCTTTGTTTTGTTGACTGTTTTCTCTGCTGTGCAGAAGGTTATTACCTTGATGAAGACCCAAAAGTTCATTTTTGCTTTTGCTTCCCTTGTCTTTAGAGATGTCTTGCAAGATGTTCTGTGACTGAGGTCAAAGAGGTTACTGCCTGTGTTCTCCTTTATGATTTTGATGGATTCCTCTCTCACATTTTGGTCCTTCATCCATTTTGAGTTTATCTTTGTGTATGGTATAAGAGAATGGTCCAGTTTCATTCTTCTGTATGTGGCTATCCAATTTTCCCAGCACCATTTATTGTCTTTTTTCTATTAGATATTCTTTCCTGCTTTGTCAAAGATTAGTTGATCATGAGTTGAGAGTCCATTTCTGGGGTCTCTCTTCTGTTCCATTGATCTATATGTCTGTTTTTGTGCTAGTACCATGCTGTCTTGATGAATACAACTTTGTAATATAGCTTGAGGTCAGGAATTATGATGTCTCCCCAGCTTTGGTTTTCTTTTTCAACATTTCCCTGGCCATTCAGGGTCTTTTCTGGTTTCATACAAATTTTAGGATTGTTTGTTCCAGCTCTGTGAAAAATGTCAACGCTATTTTGATAGGGATTGCATTGAAAGTGTAGATTGATCTGGGTAGCATGTATATCTTAACAATGTCTACTATTCTAAGAATACCCAAACAACTTGGAGAAGGAGCAGCAAATAAAATCTGACCAAGCAGGAGAAGAGAAATAATAAAGATAAGAGCAGAAATCAATGAAATACAAACCACAAAAAGAACCAAAATGCCCTTCAACGGACGAATGGATAAGGAAGATGTGGTCCATATACACTATGGAGTATTATGCCTCTATCAGAAAGGACGAATACCCAACTTTTGTAGCAACATGGATGGGACTGGAGGAGATTATGCTGAGTGAAATAAGTCAAGCAGAGAGAGTCAATTATCATATGGTTTCACATATGAGTGAAACCATATGTGGAGCATATGTGGAGCATAACAAATACCATGGAGGACATGGGGAGTTGGAGAGGAGAAGGGAGTTGAGGGAAATTGGAAGGGGAGGTGAACCATGAGAGACTATGGACTCTGAAAAACAACTGGAGGGTTTTGGAGGGGCGGGGTTGGGAGGTTGGGGGAACCAGGTGGTGGGTATTGGAGAGGGCACGTATTGCATGGAGCACTGGGTGTAGTGCAAAAACAATGACTACTGTTACACTGAAAAGAAGTAATAATAAAAAAAAGAAATACAAACCACAAGAACAGTAGAACAGATCAACGAAACTAGAAGATGGTTCTTTGAAAGAATTCATAGGATTGATAAACCTCTGGCCACACTTACCCAAAAAAGAGAAAATACCCAAATTAATAAAATCATTAATGAAAGGGGAAAGATCATGACCAACACCAAGGAAATACAAACTTTAAGAACACATTATGAGCAACTATATGCCACCAAATTTGACAATCTGGAAGAAATGGATGCATTCCTAGAAACTTATAAACTACCAAAACTGAAACAGGAAGAAATAGAAAATCTGAACAGACCAATAACAAGCAAAGAAACTGAACAGTAATTTAAAAAACTCCCCGCAAAACAAGAATCCAGATGGCTTCCCAGGAGAACTCTACCAAACATTTACAGAAGAAATAATATGTATTCTACTAAAGCTGTTTCCAAAAATAGAAATGGAAGGAAAACTTCCAAACTCATTCTATGAGGCCAGCATTACCTTGATCTGAAAACCAGAGAAAGACCCTATCAAAAAAGAGAATTACAGGCCAATATCCCTGATGGACATGGATGCCAAAATACTCACCAAGATATTAGCCAGTAGGATCCAACAATACATTAAAAGGATTATTCACCACAGCCAAGTGGTGATTTATTCCTGGGCTGGAAGGGTGGTTCAAATTCATAAATCAATCAATGTGATTGATAGATCACATTAATAGAAGAAAAAACAAGAAGCATATGATCCTCTCAATAAATGGAAAAAACATTTGACAAAATACAGCATCCCTTCTTGATTAAAACTCTCCACAGTATAGAGGTATAGAGGATGCTTACCTCAATATCATAAAAGCTGTCTATGAAAAGCCCACAGCGAATATCATTCTCAATGGGGAAAAACTGAGAACTTTCCCCTTAAGGTCAGGAACACAACAGGGAAGCCCACTCGTACACCTTTTGTTCAAGTAGTACTAGATGTCCTAGCAACAGCAATGAGACTACAAAAAGAAATAAAAGGCATTCCAACTGGCAAAGAAGATGATCCCTAGATCTTCTGTACCTTGTGATCAGACCAGAAGTGTACATATTCCAGGAGAGGAAGCTGTAGAAGGAATCTCTGGGATTTATGGCTAGATAAAATGTAGAGCCTGCAGCCTCAGAGAGGCAAGTGATATAGGGAAGGGAAATAAAACTGGTATTGTTCAGATGGAGCAATATAGTGGAAGTTTGTAAGGTAAGACTCTGCAAGAACTGGAAGGGTTCTCCACTGAGGACCTAAACTAGAGGCATATGTTTGCCCATACCTCCATGCTGAGCAGTACTGGAAGCCAGGGAAGATAGATATCCAGCATCTCAAGAGAATCCAGCAGCAGATGGCTCAGCTTCTGGGAACCTTGGTACCGCCTGCCTGAACTATGCTCTAAATGGGTGCTCAGAGTGTCAGTGAGGTAGGGGCAGGAAGAGAGGAGAGCCAGCCTGGCTTTAACATCTTAGTTTGGTTCCAACTCAGATCTCAGGTCTTCAGCTATGGTAGCCCCTCTGGGTTCTTACTAGATAAGTTGGAGATGTAGTTAACATTCATTCAGAGCCCTTGGAGTTGAAGAATTGAGGAGAAGACCCTATATGGCAGAACATATAGATCATTGGGGGACAGATGAAGCATTCTCAGATTTGAGCTAATCAGTCCTGGGAGAACCAAGGTTGGACCCAGCTTCTTCATTGACAGATTGAGCCTCTGAAGCTGGGTTAGGGCACTTAGGAACTTGAAGGGAGGTAACTGCAGGTCACTGACATGAAGGCTGAGGAGTTCTAGTGAGTGTCAGCTTGGGTGATCCCTTTCCTCTGTGTTTTGGATTTGGTTTCTGTGAAGGGCAAGTACACAAAGCTCAAAGTAGCCTGCCCCACTTCCCGACAGTTCTTCTGTATCTGTCTCCACAATGGAGAAAGAGTCCAAGTGGAACAGCCCTGAGTCTCATTCTAATGTACTCAGTGGAGTGCCATTCAGTCTCAGGAAGTAGAGCTCAAGGCCATGTAGAGCTCTGCCATGCACCCAGCTCAACTCAGGTCTGCAGACAGATCCAGCACCTCTAGGAGAGGGGTCCATGGATCAAGGCTGGTGGTAGGAGAGGAACCAGGGAGAAGGTTTGGGAAGAGCCCTTGCAGTTCCCTCTCTGTTAGACAGCTATGCCTCAGGGTTATATGAATAAGGTTGATTGGCAAATGGATATTATGTCTATAATTCAGGTGATAGCCATGGAAGGAAAGGGTGTTGAGGAATTACAGGAGCTCTAGGGCATCTGGAGGAAGGAACAGACTCCAGCAACAGGAAACATGATGCTCAAAAGGTGATGTAGCTGGTATAGTCCTTCAGATATCCCAGATGTAATCCTGATGTTTCTCAGCTGAAGCCTAAACTGTGTTGTGAGGAAGTGTACAAAGGCATCAGTTGGCAGGATAACAACTGTGCCCTAGAGGCACTGCCATTAGTCTCAGCCTTGTCTTTAATGCTGGAGCATGATGCAAAAACATGCAGTCCTGGGGCCAAAGAACAGAGTGGGATATAGTAGATGCTAGGCAACATTGCTATGATTGCTATGCTACAATCAAGTGTAGTCCCTGCCCAACTCATTCATCAGAGGCTCATGAAGTCCTCCAGTAAGAGAGAGAAGAGAGTGAAGGAGAACAGAGGTCTTTCCATCCTTGATGTTGGTTTAGGAAAAGAGGAAAAGAGGAGTGTCAAATGTGCCTTCCTAAAGACAAAAAGCCAATGGAGATAGAAACAGATGAGCAAGAAAAGCCTACAACTTGCAACAGATCCCAGCAGAGAAATGGACAACATTTCCCAATCCTCCTGTCAGGGATGATTAGTGAAAACTTCTAAGTTCTAAGCTGCAGATTTCAAATGTCTAAGCTTATGGGAGCCCTCTGCTATGAATGGCTACTTCCAAGATCAGGTAGCAGATTTATTTGTCTTATTATAAGGTAGATTGGAGAAGAAAAAATAGTAATGATACAAACATCATAAGACTTGAACATTCACTTTTGTTTGATCCTTAGCCATGTGATCTCTGTGATATATGTGGGATAATGTATTCTTATCCTTATTATACTCATGAGGGAATGGAATGTCAAAAAAGTTAGGTGACTTACTAGATGTCACAAATAGAAGTGACAGAGTTAGGTCTATAGCCTGGGTTTCCTGCTTCCAAGTATGGTGGTCTTGCCACTATAGAAGTTCTCATGTAGGACTAAGGAAACATTTGAAGTGAAGTTTTATTGCTGTTTGTGTCAAGTTTATGAAGATAGCCTCAAAAGTTAGTTCAGGTAAAATATAAAGGAAATGGAAAAAGTGAATTGAAGAATGAAACAGAGGAAAAGCAGTAAAACAAAAAATGAAATCTTCATACTTTTGAGCTCAGAATATAGTGATAGAGGTAGGAGATCCCATTGACACTTTCTCACTGCTTTCTTATTCCTCTCCAATGGTAAGGTCTCTAGTTCCTCATTATGAAATGACCAACCACCATATGCCCCCCTTCTAGGTCCTAGTAAAGATAGAGGCAGGAGGCCAGTCTAGCAAAGAAAGATGGCAACTAACAACAGTGAGGGCATTGTCCTCCTTACAGTTGGGGCTTATTCAGTAAGTCATGCCTTTGGGCAAAGGAGGATTTGGTATTAAAAGATACAGACTTTTCTATCTCCTGAACTTGAGTTCACCATGAGAATAACATTCTGGAGTGAAGACATAAAGCTGGATTTGGAAGCACTAAAGCTCCCTTTCCTTGACCACCAGATTTGTATGTGCTTCAGCTTCAGTGAAAATTTCAGAAGAGGCCTGAGGAGAAGGGCCAGGGGAGGCATTGTCTAGATGATTTGACAATGCAAAATTATCAGCCTCATTGTGAATGTCACGTAACATACTTGATGCTAAGTCATTCTATTTCTCTGGCTGGTCCATTGCATTTTATGTTTTTATTTATTTATTTATTTATTTTTTAAATTTCTTTTCAGTGTAACAGTATTGTTTTTTTTAATCATTTTTTAAATTTATTTTCAGCATAACAGTATTCATTGTTTTTGTACCACACCCAGTGCTCCATGCAATCCGTGCCCTCTCTAATACCCACCACCTGGTTCCCCCAACCTCCCACGCCCCCACCTCTTCAAACCCTTCAGATTGTTTTTCAGAGTCCATAGTCTCTTATGGTTCACCTCCCCTTCCAGTTTCCCCCAGATGCCTTCTCCTAACTCCGCATGTCCTCCATGCTATTTGTTATGCTCCACAAATAAGTGAAACCATATGATAATTGACTCTCTCTGCTTGACTTATTTCACTCAGCATAATCTCTTCCAGTCCTGTCCATGTTGCTACAAAAGTTGGGTATTCATCCTTTCTGATGGAGGCATAATACTCCATAGTGTATATGGACCACATCTTCCTTATCCATTCGTCCGTTGAAGGGCATCTTGGTTCTTTCCACAGTTTGGCAACTGTGGCCATTGCTGCTATAAACATTGGGGTACAGATGGCCCTTCTTTTCACTACATCTGTATCTTTGGGGTAAATACCCAGTAGTGCAATTGCAGGGTCATAGGGAAGTTCTGTTTTTGATTTCTTGAGGAATCTCCACACTGTTCTCCAAAGTGGCTGCACCAACTTGCATTCCCACCAACAGTGTAAGAGGGTTCCCCTTTCTCCATATCCTCTCCAACACATGTCTTGCACATGTCTTGCTTTCCTGTCTTGCTAATTTTGGCCACTCTAACTGGTGTAAGGTGGTATCTCAATGTGGTTTTAATTTGAATCTCCTTAATGGCTAGTGATGATGAACATTTTTTCATGTGTCTGATAGCCATTTATATGTCTTCATTGGAGAGGCGTCTGTTCATATCTTCTGCCCATTTTTTTTTAAATTTTATTTTTTATAAACATATAATATATTTTTATCCCCAGGGGTATCTTCTGCCCATTTTTTGATATGATTATCTGTTTTGTGTGTGTTGATTTTGAGAAGTTCTTTATAGATCCTGGATATCAACCTTTTGTCTGTACTGTCCTTTGCAAATATCTTCTCCCATTCTATGGGTTGCCTCTTCATTTTGTTGACTGTTTCCTTTGCTGTGCAGAAGGTTTTGATCTTGATGAAGTCCCAAAAGTTCATTTTCACTTTAGTTTCCTTTGCCTTCGGAGACATATCTTGAAAGAAGTTGCTGTGGCTGATATCGAAGAGGTTACTGCCTATTTTCCCCTCTAGGATCCTGATGGATTCCTGTCTCATGTTGAGGTCTTTTATCCATTTTGAGTTTATCTTTGTGTACGGTGTAAGAGAATGGTCGATTTCATTCTTCAACATATAGCTGTCCAGTTTTCCCAGCACCATTCATTGAAGAAACTGTCTTTTTTCCACTGTATATTTTTTCCTGCTTTGTCGAAGATTATTTGCCCATAGAGTTGAGGGTCCATATCTGGGCTCTCTACTCTGTTCCACTGGTCTATGTGTCTGTTTTTATGCCAGTACCATGCTGTCTTGGTCATCACAGCTTTGTAGTAAAGTTTGAAATCAGGTAATGTGATGCCGCCAGTTTTATTTTTGTTTTTCAACATTTCCTTAGCGATTCGGGGTCTCTTCTGATTCCATCCAAATTTTAGGATTATTTGCTCCAGCTCTTTGAAAAATACTGGCGGAATTTTGATCAGAATGGCATTAAAAGTATAGATTGCTCTGGCAGTATAGACATTTTAACAATGGTTATTCTTCCGGTCCAAGAGCATGGAATGGTCTTCCATCTTTTTGTGTCTTCTTCAATTTCTTTCATGAGTGTTCTGTAGTTCCTTGAGTATAGATCCTTTCCCTCTTTGGTTAGGTTTATTCCCAGGTATTTTATGGTTCTTGGTGCTATAGTAAATGGAATCGATTCTCTAATTTCCCTTTCTGTATTTCACTGTTAGTGTATAAGAAAGCTACTGATTTCTGTACATTGACTTTGCATTTTATGTGTTATTTGTTTATTTTTATAAATGAAAGGTAACTGTTTATTACCAAAGAGAAAAATGTATACAAGAGAATCTAGATTCTATTTCCTCATGCACTATGTTTTTATAGTGAAGTTCCAAATATCAGCTCTGAGGGTATTTGCAAGAGTACATTTTTCTTAACACATGACCATTTACTGTATGGTGGACATTTTTTCATAGAAATAAAATAAGAAGTGGCATATATTCTCATAGTTTATAAGAAACTTAGAACATTGTATTAACAGAAAGCAATATTATATTTTACTGTAAAATATCATAAAAGTGATATGATCTTGTGGTTCATAAATGCTTAATTACTTGATTTGAACAGGGGAATAAAAAAAAAGCAGCAAGACAGGCCTGGCTTTAAGATGTTTTTGTATTCAATTCCTTTTACTTTTACATCATCTCCAATTAGCTGATACATATAAAGGACAACTGTAGAGGCCTGAATATCCATTGATACAAATGAAGGAATAATGTTTGTTGCTAAGAAATTATATGCTTCAGTGGCAGAATCTGGGTTAATGTTAAAATTTTTTTCATGCCCAAATGCTTCAAATTTGTATGTATATCTTGAGTTAAGAATGTCCTCATCAAACTGCCCTACTACAGGGCTAAGCTGGCCATGTCTCCCATGCAATAACTTGTTGCCTATGGATCAAACCAATTTTGAATTGCCCAGCGGTCACAACTTTTTGTTCTGGATAATTCAGATTCTCATGAAAGACTCCTCTTACAATATGAACATCGCTGGTCAGAGTCTTGAGATAGTCATACCTCTCTTTGGTGCAAAGTTTTCCAGTACAGAGAATGTGCTGAATCTTTTCTGGTACCAGTGGTTTTTAAAATTTAGTCAGCAAACTGTTTCACCAGGGTGGGTTGAACAGGTCTCCATACCAACACCAACTGGAGAAAGAACAATCTTCATCTTTAGAGGGGGATCCCTTCAGATATGGATTGAAGTACATAATTGATGTGTTGATGTAGGAAGCATCCTGTCAGTGTGCTCTGCTCAGTCACTACAACCACTGCTGCCTTCTTCCTTGGACTCCTCAGTAACCCCCTTGCATTTTAGAAAGGCTGTTTCTTGTGCTTACACTGTAGTCTCTCACTGTGTCAAATAGAATGCCCTGTGGGGCACCTGGCTGGCTCAGTGGGTTAAAGCCTCTGCCTTTGATTCTGGTCATATTCTCAGGGTCCTGGGATTGAGTCCCACATCAGGCTCTCTGCTCAGCAGGAAGCCTGCTTCCCCCTCTCTCTGCCTGCTTCTCTGCCTACTTGTGATCTCTCTCTCTGTCAAATAAATAAATAAAATCTTTAAAAAAATAGAATGCCCTGTTATTCTTGATATTCCTTTGCTATTCTAGTATCTAGGAGATTTCAAAGCCTGAAATAGATCTCAGACCAAGGAGACATAACGTCACTTGGGCAGAGATCCTAGGAATACAGAACTATTCTGGACTGTAGAGTGAGTATCCTTTGTCTTTAGGAAATTTGTATTTGATGGAATTACCTGAGCCATCACTCCGATTGTCCACAAATGAGATTTCCTCATTTGGCCAGTTAAATTAAAGTTTTAGCCAAATGTTTCCCTTAATCTCTGCCACTGCCTAACGAGCATGAGGCCTCTGGCTTCCCCTACAGGAGGCCATCATTTCTATGTAGGGGAGATTCTCTGTTTTTGCTTTCTTCCTTATCAGTTTCTGCTACTTGTTGTATCTTGTCCACAAAACTTACCTGGTATTGGGGTAGCAGTTAGTTTACTTTTGAGCAGAGGAAATGAGACAGAGTTGAAATTTCTCAGGAAGAGTTCTTTCTCATCTCCTGCAACAAGGATATAAATGCCTTTCTTCTGTGATTTTTTCCTCCACAATGGCCTATGCCCTCTCTCAAACATAGATGTGATACCCTCTTAAATTAAAGGTGGGAAGAGCTAGGGCAAAGAGGAGAGTGCTTTGTTAACTTTGTGACTTCTCCTAAATCTGCATGATTTTTTCTCTCTTTTCCCTCTTATCAACTTTTTCTACTTCATGATTTCTTCTTTCCTAGTCTGGTTTGGGGATTTTGGTTCTCACTACTTCTGTATCATATTCTTCTGATACTTGAAAGAATAAGACTCTTCTCCATTTTCCAGGAGAGTTTCTTTCTTCTTTGCAATAAGAACAACCCACTAGCTCCACCATTTCTATGACTTCCCTCTCCATCTTCCTGGTAGTCTTAATATTAAGCTTCTCTATATCAGGAAGACTGAAAAAGAGCCCATAATCTTACCAGAGGGAATCTGACCTTCAAACCAAGGTTGGGAGTATAGAGGAGAAAGAAGAAGAAAGAGAATGGTAGATTTCTATCTGAATGGTAAGATCTTCTTTTCCAGAGGATATGAGCCATTAACACATGGAAGGAAATCATGAAATCAGAGGCAGGACTGAGTTTGGGTAATTTAGTATTCCAAAGATGGAAAGGTTCCCCACACACTGATTCATATCATGCTTGACTTGATTGAAACTCTATTTGAAAAACTTTTGCTGGTTTTTGGAGTAGCAATTATACAAATTTGATTATAAAGATACTAAAATATTTTTTCATCATCCCAATCATTAATTTTTCTTAAGCATAGACAAGTTATCCTTTCTTGCTTGCCTTTTTTTTCTTTTAAATTTCTTTTCAGCGTACAGTATATGAAGACATACAAATGGCTATCAGACACATGAAAAAATGTTCATCATCACTAGCCATCAGGGAGATTCAAATTAAAACCACAGTGAGATACCACCTTACACCAGTTAGAATGGCCAAAATTAGCAAGACAGGAAACAACATGTGTTGGAGAGGATGTGGAGAAAGGGCAACCCTCTTGCTTGCCTTTTAAATCTTTAAACTAGAGCTAATGATAATACCTTCCTCACAGAATGGCTGTGATAATCAGAATAGAATCTTACACATAGTATGTACACAATTGATTTCAGTTAATATTTTTCACTTGGAAAGCTCTTTATCACTTTCAAAACACTTTGGCATACTCTCTCAATTCATCCACACAATTATTCCTATATAAAGGATGCTACATTTGATTTTTCAAACTGGGTATGTTGCCACCAGAATAGAATTGAGATTGTATTAAGAAGGAAGATAAGAAAAATGGATAGTAAGTATGGAGGTACCACACTCTGCCATGCATGTGTTGAGTGTAAAATAAGAAAATGAATACAGTAATGAAAATTAAGAACTAAACCCTTTTCTCAATGACACCACTTTAGGAGATTGATATTCAAGCAAATATTTATATCCAAAGAAACGACAAGAGAGACTGAGTCAGTGGCTAGAAAATCCTTGAAAGACCAAAAAAAGGACAAGAAGACAAAAAAATGAAGCACTACAATGCCTAAGATTTTAGTCAAAACTTGTGAATGTGTATGGAAAAATTAAATGTAGATTTGTTTCCCAAACTTCAACAAAGCACCTCATGTGGTACTTAAGAAAAATGAATGAATGTGATGATGAAAAATATTTTAATATCTTTCTAATCAAATTTATGTAATTGTTGCTCCAAAAGGAGGCAAAAAAAATTCAAAAAGAGTTTCAATCAAGTGAAGCATGATATGAATCAGAGCGTGTCCATTTCAAAAATCACAAATGCAGCCTTATATTTTAAACTGAGCAATCCTTTTCTCTCTCAAGTAACTGTTCTAAGATAGAAACCCCAGTGGGAAAATTGATACATGCATATAGTAGTCTTACATCCTGGATGTTCCAGAGGCAGTTTTAGATTAGATGATGAGTCCTAATCTAGCTTGCAAAGCATCATCATGACAGAACTTTATGAAGATTTAATTGAGATATTAATTTTTGCGATAAAAGAATGGAAGTTACTGTATAACAAAATTATAGCTGGTGGGTGGAAGGGTTTCTGAATCCTTGGATAATAAATCTAAGCAATCATTATTATATAGTTGGTGGCATGCATTTTTTTCCTAATCCACCTTCTGGAAAGTCCCTTTCTTACATCCTGCAAAAAGTAAGTTTCAAGGTACTTGGAAGAACAGTCCTCCTAAGAAAATATTGATCTCACCACATAAAAATTTACAATCCATACCATACTGGTTGAATGGAATATTAAAGTTCTAAAAGTTCCTAAAAAGCAATGGTCATAAAAACTTGGTATAATATAGGAACAAATTTGATGGCATATCAAATAAACATACATATAAATGAAAATGTAAAGTGTATTGTATCACTGTAACAATTTCTTAACAATTTTCCTTACTGTTCTTTTAATACTGTTGCAGCAACAAATAACAATGAACTGTCAACTTATTTTTTTGAACTTAAGTAATTTATTATAAAGTAGATCATTTCCCTCTCCACTTTTTAGGAAGATAACTCTATTATCTAAAACACAATTAAATGACCAATTAAGCTTTTAGTGAACCTTTGTTCACTAAAACATGTACGCTCTAATGAACCTTTGTTCAGGTAAAAATATTGAAACTCAGAATACTGTATGTCTGAATATTTTGACTGATGTTGTTAGAATTAGAATTAGCCCCTTAAGGAGCTTAGAAAGGGGTAATGTGTAAGGAAACAAACAACGTATGTCTGAGTGTCATTAGGCTAGCATAACATTATGGTCCCATAGAAATTTTGGATAATTGCTTTTAGGGTTTATTTAGCAGGGGTAACCTAATCACTGAAATAATAGAGTCAAATAAGAAAAGAACCACAAACAGAAATAAATACATTTTCCTTTTATTTATAAATAACTAAAACAAAATGAGATAATATAATTGATCCCAGAACTATTAATCTAAATAATCAAATAGGACACAGAAATTTTTGTCTCAGAAGAACCATGTGAACTACCCAGAAAACACCCAGATGTGTACATTCCCTAGTTCATGTACACTCTAAGTGCCAAAGAAGAACCCAGTACTTCCATTTATCTGTTTAATCCGGCCACTTTATGATTATAAGTGGCCACATAGATGTTTTATTTCATAAGCTGATAGAGTTAACATAACTAGACTTATATTTGAAGATTTGAATAACTATATAATACTGATTGCTTTTTGTGATACTATACTGACCTGATAATGGGAGGATCATTCAGTATAGTTTGGATTATACTGAGACGCCCTAGAACTTTCCTCAGGGCTGCTTTTATCTCCTTATTCCGAAGGCTATAGATGAGGGGGTTGAAGAATGGAGTTACCATAGCATAGAACAAAGTTGCAACTTTCTGTATACCAGCAGAATGCCCAAGTCCTGGGCTCACATACATGATCATCAGAGAGCCATAGAATAGTGATACCACAGCCAAATGAGACCCACAGGTTGAGAAGGCCTTGTGTCTCCCAGTGGCTGAAGGCATACGCAACACAGCTAATAGGACAAGTGTATAGGACCCAAGGATAAAAAGGAAGTTACCAAAGATAACTAATGAGCTTAAAGTATAGCAAAGCTGTTGGATTGTTGGAGCAGAGGTACATGCCAATGCAAACAGTGGCCCTGGGTCACATAAAACATGGTCAATAATGTTTGGACCACAGAAGGGCATCTGAGAGATGAATACAATGGGGATCAGGAACCACAGAAATCCACAAACCCAACAGATAATGACCAGTTTGGTACAGAAGTGTCCAGTCATGACGTTAGGGTAGTGCAAGGGATGGCAGATAGCAAGGTACTGATCAAAGGCCATGACAGCCAAGAGGAAACATTCAGATGTTCCCAAAGAGAAAAAGAAATAAAATTGAAGGAAACATCCAGTAAAGGAGATGGTCTTTTTATATGAGAGGAAATTGACCAACATCTTGGGAACTGTAGAAGAGACATACCAAATCTCTAAAAAGGAGAAATTTCCCAGGAAAATGTACATGGGGACATGGAGTCGCCATTCACACCACAAAGCACAAACAATGGCCCCATTCCCTGTTATGGTCAAAACATATGTTGTGGTGAAGAGTGAGAAGAGGAGGATCTGAATCTTCCACTCACAAGAAAAACCTAGGAGTATAAATTCTCTTACAGAAGCAAAGCTGGAATATGACTCAGAAACATTCATTGGGTCAGTAACCTGCAAGGTCAAGAGACATATTGTTATCAGTTAGGACTAGTTTTAAATGTGCTCCTCTTTCGAATGAAGAAAAGACAATGAACATGGGGTCATTTTTCAAAAGAATCATCAGTTAGGAAGAGAGTGTAGTCTACTTGTTCTTGGTTATGTACTCTGAGTTTTGGGCATAGTAGGCAGCTGGCTGCACAGAAACAAACTTTGCCTGCTTCTGAATCTCTTCCTCATTATGATACCATGATAGAACTAAGTAAAGTTAAATTCTTTTTTTCCTTTAGAAAGAAAGAAAGAGAGAGAGAGCCCGCGTGAGAGAGAGAGAGAGAGAGAGAAAGATGGAGGAGGGGGCTGAGGGAAAGGGAGATAATCTTAAGCAGGTTCCACACTGAGCATGGAGTACAATGCTGGGCTAGATCTCATGACCCTGAGATCATGACCTAAGCTGAAATCAAGAGTTGGACATTTAATCAACTGAGCCACCTAGGCACCCCAAGATAAACTCATTTTGTAAAGCTTATTATTTTGGAGCAGGGACTATGTATGATAGTTTCTGGATAGCATAAAACATAAAGTTAATACTTAATACATTACTAGTTTCTTATCCTAAACCCATCTTATAGGGCAATAGACTCCGTAAAGAAGGTTTTGATTTTACTATTTACATCTCAGTTAAATATGTTGCTCAATATATCATTTAAATATGAAAAATAAATAGACATGTTGTATAGCAAATAATTTTAAGGCCAACATGCCTCATTTCTATTGCTATTGCTGTTAGCTTAGGCATCATAAAATGTCATACCATAATGTTACTTACCAGCATTGACTTTTAATATTGCAGTGTTGCAGTGTCTTCTGTTGGAAGTGGTGGCTTTAAGTTTTCACTTAATCTTTTACCTGCAACAGTTTGCAAAATAACAGCTAGGTGTGGGAGTTTATTTTTTGAAGACTTCCCCTCCCATAAAGTTTGGCATTTTTTAAAAAAATATCATTGTTTAAGTTAAAAATTTGCACCAGAAAACAGAAACCAAATACTTTTTTTTTTTTTTTTTTTGCTGTTGTTGTTTTAAGTAAATGTACTTCATCCACATGCTTATGGAAAAGATGTCAGGGATCTGAGTTCCCTGAATTTTGTGTGTGTGTGTGTGTGTGTGTGTGTGTGAATATGCAGGGATGTGATTTCTGAAAGTTATGAGGGCTTACATTTGGGGCACAAATACGAAATTTTCAAAAAGCAGTTTTTCTTCCAACCTGTTGTCCACACCAGCACTTGGAAAAGTCTTTTAGAATGATTTGGTGGAAGCTGTCTTTGTGCTTCTTTTTGTAGTATGTATATATTTTTTAAATATTCCAAACCAGGAGCATTAATGAACCAACACTGAGAAATTTCAGAATTAAAGGGACTGACACAGAGGTGTTATGACCTTCTGCAGTGCTCAAAAGGTAAAGATATCATTATTTTGATACCTACCAAATCTCTAAAGAGCATGTTTGATGAACCATATACTTCTTTGTCCAGCTGGATAAAGAGTTTTATTGCCTTATAAAAATTAAGAATGTACTTTATCACATGTTCTCGTGGGACTTGGCCTCAATAGCATTAGGAAAATTCTTCTCCTCCAAGGCAATGAATCTTTAAAAAGTTAATGATTGCATGTTCTCTGAGGAAATAGTAAAGAGTAATAACTTTTGAGGCACCATTATTACAAGGTTTCCTTGTCTGGAATATGGATTCCAGAAAGTTTCCAGAAGACACAATTTGAGGAAAAATAAAGTATAAATCACCAAAAGTTTTGAAGTTCAGAAACATTTCTTTTTTTAATAATTTAATTTTTAGGTAGTTAACATATGGTGCAATATTGATTTCTGGAGCAGATCTCAGTGGTTCATCACTTACATGCAACACCCAGTGCTCATCATAAGTGCCCTCCTTAATACCTATCACCCATCTAGCCCATTCCCCATCCAGCTCCCTCCATCACCCCTCAGTTTGTTCTCTATCATTAAGAGTCCCCTATAGCTTTTTTCACCTTTCTCATTTTGTCCTTTCCCCCCTTCCCATATGTTAATCTATTTTCTTTCTTAAGTGTTACACATGAGTGAAATCATACGATATTTTTCCTTTTCTGACTGACTTATTTCATTTAGCACAACACATATAATATATACTTAGTTCCATCCATGTTATTGCAAATGGCAAGATTTAATTCTTTTTGATGGCTGAATAACATACCATTGTATATTATACTCCACGTCTTCTCTATCCATTCATCAGTTGATGGGTCTTTGGGCTTTGTTTGTAGTTTGGCTCTTGTTGATAAGGCTGCTATAAACATCAGAGCATGTATATCCCTTCAAATCTATATTTTTGTATCCTTTGGGTAAATACCTAGTAGTGAAATTGCTGGATCATTGGGTAGTTCTATTTTTAACTTCTTGAGGAAACTCCATACTGTTGTTCTTCAGAGGGGATGCACCAGTTTGCATTCCCACCATCAGTGCAAGAGGGTTTCCTTTTATCTGCATTGTCTCCAACACTTCTAATGTCTGTACATATGTTGGAGGATACAGAAGTAAAGTACAGCAAGCCTAAATGAGGAAAATGTTGAGATACAGAGCACTGTAGGCTATTGTAAATAAAAATTTATAGAAGTTAGTAGATTTTTGAAGAACAGAATGGCAGAATTCTTTAGATATGAGAAAAAAGAGCAAGAAGTGCCAGTATTTAAGTTAATTGAGTTAAATACTACAGAGTAACATGTGGCTTCCCAATTAATATGACACAAGTATTTAATTTCATTGATTAGTGTCCCATTTTTACCTTAATTTGTGTAGTATGGCTAAAATCCCTAAATGAGAATGAATGCTCATACTACATAGTATAAAATGATTGAGAACATCAAGAATCTATGACATAGGAACACGGGTCTGTGGACCACAGACCACTTGAGGAATTTCCAAAAGCAAACTCCTCACATTGAAAGACTAAGGGGGAAAAATAGTATTTCAACCTTTATTACCTCTTAGTTACACTACTTCAGGACTTAGGAACTCCTAAAACATCGCCTTGATCTTATTACTTCATTGCTCAAAAAACATCAATGGTTTTATTATTTGGAAATTTCCACGTTCTTCATAAATTGGTTTCAGATTACTTTTCTTGTTTAACTTTTCTTACTCCCTTTTATAGATAAATTGTACAGCATTTCATTCTCTGGATAGCTTTCAGCTTCTAATATTCATTTCTTTGTGGTCTCTTTGTCTATTTAGAATCTTTATTACCTCCATCTCTACCTGCAAAAACCTCATCTATCCTTCAAGATCTATTTCAAATGACATTTTTCTGTAACATGTACTCTTATTCTCCTAACCAAAGCAACTTTTCCATTTATGAATTTTTATTTAACCATCTGTGTATCATTCTTAAGACACTTGTCCTCAGCTGCTTTATGTTATACTTATTTGTGTACTTAGCTGTTCTCTCCTCCCAGATTGTAGTTTTGAAAACAAAGAATAGGTATTAATCAGCTTCAAATTAATCAACATGATAAAAACACATTGTATTTACTGGTCCTCATTAAATATTTGTTGAATAAATGACATCTTAAGAATTATATGAGCTTCCCTTCTTCCCTCATTCCGTCCCCTCCTTCCTTTTCTCCCCCACCCTGCCTTCTGTTCTTTCATCTGATTGTTGTGGCTAGGCCTTCAGGTACCTTTTTGAACAAAAGGGTTAAGAATGGACATTCTTGTCTTGTTCCTCACCTTAGAGGGAAAGCTCTCAGTTTTCACCATTGAATATGATGTTAGCTGTGGGTTTCTCATATATGGTCTTTATTATGTTTTTTTTTTCAGGCATACCTCATTTTATTGTACTTAGTTTTTTTTTATTAATCATTTTTTAAATTTATTTTCAGCATAACAGTATTCATTGTTTTTGTACCACACCCAGTGCTCCATGCAATCCGTGCCCTCTCTAATACCCACCACCTGGTTTCCCCAACCTCCCCCCTCACCTCTTCAAACCCTTCAGATTGTTTTTTAGAGTCTATAGTCTCTCATTGCTCAACTCCCCTTCCAATTTCCCCCAACTCCCTTCTCCTAACTCCCCATGTCCTCCATGCTATTTGTTATGCTCTACAAATAAGTGAAACCATATGATAATTGACTCTCTGTGCTTGACTTATTTCACTCAGCATAATCTCTTCCAGTCCCGTCCATGTTGCTACAAAAGTTGGGTATTCATCCTTTCTGATGGAGGCATAATACTCCATAGTGAATATGGACCACATTTTCCTTATCCATTCGTCTGTTGAAGGGCATCATGGTTCTTTCCACAGTTTGGCAACTGTGGCCATTGCTGCTATAAACATTGGGGGTACAGATGGCCCTTCTTTTCACTACATCTGTATCTTTGGGGTAAATACCCAGTAGTGCAATTGCAGGGTCATAGGGAAGTTCTGTTTTTAATTTCTTGAGGAATCTCCACACTGTTCTCCAAAGAGGCTGCACCAACTTGCATTCCCACCAACAGTGTAAGAGGGTTCCCCTTTCTCCACATCCCCTCCAACACATGTTGTTTCCTGTCTTGCTAATTTTGGCCATTCTAACTGGTGTAAGGTGATATCTCAATGTGGTTTTAATTTGAATCTCCCTGATGGCTAGTGATGATGAACATTTTTTCATGTGTCTGATCGCCATTTGTATGTCTTCATTGGAGAAATGTCTGTTCATATGTTCTGCCCATTTTTTGATATGATTATCTGTTTTGTGTGTGTTGAGCTTGAGAAGTTCTTTATAGATCCTGGATATCAACCTTTTCCCTGTACTGTCATTTGCAAATATCTTCTCCCATTCCGTGGGTTGCCTCTTTGTTTTCTTGACTGTTTCCTTTGCTCTGCAGAAGCTTTTGATCTTGACGAAGTCCCAAAAGTTTATTTTGGCTTTTGTTTCCTTTGCCTTTGGAGACATATCTTGAAAGAAGTTGCTGTGGATGATATCGAAGAGATTACTGCCGATGTTCTCCTCTAGGATTCTGATGGATTCCTGTCTCACGTTGAGGTCTTTTATCCATTTTGAGTTTATCTTTGTGTACAGTGTAAGAGAATGGTTGAGTTTCATGCTTCTACATATAGCTGCCCAGAACTAATCAATGAAACTAGAAGCTGGTTTTTTGAAAGAATCAATAAGATCGATAAAACATTGGCCACAGTAATCCAAAAGAAAAGAGAGAAAGCCCAAATTAATAAAATTATGAATGAAAAGGGAGAGATCACAACTAACACCAAGGAAGTAGAAACAATCATCAGAAGTTATTACCAACAGTTATATGCCAATAAGCTAAACAACCTAGATGAAATAGATGCATTCCTGGAAAACTATAAACTGAAATTTTATTTCAATAAAACTTCCCCAAAATTGAACCAGGAAGAAATCGACAACTTAAATAGACCAATATCTAGTAATGAGATTGAAGCAGTGATCAAAAACCTCCCAAAAAACAAGAGCCCAGGACCTGACAGATTCCCTGCGGAATTCTAACAAACTTTCAAAGAAGAAATAACACTTATTCTCCTGAAGCTGTTTCCAAAAGTTGAAGCAGAAGAAAAACTTCCAGACTCTTTCTATGAAGCCAGCATTACCCTGATCCCCAAACCAGGCAAAGACCCTACCAAAAAGGAGAATTTCAGACCAATATCACTGATGAATATGGATGCTAAGATTCTCAACAAGATCCTAGCAAACAGGATCCAACAGCACATTAAAAAGATTACCCACCATGACCAGGTGGGATTCATTCCTGGGCTACAAGGATGGTTCAACATTCGCAAATCAATCAATGTGATAGAACAAATTAATAAGAGAAGAGAGAAGAACCACATGGTCCTCTCAATGGATGCAGAAAAAGCATTTGACAAAATCCAGCATCCGTTCCTGATTAAAAGGCTTCAAAGTATAGGGATAGAGGGAACATTCCTGAACTTCATCAAATCTATCTATGAAAGATCCACAGCACATATCATCCTCAATGGGAAAAAGCTTGCAGCCTTCCCGTTGAGATCAGGAACACGACAAGGATGCCCACTCTCACCACTCTTGTTCAACATAGTATTAGAAGTTGTAGCAACAGCAATCATACCTCAAAGAGAAATAAAAGGTATCCAAATTGGCAATGAAGAAGTCAAACTCTCTCTCTTCGCAGATGACATGATTCTTTATATGGAAAACCCAAAAGACTCCACCCCCAAACTACTAGAACTCATACAGCAATTCAGTAATGGGGCAGGATACAAAGTCAATGTACAAAAATCAGTGGCTTTCTTATACACTAACAATGAAAATACAGAAAGGGAAATTAGAGAATTGATTCCATTTACTATAGCCTGGGAATAAGAACCATAAGATACCTGGGAATAAACCTAACCAAAGAGGTAAAGGATCTGTACTCGACGAACTACAGAATACTCATGAAAGAAACTGAAGAAGACACAAAAAGATGGAAGACCATTCCATGCTCTTGGATCAGAAGAATAAACATAGTTAAAATGTCTATACTGCCTAGAGCAATCTATACTTTTAATGCCATTCCAATCAAAATTCCACCGGTATTCTTCAAAGAGCTGGAGCAAATAATCCTAAAATTTGTATGGAACCAGAAGAGACCCTGAATCGCTAAGGAAATGTTGAAAAACAAAAATAAAACTGGGGGCATCACGTTACCTGATTTCAAGCTTTACTACAAAGCTGTGATCACCAAGACAGCATGGTACTGGCATAAGAACAGACACACAGACCAGTGGGACAGAGTAGAGAGCTCAGATGTGGATCCTCAACTCTATGGGCAAATAATCTTCGACAAAGCAGGAAGAAATATGCAGTGGAAAAAAGACAGTCTCTTCAATAAATGGTGCTGGAAATATGGTCTTTATTATATTGAAGTGTGTACCTCTACTGTATTTTGTTGAGAGTTTTTATCATGAATGGATGTTGACTCTTGTCAAATTCTTGGTCTGCATCTATTGAGATTATCCTATGATTTTTAACCTTCATTTTGTTAGTGTGGTGTATGATGATTGATTTGTGAGAATTGGACCATCTTGCATCCTGGGAATAAATATCACCTGATTGTGATGAAGATGTTTTTAATCTGTTGCTGTATGTGGTTTGTTAATATTTTGTTGACAATTTTGTATCTTTGTTCATCAGAGATCCTGACCTATGTAGTTTTCTGTTTTTTTGTAATGTCTTTGTCTGGTTTTGGTATAAGGCTAATGGTGGCTTTGTAGAACATATTTGAAAGGTTTCCTTCTTCAATTTTTTGGAATAGTTAGAGGAGAATAGGTATTAATTCTTCTTAAAATGTCCGATAGAATTCACCTGTGAATGCATCTGGTCCTGGACTTTTAATTTTTGGTAGATTTTGATGACCAGTTCAATTTTGTTATTTGTAATTGGTTTGTTCAGATTTTCTGTTTCTTCCTAGTTCAGTTATGGAGGTTATAGTTCTAGGAATTTTTCCCTTTCTTCTAGGTTGTTCAGTATTTTGGCATGTAATTTTTCATAGTATTCTCTTATAGTCCTTTGTATTTCTATGGTGTCTGTTGTTATTTCTCCCTTATTTCTGATTTTATTTATGTGGCTCCTTTCTCTTTTTTTCTTGATGAGTCAGGCTAAGGGTTTTTCAGTTTTGTTTATCTTTTCAAATAACTAGGTCTTGGTTTCATTGAATTGTTTTCTTTCTTTCTTTCTTTCTTTCTTTCTTTCTTTCTTTCTTTCTTTCTTTC
>NW_019154088.1:970670-1016247 GCF_002288905.1 Enhydra lutris kenyoni
GTTTCTATATCATTTATTTCTGTTATGCTCTTTATTATTTCCCTTCTTCTACCCTTATTGGGCTTTCTTCTTCTTCTTCTTCTTCTTTTTTTTAGCTTGATTGATTGATTGATTGATATGACAGAGCAAGCAAGCATAAGCAGGGGAAACTACAGCAGGAGAGGGAGAAGCAGACTCTCCATTGAGCAGGGAGCCCAATGTGGGACTGGGTCCCAGGACCCTGTGATTGAGACCTAAGCTGAAGGCAGATGTTCAAATGACTGAGCCACCCAGGGACTCCTGTCCTTTTTTTTTTTTTTTTCCTCTAGTTCCTTTAGGAATAATGTTAAACTGTTTGAATATTTTCTTATTTCTTGAGCTAGGCCTGTATTGCTATCTAATTCCCTCTTCGAACTGCTTTAGCTGTTTCTTTTTCTTTTTTTAAAATTCTAGAATAATGGTGATTCTTTTATTAACATATAATGTATTATTTGTTTCAGGGGTACAGGTGTGTGATTTATCAGTCTTACACAATTCACAGCACTCACTATAGCACATACCCTCCCCAAAGTCCCTCTCTCAGTCACCCCATCCCTCCCATCCACCTCCACTCCAGCAACTCTTAGTTTGTTCCCTGAGATTAAGAGTCTCTTATGGCCTGTCTCCCTCTCTGGTTTCATCTTATTTCATTTTTCCCTCCCTTCCCCTTTGATCCTCTGTCTTATTTTTCAAATTCCTCATATCTGTGAGATCATACAGTAATTGTCTTTCTCTGATTGACTTATTTCACTTAGCATAATATCTCTAGTTCCATCCATGTTGTTGCAAATAGCAATATTTCGGTATTTCATGGCTGCATGGTATTCCATTATATATGGTATATATATATACATATATATGTATATATATATACTCACATCTTTTTTATCTATTCATCTGTTGATGGACATCTAGGCTCTTCCCATAGTTTGGCTGTTATGGACATTGCTGCTATAAACATTCAGGTGCATGTGTCCCTTTGGATCACTACATTTGTATCTTTGGGTAAATACCAAGTAGTGCAATTGATAGGTCATGGGTAGCTCTATTTTTTAATTTTTGAGGAACCTCCATACTGTTTTCCAGAGTGGCTGTACCAGCTTGCATTCCCACCTCATGCCTAAAATTAACCAGTCAGAAAACAACAGATGTTGGCGAAGATGCTCATAATATGTTCTTAACTATAACTGTTTATATTTCTTTGGTGTTGGTTGTGATCTCTCATCTTTCATTCATGATCTTTTCCTTTTGCTAAGTCTAGCCAGAATTTTATCAATCTCATTAATTCTTTCAAAGAACCAGCTACTAGTTTTGTTGATCTGTTATACTGTTCTTTTGGTTTCTATTTCATTGATTTCTGCTCTGATCTTTATTATTCTCTTCTGCTGGATATAGGCTTTATTTGCTATTCTTTCTCCAGCTCCTTTAGGTGTAGGGTTAGGTTGTGTATTTGAGAACTTTCTTGTTTCTTGAGAAAGGCTTGTATTGCTATGTACTTTCCTCTTAGGACCACCTTTGCTGCATCCCAGAGATTTTTGAACAGTTGCGTTTTCATTTTCATTTGTTTCCATGATTTTTAAAAATTCTTCTTTTATTTCCTGGTTGACCCATTCTTTCTTTAGTAGGATGCTCTTTAGTCTCCATGAATTTGAGTTCTTTTCAACTTCCCTCTTGTGGTTGAGTTCTAGTTTCAAAGCATTGTAGTCTCAAAATATGCAGGGAATGAACCTAATCTTTTGGTACTGGTTGAGACCTGATTTGTGACCCAGAATGTGATCTGTTCTGGAGTATGTTCCATGTGGACTAGAGAAGAATATGTATTCTGCTGTTTTTGGATGGAAAGTTCTGAATATATCATTGATGTATGTTTGGTGCGATGTGTCATTTGAAGGCTTTATTTCCTTGTTGATCTTTTGCTTAGAGGATTTGTCCATTTCAGTGAGGGGAGTGTTAAAGTGCCCTACTATTATTGTATTATTTCAGTGTGTTTCTTTGATTTTGTTATTAATTGGATTATATAATTGGCTGCTCCCAAGTTAGGGGCATAGATATTTAAAATTGTTAGATCTTCTTATTGGGCAGACCCTTTAAGTATCATATAGTGTCCTTCTTCATCTCTTATTGTAGTCTTTGGCTTAAAATTTGATTTATCTGATAAAAGGATTGCCCCCCCCAGCTTTATTTTGATGCCCATTAGCATCGTAAATTGTTTTCCACCTCCTCACTTAAATATGGAGGTGTCTTTGGGTCTAAAATGAGTTTCTTATAGACAGCATATCGATGGGTCTTGTTTTTTCCATTCTGATACCCTGTGTCTTTTGATTGGGACATTTAGCCCATTTACACTCAGGGTAACCACTGAAAGAAATTAATTTAGTGCCATTCTATTGCCTGTAAGGTGATTGTTACTGTATATTGTGTCTTCCTTTCTGGTCTTAGTTTTAGGCTCTCTGGGACATTTAGCCCATTTACACTCAGGATAACCATTGACAAATATGAATTTAGTGCCATTGTATTGCCTGTAAGGTGATTGTTACTGTATATTGTGTCTTCCTTTCTGGTCTTAATTTTAGGCTCTCTCTTTGCTTAGAAGACCCCTTTCAATATTTCTTGTAGGGCTGGTTTGGTATTTGCAATTTCTTTTAGTTTTTGTTTGTCCTAGAAGTTTTTTTTTTAATATTTTATTTATTTATTTGACAGAGTGAGAGATCACAAGTAGGCAGAGAGGCAGGCAGAGGGGGAGGGGGAAGCAGGCTCCCCACTGAGCAGAGAGCCCAATGTGGGGCTTGATCCCAGGACCCTTGTATCATGACCTGAGCCAAAGGCAGAGGCTTTAACACACTGAGCCATCCAGGCACTCCTGTCCTGGAAACTTTTTATTTCTCCTATTTTTCACTGATAGCCTAGCTGGATATAGTATTTTTGGCTGCATATTTTTCTCATTTAGTGCTATGAATATATCATGCCAGTCCTTTCTGGTCTGCCAAGTTTCTGTGAATAGGTCTGCTGCCAATATAATATTTTTACTGTTGCAGGTTACAGGCCTCTTTTCCCAAGCTGCTCTCAGGGTTTTCTCTTTGTCTCTGAGATTTGCAAGTTTTATTATTAGATCACTGGGTGTTGACCTATTTTTATTGATTTTAAGGGGGGTTCTCTATGCCTCCTGGATTTTGGTGCCTGTTTCCTTCCCCAAATTAGTAAAGTTCTCTGCTATTATTTGCTCCAATATACCTTCTGCCACTCTCTTTCGTCTTCTGGGATCCCAATTACTCTAATATTATTTCATCTTACAGTATCACTTATTTCTCCAATTCTCCCCTCATGATCCAGTAGTTGTTTTTCTCTTTTTCAGTTTTTTCATTCTCCATCATTTGGTCTTCTATATCACTAATTCTCTCTCCTGCCTTATTTATCCTAATAGTAAGAGCCTCCAGTTTTGATAGCTTTTTTAAAATTTCAACTTGGTTATATTTTAGTCCTTTTATTTCTCCAGAAAGAGATTTTATTTCTCCAAAAGGGATTCTCTAGTATCTTCTATGTTTCTTTCATGACCACCTAGCATCTTTATAATCATCATTCTTAACTCTAGTTCTGATAGCTTAGTAATGTCTGTATTGATTGGGTCTCTAGCATCGGTACTGCCTCTTGTTCTTTTTTTTTTTTTTTTTTTTTTTTGAGGTGAGTTTTTCTGTCTTGTCATTTTGTCCAGAGAAGAATAGATGAATGAGAGAATAAAATGCTAAAAGGATGACAATGATCCCAGAAAAATATACACTAAAAGTATATACCAAATCAGAAGAGACCTGAAACCAGGGGGAGAAGAAAAGGAAAAAAAATATATATATGATTAGGTTGGTGAATAGAACAGAGCCACCCACGTGGTTTTGGGTGTATTTTGGTCTGTTAGAAGAAACTGCCCCCCCCATATATATCTATATATATATCTATATATATATACTTTCTTCCTTCAAAATATATATATTCTATTCTTTAAAATATATTTCCTTAAAATATATATTATTCTTTCTTTAAAATTATTTAGTTATTTATGGGGCGCCTGGGTGGCTCAGTGGGTTGAGCCGCTGCCTTCGGCTCGGGTCATGATCTCAGGGTTCTGGGATCGAGTTCCGCATCGGGCTCTCTGCTCAGCGGGGAGCCTGCTTCCCTCTCTCTCTCTCTCTCTCTGCCTGCCTCTCTGTCTACTTGTGATCTCTCTCTGTCAAATAAATAAATAAAATCTTTTAAAAAAATTATTTATTTATTTAAATCATTAAATCATTTAGTTATTTAAATTATTCAATTATCTATTTAAAATTAAAATTACATATATATGGGTAAACACAATGGAGGAATGGAATATGATTGTAAAGAGAAAATTAAGAAAGATTTTAAAAAAGGAATTGATAATAAAGTAACTGGTTGGAAGAGGAAAAAAAAAAAGAGGAAAGTGATCAGGGTGGAGAATAGAACAAAGCCATGCACTAGACTTAGGGTATATTTTGTTCTGTTAGAAGAAACTGTATCCCAAAATATTAATGAAAGAAAAACTTATTTGTATACAGAAAATAAGGTTAAATACAATGATGGGATAGAAAATGACTATAAGATGAAAATTAAAAAAGATTTAAAAAAAGATATTGATGAGATGAAATAATTAAAATAGGTTAAAATAGGTAAGAGGAAAAAATTTGAAAAAATAGAAAAAGAAAAAAAATACTAAAATTAAAAAAAAAATTAACTTTGAAAGACTAAAGAATCATAGGGAAAAAGCCATGAATTCTATGTACTGTATTCTCCTAGTACTGGTGTTTTGCAATTCTCTTTGATCGGTAGACTTGGTCTTGGCTGGATGTTCTAACTGATCTTCTGGGGGAGAGCCCTGTTGTAGTGATTCTCAAATGTTTTGCCTGAGGCAGAATTGCACCACCCTTACCAGGTGCCAGGCTAGTAATCTGCTCAGGTTTGCTCTAGGTAGCTTTTGTTCTCTGAAAGCTTTCCATACAGCTTTGGAGGAGGAGAATGAAGATGGCAGTCTCCCAATCACTAGCCCCAGAGAAGCTGAGAGTTTGGGGTCCCCCTCTTCAGTGAGCCCTCAGAGAAAAGCAGTCAATCACACCTGTCTCCCTGGTGTCCAGCTTCATTCTGAGCTCACCCAGCCTGTGATTGAGTGTTTCTATCTCTGGCGCATGGCTCCGTTTGGAGTTTCCAAACCCAGCAGTTTCCTGCAGCACACTTCTGTACTGCTCCTCCCAGTGGAAGAAGGGGGGTGTCTCCTTGGATCTGCCACTTGTGGGGTCCTTGCTTGAAGAGTAGTGGCTCAACTGTGCCTTGGATCCCAGCTTATAGCAACCCTGAGCTAAGAGTCCCCTCCTCAGCTCTGTGTTTAAACCAGCTTCCCCACTTCGATACCTGGGAGCTCTGCTGCACTCCAGCACCCCTGGTTTTTCTGTGACCCTGCAGGTCCTGAGATCAGAGTGTCCAGAGAGGCCTCCCCACACCCCCTGCTTAGTCTCTGCAATGACATCCCTCAGTGGAGCAGACTTCTAAAAGCTCATTTTGTGCTCTGCTGCACTATTGCTTGCCAGGAGCCTGCCTCTCTTCCTGTGGTCTATCTTCCTGTATATTGCCTTGGATTTACTTCTCCCTATGTCCTACCTTCCAGGGAGTGGTTGCTTTTCTGTTCATAGAATTTCTGCTATTCTTCTCTTCAATCTTCTTTTGAGTTTGTAGGTATTCTTAATGGTTTGGTAACTGTCTAGCTGAATTCCTGGGACCAGATGAAATTTAGGTCTTCTACTCTTCTGCCATCTTTCCTTTTGTTGTTTTAATGATTTTGGACCATTGAGTTTTTATTTTCATTTGTCTCTATGTATTTTTTGATTTCATCTTTGATTACTTCATTGATCCATTGGTTGTTTAGTATCATTTAGTTTCCATATGTTTATTTTTCCCCAGCTTTTTTTTTTTTTTTTTTTTGGTTTTTTTTTCTTTTTTCAAACCACTGTGTGCATAAAAGATGCATGGTATGATTTCAGTCTTCTTAAATTTATTAAGGCTTGTTTTATGTCCTAATGTGATCTATTCTGGAGAATGTCCATGTGTACTTGAAAAGAATATATATTCTATTGATTTTGGTTGGAATATTCTCTATGTATCTGGTCCATGTGTCATTCAAAGACATTGTTTCCTTATTTACTTTGTGTCTGGCTGATCTTTCATTAATGTAAATGGAGTGTTAAAGTCTCCTAACATTATTGTATTACCATCAGTTTCTCTTTTTATGTCTATTAATATTTATTTTATATATTTAGGTGTCCCACTGTTGTGTTCAGAAATATTTACAATATCAACAGATGAACAGATAAAAACTATGTGGTATATATTTTACATAAATGTGTATGTATATATGTATTATATACATACATGCACAATGGAATATTACTCAACCATTAGGAAGGATGAATACTTACCATTTACATTGACATGGATGGAACTGGAGGGTATTATTCTGAGTGAAATAAGTCAGAGAAAAACAACTATCATATGGTTTCACTCGTATGTGGACTATAAGAAACATCAAGAGGATCACAGAGGAATGGAGGGAAAACTGAATGGGAAGTCATCAGAGAGGGAGACAAACCATGATAAACCCTTAACTGTGGATACAAACTGATGGTTGCTGGAGGAGAGAGTGGTGAGGAGATAGGGTAATTGGGTGATGAGCATTAAGAAGGTCATGTGATGTGATGTGATGAGCACTGGGTGTTATATACAACTGGTAAATTATTGAATACTACATGTGACATTAATAATGTACTATATGTTTGCTAATTAAATTTAAATTAAAAAAAGGAAAAAATAGTGTATTTTTTGTTGGATTGATCCTTTTATCATTATGTAATATCTTTCTTTGTCTCTTGTTACAGTCTTTGTTTTAAAGTCTATTTTGTCTGATGTAAATATTGCTACTCAAGCTTTTTTTTTTTTCCCACTTTCATTTACATGGCGAATATTTTATCATCACTTCACTTTCAGCCTATTTGTCATTGGGTCTGATGTGAGTCTCTTGTAGGTAGCATATAAATGGGTCTTTTTTTTTTTTTTAATTCATTCCACCACTCTATTCCATCAGAGAATGAAAGAGAAATAGGCAGGTTAGAGACCCATCAAATTAACAAGCAATGTCACTCTATAAAATATATATTTTTTCAAGATGCATTCCCACAGTACTGGCATTCTGCATTTCTTCTGAGTTCCTGAAACACTAAATAGCTAGAAGACTAACTTAAATATTAATAAGCTCTCTACTTATACCTACTGCAGTTAGTTCCTTTTCTTCATCCTCTAATATGCTTTGCCTTAATTAAGTCTGCCCAGACTTATAGGATCTTCTCATATTATTGTTGGGTATTTATTCTACAATATTGTTGATAAGAAGACAACATGAAAGCAAGGAAAACAAATAATTTTCATTTAATTTGATTTTAATTGTCCATCATTAATAAATGAAGAGATTATGTTTAGATGAGTTTTTAAAAATTGTTTAAGTTCAATTTAATTAACATATACTTTATTATTAGTCTCAGAGGTAAAATTAAGTAATTCATAATTGCATACAACACCCAGTTCTCATTACTTGAAGTGCCCTCTTAATGCTCATCACCCAGTTACTCCATCTTCCCACCCACTTCTCCACCAGCAATCCCGTTTGTTTCCCATAGTTAAGAGTGTCTTATGGCTTACCTTCCTCTCTGTTTTCATCTTATTTTATTTTTCCTTCTCTTGCCATTATGTTCATGTGTTTCTTTCCTCAAATTCCATATATATGAGTGAAATAATATGGTATTTGTCTTTCTCTGATTGGCTTATTTTGCTTAGCATACTACCCTGTAGTTCCATCCTCATAATTGCAAATTGAAAGATTTCATTCTTTTTGATGGCTCAGTAATATTCAGGTGAGTGTGCAAATATGACTCATCTATAGAGATTTTGTTACAGAATTGACATGCTTAAGACCCATCATTCATCTTCTGAGAACCTAGAATTGACAGGGTTCAAGCAAGTATAATTTGTAAAAAGGGCCTGTTTATTTTGATATATACTGAGTTGAGAATCAATGATGTGTAGAAATACTTTAAGTGGAGAGATTAATTAGAAATTTGAAGAAGACAAAGGACACATTATCTGTGAAAGACCGACCTATACATGAAACAAGAAATGTAAATGATCTTTTCATGTTTCTGTTAGTCATTTGTATGTCTTCTTTGGAGAAGTGTCTGTTCATGTCTTCTGCCCATTTTTTTTAAAGATTTTATTTATTTATTTGACAGACAGAGATCACAAGTAGGCAGAGAGGCAGGCAGAGAGAGAGAGGAGGAAGCAGGCTCCCCACTGAGCAGAGAGCCCGATGTGGGGCTTGATCCCAGGACCCTGGGACCATGACCTGAGCCCAAGGCAGAGGCTTTAACCCACTGAGCCACCCAGGTGCCCCCTTCTGCCCATTTTTTGACATGATTATCTGTTTTTTCAGTGTTCAGTTTGAGGAGTTCTTTATACATCTTGGATATCAATTCTTTGTCTGTAGTGTCATTTGCAAATATCTTCTCCCATTCCGTGTATTGCCTCTTTGTTTTGTTGACTGTTTCCTTTGCTGTGAAGAAGCTTTTAATCTTGATGAAATCTTGAAAGTTCATTTTTGCTTTTGTTTCATTTGCCTTTGGAGACGTGTCTTGAGAGAAGTTGCTGTGTCCAATGTCAAAGAGGTTACTGCCTATGTTCTCCTCTAGGATTTTGATAGATTTCTGCCTCATGTTGAGATCTTTCATCCATTTCATTCATCATCATTAGCTATAAGGGAAATTCAAATCAAAACCACATTGAGATACCACCTTACACCAGTTGGAATGGCCAATATTAACAGGACAGGAAACAAGTGTTGAAGAGGATATGGAGAAAGAGGAACGCTCTTACACTGTTGGTGGGAATGCAACTTGGTGCAGCCAGTTGGAAAACGATGTGGAGATTCCTCCATAAATTAAAAATTGAGCTATCCTATGACCCTGTAATTACACTACTTGGTATTTACCCCAAAGATACAGATGTAGTGAAAAGAAGGGCCATATGTACCCCGGTGTTCATAGCAGCAATGTCTACAATCGCCAAATTGTGGAAAGAGCCAAGATGTTCTTCAATAGAAGAATAGATTCAGAAAATATGGTACATATATACAATGGAATATTAAACAGCCATCAGAAAGGATGAATACCCAACTTTTGTAAACAGGGACAGGACTGGAGGAGATTATGCTGAATGAAATAAGTCAAGCAGAGAGAGTCAATTATCATATGGTTTCACTTATTTGTGGAGCATAAGGAATAACATGAAGGACATTAGAAGGAAAAGAAAAGTGAATTGGGGTAAATCGGAGGGGAGATGAAGCATGAAAACTGTGGACTCTGAGAAACAGACTGAGAGTTTTGGAGGGGAGGGGGATGGCTGAGCCTGTTGGTGGGGATTAAGGAGGGCACCTATTGCATGGAGCACTGGATGTGGTGCATAAACAATGAGTCTTGGAACATGGAAAAAATAAAATTAAATTGTTAAAAAATGTATATGATCTTAGATATAATATATTCAGCAAACTATAGGTATTATGCAATAAACTATTAAAAGTAGAAATCTGATTATCAAGTTCTAGTTTCTTGCCATGAAATAAGTGCCCATGATAATGTAATAATCAACTTCATTCTGGGATACATTTGTTCATAAAATATTTTTACAATGTGTTGACTGTATTAGCATTTTCTGTATGTCCTATGTTCTTTTACATAAGAGCTTGATGTCATCTAATTAGATATCTTAGATCATTGGAAAGAACACCAGAATGTAATCTCCATATGAAAATTCACAATCCTTGGTATATCCAAAGGAGATTAGAAAATTTCCGTTGTTTCGGAGCTCAAGTAGGACTATACATATGACAGCAAATGGTTTCTTGTCTTTTTTGCTTTGCTTTTCTTTTCAAAATGATTTAGACAGTGAGGTGGTTTCTTCCATATTTATCAGATTATAGCATTAGATGTACCTGGGCACCTGACTCTTTAGGTAGGTGAAGAGGATGGTCACATATGCAGTGTTATTAAGACATCCAAAAGTTCCTTGGCCCCCTGATCTCTCTCTCACATGTTCTTCTTGAAATAACGTGTAATGTGAAATTTCTTGGTATTAAGAATTTTTCATTTTGGAATATCTGAATAACTATCATATAAATTTCCCTGACTGATTTGAGAAAAATGCAAATTTTGTCTCACTCAATATTTTACCAAGAGCTAGTTGTAGATTGAAAATATACTAATCTAGACAGAGAAACATCTGCTATTTCTTCACTGTTTCAAGGAAGGAATGTGCCAATGTTCTCTAATATTTTATTTGTAGTAAATAAATAAGAGAGATATTCCCACCCAATATCAGGAATGAATGTAAATGTAGAGCAGGAGGAAATTGACAAAACAATATCTTAGTATAAACTTTACTTCTTTTAAGTGTACCTATGGTTGTTGAAAAGTCCAAAAACAGCATAATTTTGATTTCCCATACTATCTTCGCCTATGAAATGGACATGGTTGGACACCTGGTTGGCTCAGCTCGTTAAGCATCTGACTCTTGATTTTGGCTCAGGTCAGGATCTGCAGGTCCTGAGGTCAGGCTCTGCACTCAGGAGGGAGTCTGCTGGAGATTCTCTCTCTCTCCCTCCCTCTTCCTCTGCCTGTTCCCACAACCCTGCACTCTTTCTCTCTCTAAAATAAATAAATCTTAAAAAAAAAAGAAGTAGGGGTGCCTGGGTGGCTCAGTCAGTTGAGTGTCTGCCTTCAGTGCAGGTCATGATCTCAGAGTCATGATACCAAGTCCTGCTTTGGGCTCTCTCCTCAGTGAGGAGTCTTCTTCTCCCTCTCCCTCTCCCACTACTCTCTCTCTTAAATAAATAAATAAATAAATAAATAAATAAACAATCTTTTAAAAAAATAAAATAAAAAAATATTGCCTCACTTTGAGGGACTTAAATCAAAAATTTTTTATTTAAATTCAGTGTAGTTTATTTAAAATCAATAGCAATAATTACAATGTATAACAATAATAACTATATGTTATTAAATTCAAAGCCAACTATACATTTAAAAAATTCAATGTAGCTAACATATACTGTGTTATTAGTTTCATGGGTAGAATTTAGTGATTCATCAGTTGTATATAATACCCAGTGCTCATTACAGCAAGTGCCTTCCTTAATGCCCATCACCCAGTTACCCCAGCCCCCACCCCTCCCTTCCAGCAATCCTCAGTTCATTCTCTAGAGTTCAGTATCTCTTATGGCTTGCCTCACTCTCTTTTTCATTTTATTTTATTTTATTTTTCCTTCCTTCCTCTATGTTCATCTGTTTTGTTTCTTAAATCCCACCTATGAGTGATTTTTTTATGTAAGTGTATTTTGTTCATAATCAGATTATATTTGATTCTTGAAGCAACCTTGGAAGATATTATTATCTTCATATTAGATTGAATAAACAAAGAATAAAACTCAGGTCTGATAGCTTGCCTGAGGTCAATGCATTGGTGTAATGATTTTCATGTTCTGATCACCTCATATCCAGTTCATTGTCTCCCTCCTTCCCTCCCTAGTTTGTTGTAAATGCAACTTGAAAACATTATAGGAATGAGGAGTTGAAAGCTATGCAAAGTATTCCTCATTCTATTTATACAGGAACTGTATATTTCCCACTTCACAGAACTTAAGTTTTTCATCTTGTAATATGATATAAACATATAAACTCAGTATCTTTTAACTCATATATACACATATATATGTATAAATATATATAATAAGTATATTTTATTTTTATTTTATTCATTTATTTATTTATTGCATTTTTTCTTAGTTGAATTTTTCTTGTTCCAATTTGATTCTTTTTTCTCTAGGTCACTTGGTATTCTTGACTTGATGAAAAAAAAAATGATTCCAAGGTGACAGAATTTGTTCTTCTGGACTTTTCATCTTCCTGGGAGCTACAACTCTTTCTTTTCTTAATATTTTCTTTATTTTACATGACTTTTTCCGGGAATTCTCTTGATAATGGTAACACTGTGAACTGATGCCTGTCTGCTCCAATTTCCTATGTAATATTTTTGGGGCCATCTGTCCCTTATTGACCAATGCCTGAGCTCTGTTACCATGCCCAAGATATTAGGAGATTTTCTAAAGCAAGGCAAGATCATCTCTTTTTAGGGATGCTTGGCTCTTTCTGGGAGCCAGAGAGATGTTTCTGCTGACAGTCATGGCCTATGATAGGTATGTTGCCATATGTAATCCTTTGTACTACCTGACAGTCATGAACCACCAGCTGTGCTTTCAGTTGGTTTTTGCCTGTTGGTGTGGGGGCTTCATTCACTCTATCACACAGGTTGCACTGATGATCCAGCTGTCCTATGACCCTAATGAACTGGACAACTTCTACTGTGATGTCCCACAGGTCATCAGCTATTGTACATGGACACATATGTAGTAGAGGTGCTGATGGTCTCAAACAGTAGTCTGCTACCTCTTGTCTGTTTCTTGGTCTTACTGTTCTCTTATGCCATCATCCTGATCACCCTCAGAACTCACTTCAGCCAGGGCCAGCGCAAGGCATTCTTAGTCTGAGCCTCCCACTTAACAGTGGTCAGCCTGATCTTTGTGCCATGTGTATTCATCTACCTGAGGCCTTTCTGCAGCTTCTCTGTGGATAAAGTGTTCTCCGTCTTTTACACAGTGATCACTCCAATGTTGAACCCTCTCATCTACACACTCAGAAATGCTGAAATGAAGACAGCCATGAGGAAGCTGAGAAAAAAAGCACGTGGCATCCTTCTGCCATATTAAAGGATGAACAGGAAGAGGTGATTTAGATAGCGTAACTTTCTTGGGATATCCTTAACTCATCCTATACATGGATATATTCATGAAACCAATTCCATGACTTTGGCATAAAAACCGGCATCAAAATTATAGTGCATTGCTGTTGATTGATATTGAGGCATGGTGGCATTGTTGGGTGTTAAATATTAAGAAGGGGAGTTTATTGGTCCAGAAATTGAGTAGTAGGTTCAAGAGGACACCTTGAAAGATCAACTCTTCTACCCTTTGTCTATAAGTAGTCTTCCTTGATTTATGTCATTTCACTTTTAAATTTTCTTCAAATGAAAGAAGGTATCCCATCTCCTTTTTTGTCTTCCTCATCTGGGTGTGACAATTCCTAGGTCAGGAGGCTCCTTCTGATGTCCATCAGAGTCTCTTCTGATGAAAGCCCAAAAACAGCACTAACCACCCTACCTATTAATGTTCACCTAGGGACTGTGTTATATATTGTGCCAAATTTTAGAAATGCACTTCAGTTCAGTTCAGGTAAGTGAGCATGCTCTTTGTAAAGTTTACATGTGAAGGCAAGGAAGCCTGAGAGTTCTGAGTGTTGGAAACTCCCAATTTTCTCTCCTGGGGGTTTCTCTAGAAGAGGCATCCTATTTCTTTAAGTGGAGTTACAGCAGGGGATAAGTGTATAAGCTGGCTCTTCAACTGGTCATAATATTTAAGAGCTCTGACCTGTAAAGGAAAAAAGGGGGGAGAAAAAAAGACATGATCTATGGTTTAAAGTAGTTATTCCAAGTCTGGGAGGCACTTTTAGAAAGAGGTAATATTATTCTTCACTTTTACAAGTGAACTGGGAGTTTTTTAAAAAAATTATTTATTTATTTTAGACAGAAGGAAGAGTGCAAGTGGAGGGAGGGGCAGAGGAAAGCAAGAGAGAGAATCTTAGGTAAACTCCCTTCCTAGATTGGAGGCCAATGCAGGGTTCAACCTTAGGACCCTGAGATCATAACCTCAGCTAAAATCGAGTCTGACCGTCAACCAAGTGAGCTATCCAGGTGCCCCGATCTCAGATTTCTTTAGTGACTTTTATTAGTTCACTCAGAAAATATGATCACACAGCAAGGCTAAAATTTTGGATAATTAAGATTAAGCTAATATTTTTCTTTCTAGAAAGTCTTTGCCTCAATTAGATGGACTAATTGCATCTTTCCTATTTTATCTACAGAAGATCTCCAGATATAAGAGATCACTAAGAACATGCACAAAAACATTTATATTTAAGGTTATCTATTTCTGATGTTAGGATCTTCACAACTTCTTTTATCTAAAGAAAGATTAATTCTGTTCACTAAATAATATAATGATGGACTTTATTTTTTTCTATATTTTTATATTTTCTCACCTATTTCCTAATCAGTTGTGATGGAGATGCTTTTAAAATTACTTAGCTGAAACACATAACTCAGGAAAAGAATATTTGAAATTCCACCAAATAATAGGATTTACTAGGTATATTGCAATACCTGTGGTCTTGTAAGAGCTTGGATGATTTCTTACTAAGATGAGTGAGGGGGGGTTGGCATCCCTGTGTGGATCACACTTTCCTTACCATCCCTGCTATGGATCACATTCTCCTCTTTTATTCTAAAACATTTCCAGAGGTCCTTTGCCTATAGTCAATATCCAGAGAGATTATCTGATAATTGTATTTCTCTGATTGACTTATTTCACCTAGCATAATACCCTCTAGTTCCATCCACGTCATTGCAAATGGCAGGATTTCATCTTTTTGATGGCTGCATAGTATTCCATATTTATCTATATCTATCTATAGATATAAATATCTATCTATATCTATATCTATATCTATCTATATCTATATCCATATCTATATCTATATCTATATCTCACATCTTCTTTATCCATTCATCTGTTGATGGACATCTAGGTTCTTTCCATAGTCTGGCTATTGCGGACATTGCTGCTATAAACATTTGGGTGCATCTGCCCCTTTGGATCACTACATTTGTGTCTTTGGGGTTAATACCCAATAGTGCGATTGCTGGGTTGTAGAATAGCTCTATTTTAAACTTTTCAAGGAACCTCCATACTGTTTTCCAGAGTGGCTGCACCAGCTTGCATTCCCACCAACACTGTAGGAGGGTTCCCCTTTCTTTACATTCTTGCCAGCATCTGTCATTTCCTGACTTGTTAATTTAACCATTCTGACTGGTGTGAGGTGGTATCTCATTGTGTGTTGATTTGCATTTCCCTGACACTGAGTGATGCTGAGCACTTTTTTCATGTGTCTGTTGGCCATCTGGATGTCTTCTTTGCAGAAATGTCTGTTCATGTCTTCTGCCCATTTCTTGATTGGAGTATTTGTTCTTTAAGTGTTGAGTTTGATAAGTTCTTTATGAATTTTGGATACTAGCCCTTTATCTGATAGGTCATTTGCAAATATCTTCTCCCATTCTGTGAGTTGTCTTTTGGTTTTGTTGACTCTTTCCTTTGCTGTGCAGAGCTTTTTATCTTGATGAAGTCCCAATAGTTCATTTTTGCCCTTGCTTCCCTTGCCTTTGGCGATGTTCCTAGGAAGAAGTTGCTGTGGCTGAGGTTGAAGAGGTTCCTGCCTGTGTTCTCACCCAAGATTTTGATGGATTCCTTTCTCACATTGAGGTCTTTCATCCATTTTGAGTCTATTATTGTGTGTGGTGTAAGGAAATGGTCCAGTGTCATTCTTCTGCATCTGGCTGTCCAATTTTCACCACACCATTTGTTTCCCAACACCACTGTCTTTTTTCCATTGGACATTCTTTCCTGTTTTGTTGAAGATCAGTTGGCTATAGAGTTGATGGTCCATTTCTGGGCTCTCTATTCTGTTCCATTGATCTATGTATCTGTTTTTGTGCCAACACCATACTGTTTTGATGATTACAGCTTTGTAATAGAGCCTGAAGTCTGGAATTGTGATGCTGCCAAGATTGGTTTTCTTTTTCAACATTCCTCTGGCTGTCTGGGGTCTTTTCTGATTCCATATAAATTTTTTAAATTTTTAAAAAATTTTTATTTATTTTTAAAATTTCTTTTCAGTGTTCCAGAATTCATTGTTTATGTACCACACCCAGTTCTCCATGCAATACGTGCCCTCCATAATACCCACCACCAGGCTCACCCAACCTCCCACCTCCCACCCCTCCAAAACCCTCATACTGTTTTTCAGAGTCCACAGTCTCTCATGGTTCATCTCCCCCACCAATTTCCCCCAATTCCCTTCTCCTTTGCATCTCCCTATGTCCTTCATGTTATTCCTTATGCTCCATAAATAAGTGAAACCATATGATAATTGACTGTCTCTGCTTGACTTATTTCACTCAGCATAATCTCTTCCAGTTCTGTCCATGTTGCTACAAAAGTTGGGTATTCATATTTTCTGATGGAGGTCTAATACTCCATAGTATATATGGACCACATCTTCCTTATCCATTCATCCATTGAAGGATCTGTACTCAAAGAACTACAGAACACTCGTGAAAGAAATTGAAGAAGACACAAAAATATGGAAGACCATTCCATGCTCATGGATCAGGAGAATAAACATTGTTAAAATGTCTATAATGACTAGAGCAATCTATATTTTCAGTGCCATTCTGATCAAAATTCCACTGGCATTTTTCAAAGACCTGGAGCAAACAATCCTAAAATTTGTATGGAATCAGAAGCGACCCTGAATTGCTAAGGAAATGTTGAAAAAGAAAAACAAAACTGGGGCATCACATTGCCTGATTTTAAGCTTTACTACAAAGCTGATTCCACATAAATTTTAGGATTATTTATTCCATTTCTGTGCAGAAAATTGATACTATTTTTATAGGGATTGAGTTAAATGTATAGATTGCTTTAGGTAGCATAGACATTTTCACAATATTTGTTCTTCCAATCCATGAGGATGGAACATTTTTCAATTTCTTTGTGTCTTCCTCAATTTCTTTCATGAGTACTTAATAGTTTTCTGAGTAGAGGTTCTTTGCCTCTTTGGTTAGGTTTATTCCTAGGTATCTTATGGTTTTGGGTACAATTGTAAGGGGGGTTGATTCCTTAATTTCTTTCTTCTGTATTCTTGGTGTATAGAAATGTGACTGATTTCTGTGCATTGATTTTATATCCTGACACTTTATTGAAATCCTGTATGAGTTCTAGCAGTTTTGGAATGGACAGACAGTAGGGTGCTGCATCCCTTTTTCTAATGTTCTTCTTTTATAGAAAAATTTAGAGTCTTGGGATATCATTTGAATTGTCCTATTGTTATCTGGGATTGGTAACATTATATTCAGGAAAACCAAGAATTATGTATATTGCCTTTGGCAATTTCAGTCCTCCAATCTTGCTTTATCAATTATCTATATTAAAATTTTCTTTATCAATAAGCTATTAGAATTTCTGTTTGTCAGACTGTACATGATTGCTATCATCTCCAGATTTCCCTTCTCAAATGCCTTGAACCCACTTCCAGGGCCTGCCTGAGCCTCTCCTTTATTTCTGAGAGCAATGCCTACACTTGTATGGGAACTTTTAGGCTGAAGGCACTGTGTGTAAACTGAGGGGTCAGATCCTGGAAATCTGGGTGGCAGAGTTCATATTCATACATGAGAGACCACCTGTGTTGGGATTTAGAACCAAGAGAAGAGGTGGGCTGGGGATTGAGGGGCAGGGCTTGCTCTTTCCACACTGTCATGTCTGGTGTAGAAATTTAAAGAGTTTGAGGATTTTATTTAATTAATTATTTAATTAAATTTTAATTAAATTCTAGTTTTTTAACATACAGTGCAATATTGTTTTCAGGAGTAGAGTTCAGTGATTCATCACTTACATCCTATACCTAGTGAAGGAGCCTAAAATTGTAAATTTGAAACTGGTCTTGTAATAATTATGAGAACATGAGAACATTGTTCTCTGAGTATGAAAATTTAAACTTATTCAAATTTTGTTACATTGATTTAAAGCTTTTAGACATATGTTACATGGGCTCCATTTGTATTCTTGCTCTGGGTAGCGTAGATATTTGAGGTAGGTCTGTTCCTTCTTTCCAGTTCATGTGTCCCTTCAGGGGTATTGAAATAACTGAAAGGAGACAAAGACAAGTCCTATTCATGAAATCATTGGAGGATAACTGACTTCATATTTACAGAATACATGGAAAGTAACATGTTTGTTGTCACCTAGCTCCAAAGTACACATTATGTGAATGGGCAAATGTGGTAAGAAAATCAAAGTTCCCATTATCAAATTTCTCTCTTTAAGAACCTTAGAAATAAGCAGTTATTATTGGAGAGATATCAGCATGCCACCAAAACACTTGCTTTTAATTTATAGAAACATTTCCTGGGAGATGTTTCTCTAATAAATAACTCCTAGGGATTTTTTTTATCTTTTAATATTCATTCACCATTAATTCATTGTTAATTTATTATCCATTCATTAATTCAACAACTGTTTGCTGAGTGCCTATTATGTGCCAGGAAATGTGGTAGACAACTTGCCATTTGGATGTTCCACCAGGCATCAACAGATCACCTAAGTATCTAATTTTATATAAAGTCTTTCAGTAAACACCAGGAAAATGTGAAGAGCATTCTAAGATAACATCTGATCAGATAATTGGGAAGGGTAAGGCAGAGAGGAGAGAATAGGGCAAAAATATGGACTGTGGAGTCAGACAGCTTCATCATGCCCAGCTCATCACTCACCAGGGTGCAAGCAACATAACTTCTTGACGCTCGTTTGTGTATACAGTGAGGACAATAATAATATACACCTCATAGTGTTCTCAAGAAAACTATGTAATATAATACTTGTAAAGCTCTCATAAGCACTTCTACATAACGTCAGAACTCAGTAAGTATTGACTGCTTATGTTACCATTATTATTAAATGTTATGTTAAAAGGGAAACAAAGGTTGATAAAAGGCTATACAATTGTTTGATCCTAGTGAAACGCAGGGCAGAAAGATGAATTAGAGCATTTGACTCTGGACCCCTGCCATATGACAATAAAATCTTTAGGAACTCCTCCATTCATATTGAAACCAACCTTGACACAAGAACTGCATGTTAGGTGATACATGCATCCTCAAAACACATTTTTAGTGTTTTTTTTATTTTATTTTATTTTTTATAAACATATAATATATTTTTATCCCCAGGGGTACAGGTCTGTGAATCGCCAGGTTTACACACTTCACAGCACTCACCATAGCACATACCCTCCCCAATGTCCATAACCCCACCCCCCTCCCCCTATCAACCCTCAGTTTGTTTTGTGAGATTAAGAGTCACTTATGGTTTGTCTCCCTCCCAATCCCATCTTGTTTCATTTACTCTTCTACCTGCTTAACCCCCCATGTTGCATCTCCTCTCCCTTATATCAGGGAGATCATGTGATAGTTGTCTTTCTCCGATTGACTTATTTCACTAAGCATGATACCCTCTAGTTCCATCCACATCGTCGCAAATGGCAAGATTTCATTTCTTTTGATGGCTGCATAGTATTCCATTGTGTATATATACCACATCTTCTTTATCCATTCATCTGTTGATGGACATCTAGGTTCTTTCCATAGTTTGGCTATTGTGGACATTGCGGCTATAAACTTTCAGGTCCACGTGCCCCTTCGGATCACTATGTTTGTATCTTTAGGGTAAATACCCAGTAGTGCAATTGCTGGGTCATTGGGTAGTTCTATTTTCAACATTTTGAGGAACCTCCATGCTGTTTTCCAGAGTGGTTGCACCAGCTTGCATTCCCACCAACAGTGTAGGAGGGTTCCCCTTTCTCCGCATCCTTGCCAGCATCTGTCATTTCCTGACTTGTTAATTTTAGCCATTCTGACTGGTGTGAGGTGATATCTCATTGTGGTTTTGATTTGTATTTCCCTGATGCCGAGTGATATGGAGCACTTTTTCATGTGTCTGTTGGCCATCTGGATGTCTTCTTTGCAGAAATGTCTGTTCATGTCTTCTGCCCATTTCTTGATTGGATTATTTGTTCTTTGGGTATTGAGTTTGCTAAGTTCTTTATAGATTTTGGACACTAGCCCTTTATCTGATATGTCATTTGCAAATATCTTCTCCCATTCTGTCAGTTGTCTTTTGGTTTTGTKVACTGTTTCCTTTGCTGTGCAAAAGCTTTTGATCTTGATRAAATCCCAATAGTTCATTTTTGCCCTTGCTTCCCTTGCCTTTGGCGATGTTCCTAGGAAGATGTTGCTGTGGCTGAGGTCGAAGAGGTTGCTGCCTGTGTTCTCCTCAAGGATTTTGATGGATTCCTTTCTCACATTGAGATCCTTCATCCATTTTGAGTCTATTTTCGTGTGTGGTGTAAGGAAATGATCCAATTTCATTTTTCTGCATGTGGCTGTCCAATTTTCCCAACACCATTTGTTGAAGAGGCTGTCTTTTTTCCATTGGACATTCTTTCCTGCTTTGTCGAAGATTAGTTGACCATAGAGTTGAGGGTCTATTTCTGGGCTCTCTATTCTGTTCCATTGATCTATGTGTCTGTTTTTGTGCCAGTACCATGCTGTCTTGATGATGACAGCTTTGTAATAGAGCTTGAAGTCCGGAATTGTGATGCCACCAACTTTGGCTTTCTTTTTCAATATTGCTTTGGCTATTCGAGGTCTTTTCTGGTTCCATATAAATTTTAGGATTATTTGTTCCATTTCTTTGAAAAAAATGGATGGTACTTTGATAGGAATTGCATTAAATGTGTAGATTGCTTTAGGTAGCATAGACATTTTCACAATATTTATTCTTCCAATCCAGGAGCATGGAACATTTTTCCATTTCTTTGTGTCTTCCTCAATTTCTTTCATGAGTACTTTATAGTTTTCTGTGTATAGATTCTTAGTCTCTTTGGTTAGGTTTATTCCTAGGTATCTTATAGTTTTGGGTGCAATTGTAAATGGGATTGACTCCTTAATTGCTGTTTCTTCTGTCTTGTTGTTGGTGTAGAGAAATGCAACTGATTTCTGTGCATTGATTTTATATCCTGACACTACTGAATTCCTGTACAAGTTCTAGCAGTTTTGGAGTGGAGTCTTTTGGGTTTTCCACATATAGTATCATATCATCTGCAAAGAGTGATAGTTTGACTTCTTCTTTGCCGATGTGGATGCCTTTAATTTCCTTTTGTTGTCTGATTGCTGAGGCTAGGACTTCTAGTACTATGTTGAATAGCAGTGGTGATAATGGACATCCCTGCCATGTGCCAAGGTCACATTCCTGACCTTAGTGGAAAAGCTTTCAGTTTTTCTCCATTGAGGATGATATTTGCGGTGGGTTTTTCATAGATGGCTTTGATAATATTGAGGTATGTGGCCTCTATCCCTACACTTTGAAGAGTCTTGATCAGGAAGGGTTGCTGTACTTTGTCAAATGCTTTTTCAGCATCTATTGAGAGTATCATATGGTTCCTGTTCTTTCTTTTATTAATGTGTTGTATCACACTGATTGATTTGCGGATGTTGAACCAACCTTGCAGCCCTGGAATAAATCCCACTTGGTCGTCATGAATAATCCTTTTAATGTACTGTTGAATCCTATTGCGTAGTATTTGGTGAGAATTTTCGCATCTGTGTTTATCTAGGATATTGGTCTGTAGCTCTCTCTTTTTTTAAAGATTGTATTTATTTATCTGACAGAGATCACAAGCAGGCAGAGAGGGAGGAGGAAGCAGGCTTCTTACTAAGCAGAGAGCCCAATGCGGGGCTCGATCCCAGGACCCTGGGATCATGACCTGAGCTGAAGGAAGAGGCTTTAACACACCGAGCCACCTAGGTGCCCCTGTAGTTCTCTTTTTTGATGGGATCCTTGTCTGTTTTTGGGATCAAGGTCATGCTGGCCTCATAAAGTGAGTTTGGAAGTTTTCCTTCCATTTCTATTTTTCGGAACAGTTTCAGGAGAATAGGAATTAGGTCTTCTTTAAATGTTTGGTAGAATACCCCCGGGAAGCAGTCTGGTCCTGGGCTTTTGTTTGTTTGGAGATTTTTGATGACTGTTTCAATCTCCTTACTCATTATAGGTCTGTTCAGGCTTTCTATTTCTTCCTGGTTCAGTTGTGGTAGTTTATATGTCTCTAGGAATGCTTCCATTTCTTCCAGATTGTCAAATTTGTTGGTGTAGAGTTGCTCATAGTATGTTCTTATAATTGTCTGTATTTCTTTGGTGTTCGTTGTGATCTCTCCTCTTTCATTCATGATTTTATTTATTTGGGTCCTTTCTCTTTTCTTTTTGATAAGTCTGGCTAGGGGTTTATCGATCTTATTAATTCTTTCAAAGAACCAGCTCCTAGTTTCCTTGATTTGTTCTATTGTTTTTTTGGTTTCTATTTCATTGATTTCTGCTCTGATCTTTATGACTTCTCTTCGCCTGCTGGTTTTAGGGTTTCTTTCTTATTCTTTCTCTAGCTCTTTTAAGTGTAGGGTTAGGTTGTGTACCTGAGACCTTTCTTGTTTCTTGAGAAAGGCTTGTACCGCTATATATTTTCCTCTCAGGACTGCCTTTGTTGAGTCCCACAGCTTTTGAACCGTTGTGTTTTCATTATCATTTATTTCCATGAATTTTTTCAATTCTTCTTTAATTTCCTGGTTGACCCATTCATTCTTTAGAAGGATGCTGTTTAGTCTCCATGTATTTGGGTTCTTTCCAAATTTCCTCTTGTGATTGAGTTCTAGCTTCAGAGCATTGTGGTCTGAAAATATGCAGGGAATGATTCCAATCTTTTGATACCGGTTGAGACCTGATTTAGGACCGAGGATGTGATCTATTCTGGAGAATGTTCCATGTGCACTAGAGAAGAATGTGTATTCTGTGGCTTTGGGATGAAATGTTCTGAATATATATGTGATGTCCATCTGGTCCAGTGTGTCATTTAAGGCCTTGATTTCCTTGTTGATCTTTTGCTTAGATGATCTGTCCATTTCAGTGAGGGGAGTGTTAAAGTCCCCTACTATTATTGTATTATTGTTGATGTGTTTTTTTGATTTTGTTATTAATTGGTTTATATAGTTGGCTGCTCTCACGTTAGGGGCATAGATATTTAAAATTGTTAGTTTTTCTTGTTGGACAGATCCTTTGCGTATGATATAGTGTCCTTCCTCATCTCTTATTATATTCTTTGGCTTAAAATCTAATTGAGCTGATATAAGGATTGCCACTCCTGCTTTCTTCTGATGTCTATTAGCATGGTAAATTCTTTCCACTCCCTTGCTTTAAATCTGGAGGTGTCTTCAAGTCTAAAATGAGTTTCTTGTAGGCAACATATAGATGGGTTTTGTTTTTTTATCCATTCTGATACCCTGTGTCTTTTGATTGGGGCATTTAGCCCATTAACATTCACGGTAACTATTGAGAGATATGAATTTAGTGCCATTGTATTGCCTATAAGGTGACTGTTACTGTATATTGTCTCTGTTCCTTTCTGATCTACTACTTTTAGGGTCTCTCTTTGCTTAGAGGACCCCTTCCAATATTTCCTGTAGAGCTGGTTTGGTGTTTGCAAATTCTTTCAGTTTTTGTTTGTCCTGGAAGCTTTTAATCTCTCCTTCTATTTTCAATGATAGCCTAGCTGGATATAGTATTCTTGGCCGCATGTTTTTCTCATTTAGTGCTCTGAATATACCATGCCAGCTCTTTCTGGCCTGCCAGGTCTCTGTGGATAAGTTTGCTGCCAGTCTAATGTTTTTACCATTGTATGTTACAGACTTCTTTTCCCAGGCTGCTTTCAGGATTTTCTCTTTGTCACTAAGACTTGTAAATTTTACTATTCAGTGACTGGCTGTGGACCTATTCTTACTGATTTTGAGGGGGGTTCTCTGAACCTCCTGGATTTTGATGTTTGTTCCCTTTGCCATATTGGGGAAATTCTCTCCAATAATTCTCTCCAATATACCTTCTGCTCCCCTCTCACTTTCTTCTTCTTCTGGAATCCCTATTATTCTAATGTTGTTTCATCTTATGGTTTCACTTATCTCTCAAATTCTCCCCTCATGATCCAGTAGCTGTTTGTCCCTGTTTTGCTCAGCTTCTTAATCTCTGTCATTTGATCTTCTATATCGCTAATTTTTTCTTCTGCCTCATTTATCCTAGCATTGAGAACCTCCATTTTTGATTACACCTCATTAATAGATTTTTGATTTCAACTTGGTTAGATTTTAGTTCTTTTATTTCTCCAGAAAGGGCTTTTATATCTCCCGAGAGGGTTTCTCTAATATCTTCCATGCCTTTTTTGAGCCCGGCTAGAACCTTGAGAATCGTCATTCTGAACTCTAGATCATACATATTACCCATGTCTGTATTGATTAGGTCCCTAGCCTTTGGTACTGCCTCTTGTTTTTTTTTTTTTTTTTTTGTGGTGAATTTTTCCACCTTGTCATTTTGTCCAGATAAGAGTATATGAAGGAGCAAGTAAAATACTAAGAGGGTGGCAACAACCCCATTAAAATATGCTTTAACCAAATCAGATGAGATCCTAAATCGTGAGGGGGGAGAAAAGGAATAAAAAGAGGTTCAGAAAGAAAAAAAAAAGAAACAATTGAAAAAAAGAAAATGAATAAAGAAAAAATATAAAAAAGAAAAAATATATACATTTTTAAACATTTTTTTAAATTTATTTCCAGCATAACAGTATTCATTTTTTTGTACCACATCCAGTGCTCCATGCAATCCATGTCCTCTCTAATAACCACCACCTTCTTCCCCCAACCTCCCACCCCCCTACCTCTTCAAACCCTTCAGATTGTTTTTCAGAGTCCATAGTCTCTCATTGTTCACCTCCCATTCCAATTTCCCCCAACTCCCTTCTCCTAACACCCCATGTCCTCCATGCTATTTGTTATGCTACACAAATAAGTGAAACCATATGATAATTGACTCTCTCTGCTTGACTTATTTCACTCAGCATAATCTCTTCCAGTCCCGTCCATGTTGCTACAAAAGTTGGGTATTCGTCTTTTCTGGTGGAGGCATAAAACTCCATAGTGTATATGGACCACATCTTCCTTATCCATTCGTCTGTTGAAGGGCATCTTGGTTCTTTCCACAGTTTGGCGACCGTGGCCATTGCTGCTATAAACATTGGGGTACAGATGGCCCCTCTTTTCACTACATCTGTATCTTTGGGGTAAATACCCAGGAGTGCAATGGCAGGGTCATAGGGAAGTTCTGTTTTTGATTTCTTGAGGAATCTCCACACTGTTCTCCAAAGAGGCTGCACCAACTTGCATTTCCATCAAAAGTGTAAGAGGGTTCCCCTTTCTCCACATCTCCTCCAACACATATTGTTTCCTGTCTTACTAATTTTGGCCATTCTAACTGGTGTAAGGTGGTATCTCATTGTGGTTTTAATGTGAATCTCCCTGATGGCTAGTGATGATGAACATTTTTTCATGTGTCTGATAGCCATTTGTATGTCTTCATTGGAGAAGTGTCTGTTCATATCTTCTGCCCATTTTTTGATATGATTATCTGTTTTGTGTGTGTTGTTTGAGGAGTTCTTTATAGATCCTGGATATCAACCTTTTGTCTGTACTGTCCTTTGCAAATATCTTCTCCCATTCCGTGGGTTGCCTCTTTGTTTTCTTGACTGTTTCCTTTGCTGTGCAGAAGCTTTTGCTTTTGATGAAGTCCCAAAAGTTCATTTTCGCTTCTGTTTCCTTTGCCTTTGGAGACATATCTTGAAAGAAGTTGCTGTGGCTGATATCGAAAAGATTACTGCCTATCTTCTCCTCTAGGATTCTGATGGATTCCTGTCTCACATTGACGTCTTTTATCCATTTTGAGTTTATCTTTGTGTACTGTGTAAGAGAATGGTCGAGTTTCATTCTTCTACATATAGCTGCCAGATTTCCCAGCACCATTTATTGAAGAGACTGTCTTTCTTCCACTGTATATTTTTTCCTGCTTTGTCGAAGATTATTTGACCATAGAGTTGATGGTCCATATCTGGGCTCTCTACTCTGTTCCACTGGTCTATGTGTCTGTTTTTATGCCATACCATGCTGTCTTGGTGATCACAGCTTTGTAGTAAAGCTTGAAATCAGGTAACGTGATGCCCCCAGTTTTATTTTTGTTTTTCAACATTTCTTTAGCAATTTGGGGTCTCTTCAGGTTCCATACAAATTTTTTGGATTATTTGCTCCAGCTCTTTGAAGAATACCGGTGGAATTTTGATTGGAATGGCATTAAAAGTATAGATTGTCCTAGGCAGTATAGACATTTTAACAATGTTTATTCTTCTGATCCAAGAGCATGGAACGGTCTTCCATCTTTTTGTGTCTTCTTCAGTTTCTTTCATGAGTGTTCTGTAGTTCCTCGAGTACAGATCCTTTACCTCTTTGGTTAGGTTTATTCCCAGGTATCTTATGGTTCTTATTCCCAGGCTATAGTAAATGGAATCAATTCTCTAATTTCCCTTTCTGTATTTTCATTGTTAGTGTATAAGAAAGCCACTGATTTTTGTACATTGACTTTGTATCCTGCCCCATTACTGAATTGCTGTATGAGTTCTAGTAGTTTGGGTGTGGAGTCTTTTGGGTTTTCCATATAAAGAATCATGTCGTCTGCGAAGAGAGAGAGTTTGACTTCTTCATTGCCAATTTGGATACCTTTTATTTCTCTTTGAGGTATGATTGCTGTTGCTACAACTTCTAATACTATGTTGAACAAGAGTGGTGAGAGTGGGCATCCTTGTCGTGTTCCTGATCTCAACGGGAAGGCTGCAAGCTTTTTCCCATTGAGGATGATATGTGCTGTGGATCTTTCATAGATAGATTTGATGAAGTTCAGGAATGTTCCCTCTATCCCTATACTTTGAAGCCTTTTAATCAGGAAAGGATGCTGGATTTTGTCAAATGCTTTTTCTGCATCCATTGAGAGGACCATGTGGTTCTTCTCTCTTCTTTTATTGATTTGTTCTATCACATTGATTGATTTGCGAATGTTGAACCATCCTTGTAGCCCAGGAATGAATCCCACCCGGTCATGGTGGGTAATCTTTTTAATGTGCTGTTGGATCCTGTTTGCTAGGATCTTGTTGAGAATCTTAGCATCCATATTCATCAGTGATATTGGTCTGAATTCTCCTTTTTTGTAGGTTCTTTGCCTGGTTTGGGGATCAGGGTAATGCTATCTTCAGGGAAAGATTCTGGAAGTTTTCCTTCTGCTTCAATTTTTGGAAACAGCTTCAGGAGAATAAGTGTTATTTCTTCTTTGGAAGTTTGTTAGAATTCCCCAGGGAATCCGTCAGGTCCTGGGCTCTTGTTTTTTGGGAGGTTTTTCATCACTGCTTCAATCTCATTACTAGATATCGGTCTATTTAGGTTGTCGATTTCTTCCTGGTTCAATTTTGGGAGTTTATAGTTTTCCAGGAGTGCATCCATTCCATCTAGGTTGCCTAGCTTATTGGCATATAACTGTTGATAATAACTTCTGATGATTGTTTCTACTTCCTTGGTGTTAGTTGTGATCTCTCCCTTTTCATTCATAATTTTATTAATTTGGGCTTTCTCTCTTTTCTTTTGGATTAGTGTGGCCAATGTTTTATCGATCTTATTGATTCTTTCAAAAAACCAGCTTCTAGTTTCAATGATACTTTCTATTGTATCTCTGGTTTCTATCTCATTGATCTCAGCTCTAATCTTGATGATTTCCCTTCTTATGTGTGGAGTTGGTTTGATTTGTTGTTGATTCTCCAGTTCTTTAAGGATGTAGAGACAGCTGCTGTGTTCTGGATTTTTCCATTTTTTTGAGGGAGGCTTGGATGGCTATGTATTTCCCCCTTTGGACCACCTTTCCTGTATCCCATAGGTTTTGGACCAAAGTGTCTTCTTTCTCATTGGTTTCCATGAATTGTTTCAGTTCTTCTTTGATCTCCTGGTTGATCCAAACATTCTTAAGCAAGGTGTTCTTTAGCATCCAGTTGTTTGATTTCCTTCTGAACTTTTCCTTGTGATTGTGCTCCAGTTTCAAAGCATTGTGATCTGAGAATATGCAGGGAATAATCTCAGTCTTTTGGTATCGGTTGAGTCCTGATTTTTGACCCAGTATGTGGTCTATTCTTGAGAAGCTTCCATGTGCACTTGAGAAGCATGAGTATTCTGTTGTTTTAGGGAGGAATGTTCTGCATATATCTATGAGGTCCATCTGGTCCAATGTGTCATTCAATGCTCTTGTTTCTTTCTTGATTTTCTGCTTCAATGATCTGTCTATTTCTGAGAGAGGCATGTTAAGATCTCCTACTATTAATGTATTCATATCAATATGACTCTTTATCTTGATTAACAGTTTTCTTATGTAATTGGATGCTCACATATTGGGGGCATAGATATTTACAATTGTTAGATCATCTTGGTGGATAGTCTCTTTAAGAATGATGTAGTGTCCTTCTGTATCTCTGACTACAGTCTTTAGTTTAAAATCTAATTTATCTGATATGAGAATCGCTACCCCAGCCTTCTTTTGAGGCCCATTGGCATGAGAGATGCTTCTCCAACCCTTCACTTTCAGTCTGGGTGTATCTTTAGGTTCAAAATGGGTCTCTTATAGACAACATATGGATGGGTACTGTCATTTTATCCAATCTGCAACCCTGTGCCATTTTATGGGCGCATTTAGGCCTTTCACATTGAGAGTGATTATTGATAGATACGTTTTTATTGACATCGTGTTACCTTTGAAGTCTTTCTTTCTGTAGATTGTCTCTATATTTCTGTTCAATGCTATTCTTAGGATTTTTCCTCTTTTATAGAAACCCTCTTAATATTTCCTGCAGTGTCAGCTTGGTGGTTGCATAGTCTTTTAAGCCTTGCCGGTCTTGGAAACTCTTTATCTCTCCATCCATTTTGAATGTCAGTCTTGCTGGATAAAGTATTCTTGGCTGCATGTTCTTCTCATTTAGTGCCCTGAATATATCTTGCCAGCCCTTTCTGGCTTGCCAGGTCTCTCTGGACAGGTCTGACGTTATTCTGATGGGCTTTCCTCTGTAAGTAAGGAGCCTCTTTGTCCTAGCAACTTTCAAGAGATTATACGTACAATTATGATTCCTCAATTTGACTATCAGGTGCCCTGATGATTTTCTGGAATCTATAATCTTGGATGGAGACCATTCTGCCTCTGGTACATGAACACTGGTTCCATTCCCGAGATTGGGAAAATTTTCATGAAGAACTTATATCTTCTAGACTTCTTTCTTTCTCCTCCCCTTCAGGGATTCCAATAATTCTGACGTTGGAACGTTTCACAGCGTCATTTATTTCCCTGATTCTGTTTTCATGGTTTCTAAGCTGTTTGTTCCAGGTTTCCTCTTGATCCTTTCTATCTGTTTGTCCTCCAGATCACTAATTCTATCTTCTGTCTCAGTTACCCTAGCTTTGAGAGAATTTAGATTAGATTGGAACTCATTGAGAGCATTGTGAACTTCAGCCCTGGTAGCTTTTAGCTCTGCCCTAACATTGTGAACATCCTGTCTGGTCGCTTTCAGCTTGGCCCTCATCTATTCTGTTTGGTCATCCATGGCTTTCTCCAACCTAGCTATTGCCTGGATAATTGTTAGCCTGAATTCTCTTTCCGCCATATTGTCTATGTTGATAGCCATTAGCTCTGTTGCAGAAGGTCCATCCTCTGCATTTTTCTTCTGTTGGGCATTCCTCCTCCTAGTCATTTTGGTGAGAGATGACTGAACAGATGTAGCTGGTTGTATCAACCGTGGTGCCATCTGGGTGCACCCTGGAACACTTCTGAGCAATCAGGATTCCCCACCTAAATGAGAGAAAAAAGAAAAGAAAAAGAAAAAAAGAGAGAGAGAGACAGGAAAGAGAGGGAAGATGAAAGAGAAGGTTCAGCCCAAATGGGCCTCAAGGTAAGATTTATGATGTATACAAAGAAAAACAGACAAAAAAAAAAAAAAAAGACTGATAAAAGTATATAACAAGAGAAAAAAAATATATATGCAAATAAAGGAAGAACCTTGTCGAAAAGAACCCCAAGTATAAGATTTATATACTATCAGGACAAATACAAAAACACAGAAACACTGGTGGAAGAAAAAGATGGGAGAGTGGTTATAAATTCTCAGTGTGCGTGAGGAAGGTTGTTTTGATTCTTCCTGGATGTATCTTGATATCTTTGTTAAGGGACTCAACTTTCCTAGGCTAAAGGGGGATTATAAATTGGTTTACCTATAGGGGTAGTATTGATTGGGGGAAGAGGATTACTTTGAAGTTTAACTCTATATGAATATTAGAAAATAAAAATAAAAAAGGAATAAACTAGACTAAACTAAATAAAATTTAAAAAAAAATTCAAAGAATAGAAATGCAAAAGAAAAACACAGGTGTATGTATCAAAAAGTTCAGGTTAGAAGGTTATTATGGAATTTGATGTACTAGACAGCTCTCTGTGATGGTAAATTGGTTAAAAAATTATCTATCTAAAAAAAAGAAATGAACCAGAATAGTGGGAACGAATTAAAAATAAAAGTTGTCCTATGAAGTAGTGGTGGTGGTTCTCTTGTAGTCTTTTTTTTTTTTTTTCTTTCCAGGTTGGTTTTCTGGGGGAGGGGCCTGCCACGTGTGTTTTCAGTCAATGATGTTCCCTGAGTTAAGTCCTCCATTCCCCCTCAAGGGGGTGAGCTCTGAGGAAACCGTTTTTTTCAGGCTTTTGTTCTCTGGAGGTTTTTATGTTTGTTCACCTTTTTTTTTTTCCCTCTCGCCTTGACCGCTTTTGATGGTTTTTGTAGGTTTAAAGGAAAGCAAACTGCACCCTGACTTCCCTCTCAGAGAGAAGCCTCTGTCTGTTCTTCTGTGGGTATTGCAGAGCCCATATAAATCCCCCCGTGGCTGCTGGCAGAGCAGGTTCTGAGTGGCAGTCCCTGGGGACACAAGATCTTCTGCTTATACCCAAAACCAAAGTAGCGGCAGCTGTTTGGGCAGCTCCAGACCGCCAGAGAGGTTCCAAGCAGCGATCACACACTGACATTTTCCTGCTGGCCCAGGCTGGGAGTGCCTGGTCTTTCTGGGTCTAAGAGTGCCCGGCTTGCGCGCACCTTTTTCAGGGGAGGCTGTGGGTCACGCGTGTGTCTCAGGCTCTGAGAACGGGGCACAGGTCTGAAAGCACTAGGCTGGGCCTTTGCGCACCTCTCTCAGGGGAGAGTTTGGGGCGCGCGTCTTAGGCTCTGAAACAATGGCACGTGTCAAAGAGCACTGGCTGGGCCTTTGTACCTCTCTCAGGGGAGGATGAGAGGCGCGTGCATCTCAGGCTCTGTAGCAGGGCTCTCGCATTCTGCTGTCTGGCGTTGCTTCCATCCCCTCAGAGGGGCCAGAACCCACGCGATCTCGGGCGCGCTGGCAGCTCAGGGACCAAGACCTGGTTTCTCCACCGCACTCTCTCTGGCTCCGTGCCAGGGGAGGCTGTCCTGGGACCAGGGACTTAAGCCCCTGTCCCTAGCTGCCCCGATTCCCACAATTTCCCCCCACGATCTTTTGCTCTTTTGGAATGCTTTCAGCCAGTCTCCAAGTTAATGCTGGTCCCCAGACGCAGGGCACTCTCGCTCGTATTAGGGGTATTACTTTCCAACTGGTCACCTCTGGTGGCTCCCTCCCCCTTTTGTTTATCTTCCGATATCAGTCCACCTTTCCCACTCTGCTTTACCTGCCCACTGGCGTCTTCTGCCCCTGTAGAGATCCAGATGTGTGTAATTCTGATCTCAGGCTGATTTCATGGGTGATCAGAGTTCTTTGGTAGGTAATCAGCTCACTTTAGGGTACAGGTTGAAAAGGCGCCTCCTCCTACTTCCCCGCCATCTTATCCCCCCAGGTTCAAAAATATATAATTATTAGATAAACTAGTTAAAGAACGTTAAAAAAGAAATGGGTAAAATTTAAAAAAAATTTGGCAGAAGAAGAGAAAAAAAATTGAAGAAGAAAAAAAAAGTAAATTAACTGCAAGGCTAAAGAATCATCGGGAGAAAGCCATGAGTTCTGTGCTTTGCTTTCTCCTCCTCTGGAATTCTGCTGCTCTCCTTGGTATTGAAACTGCAGTCCTTGGTAGGTGAACTTGGTCCTGGCTGGGTTTCTTGTTGATCTTCTGGGGGAGGGGCCTGTTGTAGTGATTCTCAAGTATCTTTGCCTCAGGCAGAATTGCACCGCCCTTACCAGGGGCCGGGCTGAGTAATCTGCTCTGGTTAGCTTCCGGGAGCTTTTGTTCCCTGAGTGCTTTCTGTAGAGTTCTGGAGGACGGGAATGAAGATGGTGGCCTCCCGGTCTCTAGCCCAAAGGAGCTGAGAGCCCGAGGCCCTACTCCTCAGTGCGCCCTCAGAGAACAGCACCCAATTACTCCCGTCACCCTGGCCTCTGGCCGCGCTCCGAGCTGACTGAGCCTGCGACCGGTTCAAGGTAACCCCGAGCTGAGGGCTCACTCCTCAGCTATGTCTCTGTAGCCAGCTTCCCCATTCTAATACCTGTAAGCTCTGCGACACTCAGGCACCTCCAATTCTTCTGTGACCCTGTGGGACCTGAGGCCACACTGACCCCGCGTGTGCTTCACCCCGCTTAAGCATCTGTAGCGATGTCCCTCAGCGGAACAGACTTTTAAAAGTCCTGATTTTGTGCTCTGTTGCTCCGCTGCTTGCTGGGAGCCAGCCCCTCCCCCCGAGGTCTATCTTTCCATCGCTTCTTTCCATTCACTTCTCCGCCAGTCCTACCTTTCAGAAAGTGGTTGATTTTCTGTTTCTAGAATTGCTGTTCTTCTTTTCTTCGATCTCCCATTGGATTTGTAGGTGTTTGCAATCTTTAGATAAGCTATCTAGCTGATCTCCTGCTACCTGAAGTAGTCTCAGCCTGCTACTTCTCTGCCATCTTGACTCCTCCTCTCCATTTTTAGTGTTTTTAAAAAAAATGTCTGCTTTAACATCATACTTTTGAGGCCATCATTTTTAATTTAAATAATTTAAAAATATTTAGAACAATTTTAAATTTAGAGAAAAGTTGCAAGGATAGTACAGAGTTTCTGTATGGCTCATGCCATTTGCCCTATTGTTAGCATCTTACACCATGTGGTGTATTTCTCAGACCAAGTGAGCCAGTGCTGATACATTATGATTAGCTATCTCCACATTTTATTTAGATTTATTTTATTAGATTAGATTTCAACAGTTTTTCCTTAATGAATAGGCTTATCCAGGTTATCTGTTTTTTTATTTATAGTCTTGCCAGTTATTGATTTATTGTCCTTATGCTCTTTATTTTCCCAGGAAGCTTTCTGTAATTATACCATAAACAAAGAAGGCAACTGGTGAGATTCTTGTACTTAGAAAAAATGGTGAAATCTATAATGGAAACACAGTGCAATCTACTTCTTCTCAAGTGAATAACTTTTTCCTGTCCCTATCAGTCTCTTCCAATTCTTTCTTCAGGTATATGGTTTCTCATCTGCAAATTCCATCTTGTCCTACAGTCTGATACAAATGTTATCATGGTTATCTATAGTGGTAAGAGTGTGTGTGGGGATAGGGAAATCTAGGGTAATAACAAGGAGTCCCCACATTATTCACTGTGCTATAGTATCACTCTCAATCTTGGGTCCAGTTCTAAAGACTAAGGTTGTTCTGAGACCAAGTCTTGCTCCCGGTGCCCACTTACTGCCCTAGTCCTGTCCCCTTGTATGAGCCTTTGTACTGTTTGCAGTTTCCTCATATCTCTATGTTGCTAAAGATGTTGCTTCCTTTACTAGAATTGTTTACCCACTTCTTGCCTTTAGTAACAGATTAAGAGTCTTGTCTTCTTGGAAGTCTTCTCTGATCTTATTCTTGTACAGTGTTATTAATTGGTCCTCATATGAATTCTTGTAGCATGGTGTGCTTATCTTTAATGAGCACAACACTCAGCATATCTATTGCAATTTCCTTCTCGCTAATTGGGATACCCCATCATTTAATGGTCTTTGAATCTGGAGAATCTGGCACAGTGCCCAGCCAAGAATAAATGCTTGATAAATCTTTCTTTTTTTATTTCCAAATTGAGGTATAATCGACAATATAACAATGTGTAATGTTAAGTTATAAAACTTGTTAATTTGGTATTTATCTATTGCACCATGATACAACCATAACTTTGGCTTACACGTGTATCATATGAAATTATCATTTCTTTTCTGTGGTGAGAACATTTAAGATTTAGTCTCTTAGCAGGTTTAAAGTAATTATTGACTATAAGCACCATTCTGTGCATTATATCCCTAGAATTTATTCATCTTCTAATTGCAAGTTTGTACTCCTTCACAACATCTCTCAATCCCCCCCCCTCCCCCCCCCCCCTTGGTAACTACCATTCTACTCTCTGTTTCTATAAGTTCGGCATTTCAGATTCCACATATAAACAAAATCACCCATTTGTCTTTCTCTGTCTGACGAGATGTGTTTTTAAAGAAAGGAAAATAGGAGGTGAAGGAAAAAAGGAACTGAGGGAAGAGGAAAGGGAAGGAGGAAGGAAGGAAAGAGCACAAAGATAAGAGAGAGAAAGAGAGAAACACTGACAGATTTTCATCTCAGAAAGAATTTGGGTGGGAGTTTATTAAAATAGTACTTCCACAGTTGGCCATTCCTTGTCTAAACAGCCCATTTATTTGTAACTTAGAGAGGTATAGAACAATAAACTGTTGCTGACAACAACAAAAAAGTACTTCTGTGCTGCAACATGGTAATCCTTTCTGCCTTACTGAGATGAATGCTATTAGAGTTACTGTATTTCTCATTGTTGAGGTTGTGCCACTCAAACACACAGAACTTCAGGTATGACCTGGAATTTCAGGCTGTAATTCAGTAACAATTTTCTACTAGATCACAGAAGTGTAATCCTCAATTCTTGTTAAGATCCCTTGACCTAAGTCCCTTAGAAACTCATTCATGTCAATATAAGACCGAGACATTATCTTTACTGTGTCACCGATTTTAAACACTTTGCTTCTGCCCATTGTTTGATATAATTATCTTGTTTTGTGTGTGTTGAGTTTGAGGAGTTCTTTATAGATACTGGTTATCCAGCTTTTCGTCTGTACTGACATTTGCAAATATCTTCTCCCATTCCATGAGTTGCCTCTTTGTTTTGTTGACTTTTTTTTTTTTTTTTTTTTTTTTTTTTTTTTTTTTTTTGCTGTGCAGAAGCTTTTGATCTTGATGAAGTCCCAAAAGTTCCTTTTCACTTTTGTTTCTTTTGCCTTTGGAGACATATCTTGAAAGAAGTTGCTGTGGCTGATATCGAAGAGATTAATGCCTATGTTCTCCTCTAGGAGTCTTATGGATTCCTGTCTCACGTTGAGGTTTTTTTTTTTTTTTTTTTTTTTTTTTTATCAATTTCGAGTTTATCTTTGTGTACAGTGTAAGAGAATGGTCGAGTTTCATTCTTCTACATATAGCTGTCCAGTTTTCCAGCACCATTTATTGAAGAGACTGTCTTTTTTCCACTGTATATTTTTTCCTGCTTTGTCGAAGATTACTTGCCCATAGAGTTGAGGGTCCATATCTGGGCTCTCTACTCTGTCCCACTGGTCTATGTGTCTGTTTTTATGCCAGTACCATGCTGTCTTGGTGATCACAGCTTTGTAGTAAAGCTTGAAATCAGGTAACGTGATGCCCCCAGTTTTATTTTTGTTTTTCAACATTTCCTTAGCAATTTGGGGGCTCTTCTGATTCCACACAAATTTTAGGATTATTTTCTCTAGGTCTTTGAAAAATACTGGTGGAATTTTGATTGGAATGGCATTAAAAGTATAGATTGCTCTAGGCAGTATAGACATTTTAACAATGTTTATTCTTCTGATCCAAGAGCATGGAATGGTCTTCCATCTTTTTGTGTCTTCTTCAATTTCTTTCATGAGTGTTCTGTAGTTCCTTGAGTACAGATCCTTTACCTCTTTGGTTAGGTTTATTCCCAGGTATCTTATAGTTCTTATTCCCAGGCTATAGTAAATGGAATTGATTCTCTAATTTCCCTTTCTGTATTTTCATTGTTAGTGTATAAGAAATCCACTGATTTCTGTACGTTGACTTTGTATCCTGCCCCGTTACTGAATTGCTGTATGAGTTCTAGTAGTTTGGGGGTGGAGTCTTTTGGGTTTTCCATATAAAGAATCATGTCATCTGTGAAGAGAGAGAGTTTGACTTTTTCATGAACAGACACTTCTCCAATGAAGACATACAAATGGCCAGCAGACACATGAAAAAATGTTCATCATCACTAGCCATCAGGGAGATTCAAATTAAAACCACATTGAGATACCACCTTACACCAGTTAGAATGGCCAAAATTAGCAAGACAGGAAACAACATGTGTTGGAGAGGATGTGGAGAAAGGGAAACCCTCTTACACTGTTGGTGGGAGTGCAGGTTGGTGCAGCCACTTTGGAGATCAGTGTGGAGATTCCTCAAGAAATTAAAAATAGAGCTTCCCTATGACCCTGAAATTGCACTACTGGGTATTTACCACAAAGATACAGATGTAATGAAAAGAAGGACCATTGTACCCCAATGTTTATAGCAGCAATGGCCACAGTCGCCAAACTGTGGAAAGAACCAAGATGCCTTTCAACAGACGAATGGATAAGGAAGATGTGGTCCATATACACTATGGAGTATTATGCCTCCACCAGAAAAGATGAATACCCAACTTTTGTAGCAACATGGACGGGACTGGAAGAGATTATGCTGAGTGAAATAAGTCTAGCAGAGAGAGTCAATTATCATATGGTTTCACTTATTTGTGGAGCATAACAAATAGCATGGAGGACAAGGGGAGATGGAGAGGAGAAGGGAGTTGAGGGAAATTGGAAGGGGAGGTGAACCATGAGAGACTATGGACTCTGAAAAACAACCTGAGGGTCTTGAAGGGGCGGGGGGTGGGAGGTTGGGGGAACAAGGTGGTGGGTTTTAGGGAGAGCATGTATTGCATGGAGCACTGGGTGTGGTGCAAAAACAATGAATACTGTTAAGCTGAAGAGAAATAAATAATAAATTTGTTTAGTAATTAAAAAAATAAAACATTTTGCTTGTGTACTTGAGCTTCAGCAAATTTTAAAATGAAATTTTAAGTGAAAACAGTTTAATGGTTTAGAAACTACTGTACTTGGGCTGGTGGTGCAATATAGTGATATAGAGCATCAATTACCTTCCCTTGTACCAACTTTGAGTAAATTGTGCAAAGCTGTAAAAATGGCCTGCATATTTTTAACAAGTAATTTACCAAGTAGCCTCCAATACAGTCTCACAAGGGGTCCCTTAGTGGGAATTATACTTGCAGTTTCTCTAACAGTACTCTCCAAATGCTACCTAATCACCTGTCTAGCCATTCCCTCAGGGCTGTGATGATGCATAAAGATTGCTGGCAGAATCTCTTTCTTGGAAGTCAGGAATAAAGAAATAACGTATTACAGACCAAGGTAAGAAGGCCAAGGCACAGCTAGAAGCCGTAAAATCCTCTGAGAGAGGAGAGAGAGAGAGAGAGAGAGGGGGAGAGAGAGAGAGAGAGAACAAATAATGTAGGACACCTTCTCAGGCTATAGGTATAATTCTTTTGTGAAATGGGACAAGCACATAAGAGGAATATCACTATATAGTTTTCAATCTTTTAGCATCAGTATCTAGATGGAGATCCCATTTCCATCTCAGAAAAGTTTATTGATCCAAGAAGATCTCAGATTGTCCAAATCCATGTCGTGGGACCAGACTCAAGATGGCCAGAGTAAGTTTCCCCATCTGTAATGACAAGTAACAACCAGAGAGAAAGGCGAGGGCAATTTTAATATATTCAAATCATATTCAGGGATAAAAAGGAATCTTCAAATTCTTCAACCAATTACAACATCTGCTCTAATAATTCTTTTTTTTATTTTAAAGATTTTATTTATTTATTTGACAGAGAGAGAGCACAAGTACACAGAGCAGCAGTCAGAGGGAGAGGGAGAAGCTGGCTGTTCTCTGAGCAGAGAGCCTGATGTGGGGCTCTATCCGAGGACCCTGGGATCATGACCTGAGCTGAAGGCAGACGCTTAACCAACTGAGCCACCCAAGTTCCCCTGTTCTAATAATTCTATTAAGTAATTTAGGAAATAGTCTACTGTAATTTAAAGTGTATCAATATTATTTCAGTTGGAATTTTGTTCCAGGTTTATACTAAACAGTGCAGCCTAGATAATTCAGTTTCCTCCCTGAACTTTACTTTTACCAATGGTTTGATGAGTGAAATAAAGTCAAGTGATCACTACGGTTTTTTTGTTTTTGTTTTTGTTTTTCATTTGTATTAGTATAGGGTTTTACATAAGTTATGGTCCAGTCTAAGAGGATTTGAGAAGGTCTTTTAAAGGCATTACTTTAAAATGAAAGGCTTTATGTCAGGTATTGGGTTTTATTTATCTTTTCCTGTTCACAGCACGATACCAGACATGGCGAATGTGCTCCATAAATATTTCAGTTGAAAGGATAAATAAATATTGGTATTGGGTGAAATGTAGTTGATATAGATGGTGCTAAATGTACACATGGTCAGATTTTTTTCAAGCTTTTACTTATTCATATTCCTTATCTCTTAGTTCCATAAATATTTAGTAAGTTACTTCTTCAGTTGTAGACAATTACAGGAACAGGATAAATTGGGACTAATAATTTCAAAAGATTGGCAGGTAATAAAATGATGTCAAGTGACCAGAGACATGAAGACATGTACATATGTCTTAATGTCTCCATGAGGGATATTGAAGTCAAGGACACTATTGCACAAAGAGCTTGCTGTGGGAGGGAAATTCATGTTAGGAAAGAGATCCAGAGTATTTGATCTCTTTTCCTTGCAGATCACTCACAGAAGAAACTAAAGACTAAATCTCTTTCCCAGAGGATTTTAGGGAACTGCAGTCTTACAATTTGTTTGATTTGAAATAATTTAGGTGGGCTTATGAAGTTGTTTCTTTAACACCATTATAGCTAGTATATATTCTTTGGCATTATCTGAGAGACTAAATCTGACCTAAGAATGTGGATGGACCAGTGGAAATGATCCATCCCATATAGGCCCTGGTCCACAATGTTCAGACATTTGATACTGATGCTTCTGCAGTTCTTTCACTGAAATGGTTATGACTTAGATTTACTGGTAACTTGTTGCTTTTATGTCCATTAATTAATATGATCCTCACATGAGTGGCATTATTCTTTCCCGGGGAAAACACTGAAGTTAATAGAAGTGAGAAAAATTATGTTAAGATCACACAGCCTGTAAGAGGCAGAGCTGTTGAGTCAGGCCCTGTTGTTATACCTTTAAATCCTATGCTCTTTCTTCCAGTGAAGATAGTAGAAAGAGCTTGGGTCTTAGAGTTGGAATAATTTTCTCAGCCCCTGAGGGGACCCCAGATGACATTGAGATTGTCACTATTCAGGAAGAATATAGCAGCCGTTCAAACATTTTTGGGTCATCCTACCTAAACTCTTAAGGGAAACCATTCAAGAATATGGACTATATTCTGTTACTACTGTAATCAAAGAATGTATTTGAGAGGGTGGGCGTCAGCAGTAGATATATTTTCTAAACATGGAATGCATGGAAATACATATAAATGGGAATTAGGAGATGGGCATAGTAAGGAGTTTAGTGTCCTAAGAGGACTCTTATCCAGACTTTCTTCCTCTTCCATTCAGCATGTTCTCCAGTCACTAAGATGGGTGACAATAACTATATATTCATTTACACTGTGTCATGTACCTAAGTGCTTCACGGGTGATCCTTCTAGCACTTATATGGTGTGTACTATTCTTTGTCTTTTTTTTTCTTTTTTGAAGATTTTATTTATTCATTTAACACACACCCACAGGGAGAGAGAGAGAGAGAGAGAGAGAGAACAAGCACAAGCAGGGGCAGTGGCAGGCAGAGTGAGAGGGAAAAGCAGGCTCCCTGGGGAGCAGGGAGCCCTATGCAGGAGTTGATACCATGACCCTGGGATCATTACCTGAGCAGAACATAGATGCCCAACAGTGTTCACCCAGGCGCCCCATGGTGCACTATTCTTACACACATTAAACACTTGAGAAGTATAGGTCTAAGTGTAACAGAAAATCCCATATGAGCCAATAATGTGGTTAAAAATTAATGGAGAGGAAAATACCCATTAACTATGTTCAAGAAATATGAAGAATTTCACTTACTACTTAACATCACTTAAATATTTTCATAAGACTCTTCCTGTTAGGCATTGCCATGCTTATAGTGGTTTGTGGTATTTATTCATTTTTGCAGGGAACCAGAGACACCAAACCAGTATCACTTGGGTCCCCACGGAAGTGGCTAACAATGTCACTGAGTTTATATTCCTAGGACTTTCCCAAGATCATAGAATGCAACTGATGGTCTTTGCCTTATTCCTCCTCTTCTACATTGTGATCATGGTGGGAAATTTGCTCATTCTGCTTACGGTCTTTTCTGATCCCCGACTCCATACACCCATGTATTTCTTCCTCAGTAACCTGTCATTTGTGGACATTGCCTATGTCTCAGCCACAACACCCAAGATGATTACAGACTTTATTTATGAAAAAAAGACCATTTCCTACTGGGGCTGTGTAACTCAGATGTTTACCTTCCACTTTTTTGGTTGTGCTGAGATTTTTGTTTTGACAGTTATGGCTTTTGACCGCTATGCTGCCATTTGCCAACCTCTGCGTTATACTACCATCATGAGTGCCAATGTTTGTATTGTCCTGGCATCACTGTCCTGGTTGGGAGCCCTGGGTCATTCCTTTGTTCAGACCTTCCTGACCTTTCAGCTACCTTTCTGCAATAATCAAGTCATTGACCACTATGTTTGTGATGTCCACCCAGTCCTAAAACTTGCCTGTGCTGATACAACCCTGGTAAATATGTTAGTGGTTGTCAACAGTGGTCTCATTGCTCTGGGGTGTTTCCTCATTCTTCTGGCCTCCTACACTGTTATTCTATTTAGTCTTCGCAAACGGTCTTCAGAGAGCCGACGCAAGGCTCTCTCTACCTGTGGGTCTCATTTCACTGTAGTAACTTTCTTCTTTGTCCCTTGTATCTTTATTTATCTGCGTCCATCCACTACTTTCCCACTGGATAAGGCTGTGTCTGTGTTCTATACTACCATCACCCCAATGTTAAATCCACTCATCTACACTCTGAGGAATGAGGATGTAAAGAATGCCATGAAATGGATTTGGAGTCACAAGGTCTCCTTGAAGGAAAAGCAGAAGGGCTAGCTCATCAGAATGGCAGAATCAGAGAATTAGCTGATACCTTAAATGGTCTGTAACTTATTAATGATTTTAAAGAATAGGCTTTAAAATTCAACTACATTGTAGCTTTCATTGAACAGGCAATAATTTGAGACTATTTTCTTTTTCTGTCTTTAGGTGGGCTAAACTTAGACCTCTCCATATTGTCAAGGTTTATCTTTTCTTACTTTTAGAGTAGGAGAATAAACACTCTAACTCAGTATCTCATTTAACTGCTATAGACCCCTTCAACTCAAATTAAGCTTTTTTAATCTATAATGAATGATTAAGAATGAGGTTACAAGAGAAAGACACCTCTGAGGAACCTGACCATTTCTCTCTCTCTCTCTTTTTAAAAAGATTTTATTTATTTGACACATATACAGAGACAGCGAGAGAGCAAACACACAGGGGGAGTGAGAGAGGGAGAATCAGACTTCCCGCTGAGCAGGGAGTCCAATGTGGTGCTTGATCCCAGGTCCTTAGGATCATGACCTGAACCGAAGGCAACCACTTAATGACTGAACCACCTAGGTGCCCCTGACCATTTCTCTTAAAAACAGAAGTGTATCTCCCCAGAAACTGCCTCCTTGCTCCCTCCCACCTTCTCTCCCTTCCTTCTCTTCCTCCTTTATCCTTTCCTTCCTTTACTAGTCTTTCCCCACAAATATCACATAATATGGTAGGGGAAATGGATTCATAAAGAGATAATGAAAACACAATACAACAAATACAGAAATGCATACATAGAAATATACACTACGTACAATTAAGAGTTTAGATTTAAGTTCACAAACTGCTCAAAGTTTGGTCTCCGTAGCAGTGGGAAAAAAGGAACGTTTAACATATTTTGGTGTGGAGCAATATTTTAAAGAACTTATTGGAAAATATGAATACTCTATCAACCCAGTAGTATATTATTTTTACTGAAAGTTATCCTACCTTTGTTTTTGCAGTACACAGAATAGATTCATTAAAGCAACTAAAATGAATTGACATTTGAACTATTGAAATGACTAAATCAAAGAGAAGTATTATAAATTTTTGGTTGAAAGTACTTCCAGTTTTTAAAAAGGACAAAATGGATACTTTTTTGTTGTGTTCTTTTTTTATAAATTTATCTTATTTTTCAAGATTTTATTTATTTATTAGAAAGAGCGAGGATCAGCAGGGGAGCAGCTGGCAGAGGGAGAGGGGGATGCAGGCTCCCTGCTGTGCAAGAAGTCAGATGTGGGGCATGATCCCAAGACCCCAGGGTTAGTGACCTGAGTGGAAGGTAGACACTTAACCTACTGAGCCACCCAGGTGCCCCTTCAGTTGTAAGATCAGATTATAGCTGGGTAGCCTCTGTCTTTAGAAAAGGGAACTTTATTTTGAGGAACTTTTTAGATCTTTTTTCTTGACTCTCATCTTTCAAGAATTCTGCCTTGGGGGCCTGGGTGGCTCAGTGGGTTGGGCCTCTGCCTTAGGCTCGGGTCGTGATTTTGAGGTCATGGGCTTGATTCCCGCATCAGGCTTTCTGTATGGCAAGGTGCCTGCTTCCGCCTTCTCTCTGCCTGTCTCTCTGCCTACTTGTGATCTCTCTCTCTGTTGAATAAATAAAATCTTTAAAAAAATAAAGAATTCTGCCTTGATTAATTTCATCCAATGTTTATTTTCTGTGCACCTTAAGCACACCTCAGTATAGTTTATAAAATGGTATCAGACACATTTTTTTCTGGTTTCATTCTTTTAGTGCATTTTATCTCATTTCTACAACTTATAAGGATATAAATAATGTATCTTGCTTCTTTTCCACCCCTCATATTTGGCACAGTTCTGGATGCACAATAGATTCTTGTGAGAGTCTACGTGTTGTAAACCCAGTATTTGTTTCTCCTTTTATCCCCCTCAGTGACAGAGACTTGACCCCACTGAAATATTACATTTACCAGTCTCTCCTTTTCACTGGAGGTGGATGTTATGATGTTGATAGTAGTTGGTGAGTGAGACTTTTGAAAACTCTTTAAATGGTTTCTCTGCACTCAGGCTTTCCATACCTGATCACCACTAACATTTTGTTGCATTTCCTTATAGTTATTTTCCATATTACCTTTCCTCTGTGAAAAGGAATAAAACTATCCTTCTTATTAATACCTATTTAAAAAATAAATATATTGAACTTATATTTAAAAATTTGGTCTACATTAGTTTTCCCTTTCCCCCCTAAGATCTAAGTAAGACAACAATAAAAACCACAAAGGGGAAATACATTTAGACTCACAGTAACAAAGAAAACAGGACAGAAGTTGGATTCTGCAGACAAAAGATCACAACAAATGTTTGGAAAAGAGAAGACAAAGGTGTGGTAACTGATTTGGCTGGGTAGAAAAGGCTAACACTGAAGGAGCACCTGAGGGGGAGACTGAGGAGAAATAGAAAGATTTATCTTCCAGAATCCTTGACATGTTTGAGACGCCAGGACACAAGGTAAAGGAGATTGTGGGGTTCAGGACTAGTAACAGGGAGTAAGAGACAGGCATGGTTCCTCTCTTTTCACTCTCAGATGCTCACACAGGCATATGCTTCACAAACAGAATATTGACCTCTTTGCATTATTAAGAAGTTAAATTATTTTAGAGAAAAGTCTTTCACTTTCTGCCTTTGGACATCACAAATAGAATGGCTGCCTTTGTGCTAGAACTATGGTCAGAGCCCATTGATTAGTAAGATCTGCTCTATTGATCCAGAGCATTTGGGCAGAACTTTGGTGCTGAATTCTTTAATACACATGAGATAGTTGGGATAAAAAGTGAGACTTTTGGAAGACCCAAAGAAATTTGGTGGAATCTGAGATGATGCAGAAAAAATTCACTTTGGAAACCACTGGTATCTTCACATTGATCAGTGATAATATTTGCAATCATGAAATGAGAACATGATACTTTAAAAAATGAAAATAAAAAATTAGTCTTGGAAACTAAATAAAATGAATAATAAATAAAATTAAGATAAATCAATAGAGGGTTGAAAGATTGAGTCAAAGAAGTTCTCCATGAAAGTAGAATTTTAAAAAATCAAAGAAATGGGGGGGAGGAGTCAAGATGGCAGAGAAGTAGCAGGCTGAGACTACTTCAGGTAGCGGGAGATCCGCTAGATAGCTTATCTAAAGATTGCAAACACCTACAAATCCAACGGGAGATCAAAGAGAAGAAGAACAACAACTCTAGAAACAGAAAATCAACCACCTTCTGAAAGGTAGGACTGGCGGAGAAGTGAATCCAAAGCGACGGGAAGATAGACCGCGGGGGGAGGGGCCGGCTCCCAGCAAGCGGCGGAGCAACGGAGCACAAAATCAGGACTTTTAAAAGTCAGTTCCGCAGAGGGACATCGCTCCAGAGGCTTAACCGGGTGAAGCCCACGCAGGGTCAGCGTGGCCTCAGGTCCCGCAGGGTCACAGAAGGATCAGGGGTGTCTGAGTGTCGCAGAGCTTACAGGTATTAGAACGGGGAACCTGGCTACAGAGACAGAGCCGAGGAGTAAGCTCTAAGCTCAGGGTTACCTTGAACCGGTAGCAGGATCGGTCAGTTCGGAGCGCGGTCGGAGGCAGGGTGACGGGAATAATTGGGCGCTGTTCTCTGAGGGCGCACTGAGGAGTGGGGCCCCGGGCTCTCGGCTCCTGCGGGCCGAGACCGGGAGGCCGCCATCTTCATTCCCGCCCTCCGGAACTCTACTGAAAGCGCTCAGGGAACAAAAGCTCCCGAAAGCAAACCCGATCAATCGGATTACTCAGACAGGCCCCAGGTAAGGGCGGTGCAACTCCACCTGGGGCAAAGACACTTGAGATTCACTACACAGGCCCCTCCCCCAGAAGATCAACAAGAAACCCAGCCAGGACCAAGTTCACCTACCAAGGAGTGCAGTTTCAATACCAAGCGGAATTCAAGAGGAGGAGAAAGCAAAGCACGGAACTCATGGCTTTCTCCCCTTGATATTTTAGCCTTGCAGTTAATTTAATTTTTTTTCTTTTTCAAATTTTTTTTTCTTCTTCTGCTAAATTTTTTTTTAACTTTTACCCTTTTCTTTTTTAACGTTTTCTAACTAGTTTATCTAATATATATATATATATTTTCCTTTGTATATTTTTTCTTTATTGGTTTTCTTTTTTTTAATTGTTTCTTCTTCTTTTTTTTTTTCTTTTTTCTTTCTGAACCTCTTTTTATCCCTTTTCTCTCCCCTCACGATTTGGGATCTCTTCTGATTTGGCTAAAGCATATTTTCCTGGGGTTATTGCCACCCTTTTAGTATTTTACTTGCTCCTTCATATACTCTTATCTGGACAAAATGACAAGGCGGAAAAATTC
>NW_019154088.1:1026247-1105790 GCF_002288905.1 Enhydra lutris kenyoni
ATGGATAGTCCCTTGGGAGCTCAGAATCAGTCTGATGGCATCCCTTCTACCTCAGGCCATGCCCATGTTTTGTTCTGCTTTTTCTCCAGGGCCTTTTCAGAGGTCACAGTTGCTAGCTTGACATTACCAGTGAATGTATTTTGGAAACATAAGGGTTAACTTGCAACCATAGTTAGTTGATAAATGCCTCAGCTTTGCGCCATTCAAACAGACAATTCTAAGAGGGTCTATTAGAATCGATTCCTCATTGATTACTGTAGGTTTTTCTCATTCCTCACTCCTGCTTCCTGAAACTACTGCCCAATAAACTACCTGCACCCAAGTCCTTCCCTCAGTTTTTCTTTTGGGACAAACCAAAATAAGTCATTCTCCTTTGACTGTGTTGGAAACAAATTGTAAACCCCCTGGTAACAAAAGGATTTATTATCTGAAAGTTAAATTCACTCACTTTCCTAGCAGAGAGATCAATACTTTAAATTTTTCATTTAGTGCCCTGACTAGAACTATATATACTTGGGCAGTGTAAAATATTAAGATCAGAATAGGTGAAAGGCAAGCTTTATGTTTAAAATGGGAGGAGTGATTGTGAAAGATGTGAGAAATAAGACTGTATGAAGCTTCTACAACATATGTGTTCTTAGGCACAGGATATTTAGGAAAACGTACATATAGTAAGTTGAGGATCTGGAAATTAACCTATTTATGTTTATGTACCTCTTAGAAAGTCTTCAGGTACTCCCAGGGATATATGAAACCTAGTTTGAGGATTAATTCTCTAGAATACTATGTGTGTGTACACCAAAACCAAACCAAACCAAAACAAAACTAATCACAGGGTCCTTTGTGTATGAAAGAAGAAATGTAACTTACTCCATGTCCTAAGAAAAGTTTGAGATTTGGCAAAGTTGGCTTTGCCAAAAGTAATGAGAAGTGACTTTCATGGGGGAGTCTGAGATTTCTTTTGATTATGGTAAGGAACACAAAAGCACAGAAATAATCAATATTCATATTCAGCTAACATTTATTGCATGCTTTTTATGTGCTAGGGATTGTTTTCCAACTTTTATAGTCATTATCTCATTAAAATCACACAGTAATTGTTCTCTGGGGTAGGAATTATAAGAATTACCATTCTAATTTGAACTGAAATTATGTGACTTGCCAAATTCACATGGTTGATTAATGGAAGAATTGAGTTCCTATCTAGATCTTCTGATTTAAAGTCTCATATCCTTTCAAAGATATTACAAGATGATTGACAAAGAAATCTAAGTAGAAGTTGAACAGAAATATAAGGCTTTCCATCTCCCCACCACAGAACAAACATGTTTAGTATTGCGTTGATTGAAGTTTTCCCTAACACTAATTTCTACCACCACAAAACACGAGGCAAAATTAGGTGTCTCTTTCTTTGTGTTGTTGTGACAACTGGTACATATACTGATAAGACATTTATTGCATTTTATGGTGATTATCTTCTTACATGCCTGTCTTCCCTACCAGACTGTCATTTGAGGGAAGAGACTGTGTCTGAATTATCTTCATAATATCTTCATAATCCAGTATCAAATGAAGTGTCTAATATAGAGGAGGTTTTCAGTGACTACTTTTCAAATGAATGATTACACAAATGAGAGAATAAAAAGGGTGGCCATTTCACCCATATCACATTAAACTAGATTATTCCACACTTCTTCTGGGTCTGCTGCCAAAAACTTTTAAAGAAATTTCAAACTTTCCCAGGACTTTCCAGAGAACATTTTTCATTTCTTTATTCCTGAGACTGTAAATCAAAGGGTTGAAGAGTGGAGTCACCATTGCATAGAACAAAGTCATGATCTTTGGCATCAGGGTAGAGTGGCTGGATCCAGGGCTCACATGCATCACCATTATTGTCCCATAGAACAGCAACATCACAGACAGATGGGACCCACATGTTGAAAAGGCCTTATGCTGACTGGATGCCGATGGCAACCAAAGCACAGCAAGTAGAACCAGGGCATAGGAGAGGAGGATGAAAAAGAAGCTCAGGAGGATGATGAGGGAGCTTAGGGTATAGCTGATGAGCTTAGACATGGGGGCAGGAGCACATGAAAAGGGTCAGTAATGGGCCTGAGTCACATACGAAATGATCGATTGCATCAGGAGCACAGAAAGGCAGTTTGGAGATGAGAATAAAAGGTACCATAAACCAGAGAAAGCCACATACCCAACAGGAAATCGCTAGGTTGAAACAACGTTGTCCTGTCATAACTGTGGCATAATGCAGAGGATGACAGATGGCAAAGTAGCGATCAAAGGCCATTGCTGAGAGAAAGAAGCACTCAGTGGAGCCCACGGAAAAGAAAAAAATATTTGAAAATAATTGAAGGAAGCATCCAGTGAAAGAGATAGCTTTGGTCTCTGAAAGGAAGATGATCAGTGTGTTTGGAACAGTGGAATTGACATACCGGATCTCCAGGAATGCAAAATTCCCCAGTAGGATGTACATGGGTGTGTGGAGATGCTGGTCCCAACACACAGTGCCAATAATGGCTCCATTTCCCACGAGAGTCAGGAGGTAGACGATTGAGAAGAACATATAAACAGGACAACCTGAATTTCCCTGCTGCAGGGGAAACCCAGAAGGATGAATTCCCTCACTGACTCAGAAGAGGATCCGTTGCCAGACATGTTCATTTAGGACGTAAGCTATGTTGCGATGAGACATCACAATGAGACCAAATCCTAACAACTGTGCATAACAGACAAGGTCCTTCATGATCTGATTTTTCTCTACTTATTTAAGCTCATGGCTTTCCTGTGCTCCTTTGAGTTCTAGGCCCAATAGGAAAAGAAGAGTTGTACTTCCACCAAATGACATGCTGTTCTCCCTACCTGAGGTGTCTGTTGCTTCTTCCTCCTTTCCTTCTCTCTTACTCTTTTTGCCCATTCCTTCTGAATTTCTTCCTTTCTCTATATCCTTCTTTTTACTTATTATTATTATTATTTGTCCTGGGTAACTTGTACTTGCACTTTACAAATATTGGCTAGTTGCCTCCTTCATGAAGTATTGCTGGACTCCACCATCATGTACTAATTGTTTTGCCATAGCATCCAGTGTATGTATATGTGAATTTCTACTATACCTATCATAACAAGTTGCTTTTCTATCTCTTAATCTGTAAGCTTCATGAGGCAGAGGTTGTATTTTTCATTTCTATATTATCAATACCTAGCACAGCACAGTCTCCTTCATAGGTATGCCAACATATTTGCTGAATCAACATTAAACAAAGGACACATTATTTTTTAAAGCTAGAATGAATGAGAAGTAACATTTGGAAAGCTGTAGTAGTTTTCTGAACTAAATAATTTACCCTTTACATCTTGTATCATGGACATCTCTTTACATGTCTTTTAATTTACTAGACTATCAATCTCTGAGAATAGAGACCAAGTGTTAATCATTTTTTATTCATTTTCAGTATCTAATACATTATCTTTTAGGGAATATTTACTATGTAATTGTTTGTTAAATGAATAAATCATTATACCCTCAGTTGAATCTTAATTCAGTTTTCTATCTAGAAGACTTACTCATTTGACATATGTAAGGAAAGGACCATGCCATTGGACCTTGAAGCTGGGAGGGAAGTGGTGTGGCCAAATGAGAGTAAGGGCATGTTGAAAAGAGGGGGTGATAGACTAATATGGTATGTGGTTAGAGTAACCAAATGTACCTTTTGTCTGGGACTGACCCAAAGTTAGCACTGAAAGTCTTGTAATTCAGGAAACCCATTAGGCCCAGGGAAACAGAGATGGATTGTTCATTGCCCTATATGAGATCCTGAAGTTGAGCTAGCCTACCTGAAAAATGTATATGCCCTGTTTCTTTTGGATCCTATTGAGGTCTATTTGTTTCAGTTGTCCAAGGAAATGTTGTCTGTATGACCGATGAAAGTACTGTGAAGATACCTGGGAACCGCAACAAGGAGCTTCCCAAATTGCTTTCCCAGGACTGCTTGATGTCCTGTGCAGTCTGAATACCCTAGTTGTCAACTGAGGCTGCATGGCCAAGGTCATAGGGTGGGTAGATATAGTCCTGATACTTTCCCTTCCCTAATGCCAAATTACTCAGTAAAGCAGCACTTCTGGATCCAGAAGTGTTTCTTTGAGAAGCTCTGTGACTCTTTTTTCAACTAACCCTTTGGATAGTTGCTACTTCAATTCAAATTTCTCGAAAGGCATTATTAGAAGAAAATACTCCATGAAGCCCAAGAAGAAACACAACTGGAGGAAGCAGCCAATGAGACAGGTTGACTTAGTATTTAAGAAGAAATAGGACTTGGCATTCTGATCTAGATTGAGTTGATTATTTTCCAAAATATTTAATGCTCTGTTTTCTCATTGTCAATCTAATAAAGAAAATCTATATCAAGGGAAAAGAAAGGCCTAAAAAAGTTTAATCTGGTTTCTTCACTTAAGGTAAAGAATAATGAGAGACTATGGACTCTGAAAAACAATCTGAAGGGTTGGAAGAGGTGGGGGGTTGGGAGGTTGGGGGAACCAGGTGGTGGGTATTGGAGAGGGCACGGATTGCATGGAGCACTGGGTGTGGTGCAAAAACAAGGAATAATGTTATGCTGAAAATAAAAAAAAAATAATCTGCAAAAAAAAGAGCAAACCATAAAAAAAATTAAAGATATAATATCTGAAAAATTTTATAGATTTGGTCTAACACAAAAATCTATAACTTCAAAGATCAAGTCCAATACATTCTAACATCATTAAATTAAAAATTCACATTATATAAATAATAAACAAAGGAAACTAAGGACAAAAGCAATAACTACAGGGGGCGCCTGGGTGTCTAAGTCTGTTACCAAGTGTGACTTGGTTTCAGCTCAGGTCGTGATCTAAGGGTCATTGGATGGAGCCCCATATCAGTCTCTTCACTCAGCGGGGAGTCTGCTTGAGGTTCTCTCTCGTGTTCTCCCTCTGCCTCTACCCCCATTCACCTGTGTGTGTTCTTTCTCTCTCCTTCTCTAAAATATATTAATAAATCTTTTAGAAAAAAAAATAATAGCTGAAAAGGAAAGAGAGAAAAATAGATTACCACTCCAGAAACAACATTAGACAGAAAGTTGATTTTTGAGCAGTTCCAGTGAAAACCAGATGATGAGGAATTATATCTTGAACACTGTGGGAATGGAAGGAAAACTGCCATACTAGGATTATATCAGCAGGAAAAATATCTGTGAAGGATAAAGGTAAATAGTGACATGATAAACAGAAACAATGTGGAGAATATGGAAAATATGTTCTTCTTAACTGGTAATAGGCAAATTTTGTGTTTCCCTTTTTTTAGATTATTTTTATTTTTAAAGAATTTTTTTAAAATTATTTAAAAAAAAACTTCTGTGAGAGTTCTTTTATACCTGATGTGTGATAAGCCCAGTGTGTGATGTCTGAGTATTCTGTTTCTTCAGTCTGAGGTATTTGCTGGCTCTCATGCACAGCACGCCATTTCATTATACATCATGGTGGGTAAAATAATGGCCTTCAATGATGTTCCTGACCCAAATTCTCAGAATAACATTTTTAAACACCCTCTACCTGCTAGTTCCCATGGTGAAATGGATTTTCCAGGTGTGATTAAGATTAAGGACTGGGGATTGTCCTCAATTCTCTAGGTAGGCCCTTGCCTACAGGAATCAGAGAGGTGGTGGTGTGAGAAGGAATTCATTCTGCTGGCTTTGGAGATGGAAGAAGGGAGCTACCAGCCAGGGAAGCTTTTGAAAACCAAAGAAGCTTTTGAAAACCAAAGAAGAGAAGGGTACAGATTTTCCCCTAGAGCCTCCAGGAATGTAGCTCTGCCTACACCTTGATTTTTAGCCCAGAGAGGTCTTGTCAAACTGCTGATCTTCAGAACTATAACATGATAAATTTGTTTAAACCACCAAGTTGTGGTAATTTGTTACATTACATTGCCAATAGAGAAGTGATGCAGTTAATTCTGGCTCTGTCTGCTTACTGCCCTTGAAAAGTTATTTGTGGGTTTTGTCTAAGACCTAGCAGGAAAACACTGTCCTTCACAGAGGATTTGTGTGTGTGTCTTCTAGGCACCTGAGGACACTTTGCAAAGGCAAAGTCTGAATTGCCAATATATATACTAAAGCTGTTACTCTCTCTGTGGTCCAAACTTCTCAAAGATTTTTCACTCCTCCCTGGTCCTACCATAGTCATTGTTACGGCAACCTTCTGGACAGTTCATTTGAATTGGATTAGGAAGCACACATCGTTCTGTTTTATTTTTATTTTTCATATTTTAAAGATTTTATTATTTGACAGAGAGATAGAGAGCACAAGTAGGAAGAGTGTCAGGCAGAGGGAGAGGGAGAAGCAGACTCTTTGATGAGCGGGGAGCCCAATGTGGGGCTCGATCCCAGGACCCTAGGATCATGACCTGAGCTGAAGACAGATGCTTAACCCTCTGAGCCACCCAGGTGCCCCAGGTTTATTTTTATTTTTTAAATATTCTTTATTTGAGTGTAGTTGGTCCATAATGTTAGTTTCAGGTATACCACATAATGATTTGACAAGTCTATATGTTATGCTATGATCATCACAAGAATAGTTACCATCTGTCACCATGCAACACTGTTACAATACCATTGATTATATTCCCTATGCTGTAACTTATATTCCCTTGATTTATTCATTCCATAACTGGAAGCCTGTATCTCCTACTCTCCTTCACCCATTTTGCTTATCTCCACATTCTTCTCCCTTCTCTCAACCATCAGTTTGTTCTCTCTATTTATAGATCTGATTTTTCTGTTTATTCATTTTTTTGTCCTTTAGATTCCATGTATGAGTGAAATTATATGGTATTTGTCTTTCTCAATTTGACTTATTTCTCTTAGCACAATGCTCTCTAGGTCCATCCATGTTGTTACAAATGGCAAGATCTTGTTCTTTTTTATGACTGAACTTGTTCTTTTATATTCCATTGTGGTGTGTGTGTGTGTATGTGTGTGTGTGTGTGTGTGTGTGTGTGTGTGTGTATCACATCTTCCTTATCCATTTGTCTTCACAGAAACTTATGTTTCTTCCATATCTTGGTATTGTAAATAATGCTGCAATAAACTTAGAGTGCACATTATCTTTTTGAATTAGTGTTTTGTTTTCTTTGGGTAAATACCTGGTAGTTCTGTTGTCCATTTATCCTAAGCATATACCCCATTGCGTCCTGGTTCAAGATGAAGAGTATTTCGTAGGGACACCTTGGTGGATCAGCTGGCTCAGCATCTGCCTTCAGCTCAGGTCATGATCTCAGGGTCCTGGGATCAAGTCCTGCATCAGGCTCCTTGCTCAGCAGGGAGCCTGCTTCTCCTTCGGCCTCTCCCCCTGCTCATTCTCTCTCTCTCTCTTCCCTCATTCTTTTTCTCAAAGAAATAAATAAAATCTCTTAAAAAGGAGTATTTTCTAAAAGTCTCCCCATCTCAGGAGCTTTAACTTCTTTCTGCAAAGCTTCTGAAATGTATTCCCAAATTTGCCACATTTGGAAACATTCTAAGGAAGAATGAAGGTTTGGTGTTCTAGTGTTTAACTTTTTGGGTTCTGAATCACCCAAAAAATCCACTGTTGTTGTTCCTTCTATCTTGTTAGCTTTTTAATTTTATCAATTTTTTTCCTGTTGGTAGTAATTCTAAACAATTTAGTTTTCCATTGTTAATAATTAGGGAAAGTCCTGTCATTTCTACTTCTAAAAAATCTTAATTCACCCATTTCTCTCTATTTCTACTGCTTTCACATTAATACATGCTTTAAAATGTTTTATCTTAAAAAAAGTCTTATTTCTTAAAAACACCAAATCTATCCATGTATGCCTATTTCTTTTGCCAGTATTCTGGTGTTTCTATTATTGGTTCTTTTCTGAAGGCAGCCAGTTACCTGCTTTCCCACTTTCCCTTATCTGATCCTTCTAGAGTGATATTAAAAAAACATTTATGAAATAATTTCAATTACTTCAGAAAAATTCTTTCAAATTCTTTCCACTCTTTTCAGAATAAAGTCAAAACTCCTTACCATGACCTATAGGACTCTGTAGGTTCTGACTTCTAGCTACCTGTTCAGACTCATCTCATACTACTCCTTATTCATGCATTCTGTCATCATGCTGTCTAAAGTTGGTACCTTTTATTTGCTCTCTATCACATTGTTTTATTTGTTCATAGCAGTTTTTAAAATCTGCAATTACTTTGTGTCTTGTCTGTCTTTCACATTAGAATGCTTACTCTGTTAGGGATAGTATCTCTCCTATCTTGTTCATAATCATAATCACCTCAGTCATTAGCACAGTGCCTGACATATATTTGCAGCTCAATAAATATTTGTTGAGTGAAAATATATTCTTTTTTTCTATAGGCATGTTATCTGTGTTCATATTTGTTTTCCACCTATGGCTGGATTTGTTAACTATAGGTGAAAGTTCTTGTGTCTGTAAATGATAAAATATTTTATCCTTCTTGTATGAATGCCAAATATTTTCTTGTTCCCAGAAGAAATCCATACATTCAATTTTAAAGTTTCTTCAATTTAATGGAGCTCCAATTCTAGTTGGTTATAGAGTAAAATAAATGCTTTCATAAATTCTAAACAAGGTAAAGATTTTCTGGAGAAGAAAGAAATTGAATTTCTAATGATTTAAATGTTCCAGCCTTTTAAGAAAAAAGAAATGAACAACTTCTAATGGAAACTGCCAGCTCAGAAGCTTTTATATGTAAGGATCCAATTTTAGGTATTCAGAATTATTCCTTATACAAATCAGAATAGTTTGGCTAGTTTAATTTAGAAAGAGCTGTGTTTTTCTTCATCAATTTATAATAGATTAGAATATAATACAAATATGCATTTTATTTTTTGTAAGGCCACTTCGTTTTTACGTAGAAAAACTGCTTATTCTGAATTTAAAAAACTTCGCCTACTGGTTTCACTGATCTGATGAGCTAGGATTACTTCTACGTATCTAGCAATCTTAAAAATGTACAATTATGTGGTGTTCCAAGATTCATTGTTTACATATAACACCCAGTGGAACACTACATCCAAAACTAATGATGTACTGTATGGTGACTGACATAATACAATAAAATAATGTTCAATTCTATGTTCAACCAAGTTGAATTTTATTTCTTTTTTTTTTATTATGTTCAGTTAGTCAGCATATAGTACATCAAAAGTTTTGTTGTAGTGTTTAACAATTAATTAGTTATGTATAACACCCAGTGCTCATCCCACCACATGCCCTCCTTAATAGCCATTACCTGGCTGAATTTTATTTCTAACAAGTGTTCTATTATCAATAGTAATTATGTTGCTCTGGAATGTCATCTTATACATAATTTCCAATATCCTTTGTTAACTTTAAGACCTTGGACTAACACTAAATTGATAATGAAAAATCTTTGGTTACCTAGACAACACTGAATAAAATAGAATATAGCAGTATTGATTATGAAGCCATTTTAATTTGCTTCCTATTTTTATGTATTATCAAATAGTTACCAGATAACAGTTTGATAGGGCATTTAGCTACCTTTAGACTATGTTAGGGCACATCTTCATTTTTGCTTCTTTAAGAAACATTAAAGGGATATGTGTGACTATAGGTATTTATAAAATGTAGGCCTGTTGCTGTTCTGCTGAAATGCTTGTGTATGAAAGATACTGACCAGTATCAGCTCTTATTTTTCTCTATGCTGGTGAGGAAATAGAAGTTACTATCTTAGTCTTTTGGGGCTGCTATAATAAAAACACCATAGATTGGGTGGCATAGGAACAGATATTTATTTCCCCTGGAAGTTGGGGAGATAGACGTAATAGAAAACTGCTAAACTGTGCTAAGTGTGTGTGTGTGTGTGTGTGTGTGTGTGTGTGCATGTGTGTGTGTGTTAGAAAAGGATATCCCAAAGGTTAATGTTGTATTGCCTTTTAGGACATTAACCAGTTTACATATTATTTATTTATTTATTTAATGGGAGAGCATATTCGCAAATGACACCACAGACAAAGGGCTAATATCCAAGATGTATAAAGAACTTCTCAAACTCAACACAAAACAGATAATCACATAAAAAAATGGGCAGACAACATGAACAGAAACTTCTCCAAAGAAGACATGTAAATGGCTAACACACACATAAAAAAATGTTCATCATCATTAGCTATCAGCAATGATATAGCAGCAATGGCCACAGTTGCCAAACTGTGGAAAGAAACAAGATGCCCTTCAACGGACGAATGGATAAGGAAGATGTGGTCCATATACACTATGGAGTATTATGCCTCCATCAGAAAAGATGAATACCCAACTTTTGTAGCAACATGGATGGGACTGGAAGAGATTATGCTGAGTGAAATAAGTCAAGCAGAGAGAGTCAATTATCATACGTTTTCACTTATTTGTGGAGCATAACAAATAACATGGAGGACAAGGGGAGATGGAGAGGAGAAGGGAGTTGAGGGAAATTGGAAGGGGAGGTGAACCATGAGAGACTGTGGACTCTGAAAAACAACTTGAGGGTTTTGAAGGGACGGGGGTTGGGAGGCTGGGGGAACCAGGTGGTGGGTTTTAGGGAGGGCACAGATTGCATGGAGCACAGGGTGTGGTGCAAAAACAATGAATACTGTTATGCTGAAAAGAAATAAAAAATTTAAAAAAAAAGAGAAAGGGCATCTTGGCTCTTTCCACAGTTTGGCGATTGTGGCCATTGCTGTTATGAACACTGGGGTACATGTGGCCCTTCTTTTCACTACATCTGTATTTTGGGGGAAAATACCCAGTAGTGCAATTGCAGGGTCATCGGGTAGCTTTATTTTTAATTTCTTAAGGAATCTCCACACTGTTTTCCAAAGTGGCTGCACCAATTTGCATTCCCACCAAGAGGGTAAAAGGGTCCCCCTTTCTCCACATCCTCTCCAACACTCATTGTTTAATGTCTTGTTGATTTTGGCCATTCTAACTGGTGTGAGGTGGTATCTCAGTGTGGTTTTGATTTGAATCTCCCTCATGGCTAGTGAAGATGAACATTTTTCCATGTGTCTGATAGCCATCTGTATGTCTTCATTGGAAAATTGTCTGTTCATATCTTCTGCCCTTTAACAGATGAATGGATAAAGAAAATATGGTCCATATATACAGTGGAATATTATGCCTCCATCAATTTACACATAATTTAGAAATTTTATTTCAATGTTCTTTTTTATACTCTACATGAAATCACATTTTTATATTTTCTTTTGAATTGGCTTCATCATCCTACTCTCCCTCATTAAAGTGTTAAATATAATTTTGACATGTTTTCATCATCTATTTGAGAAATTTATTTATAACATTTAGAAAATTATACTTTGATAACAATTTATAAAAATATTCAATTACTAATGACAGCAGCTGTGTCTTCTGTATGAGATCCATATATAGGCACCAATTAGATAAGCTGTTTGCAAACATCATCAAGAGACTCAGGTGTTATGTGAAGACACTGTAACACACTGAAGGGAGTGTTTCTGCTTCTACAGCTTCTGAAGATAACTTGATATTTAATCATTCAGCCTTGCCTACTTCGGGACCATGGTTGAGACAGAGAGTAGTGAGAATCATTTTACTCAGGTATAGACTGACACATGGAGAAGTGGTAGCATATCTAGTGCCAAATTAATTAATCCAAAGTAAGTAAAAGGGGTGAACTGTGTTATGCAATAAGGTTTGTTTCAAAGCCTGCAGGGTCTAAGGTCAGATTTCTAGCAAGAACTGAGATTCAGCAACAGTAGACTGGGAACACCCAAGGCTCATTAGGCTGAGCAGTAGCATAAGGACCATAAAAGCCTCAGACACATCCAAAGCCCTGGGGGCAAGAGATCTTTCCCTTTGTACAGCCAGCCCTAAGCTAGGGCTTGAATTATAAGGAAGCAGTTAGGGCACAGACATGGGTAATTGTGATGGTCATCTAAGAATTTCCAATTTTGCTGGACTGAAACTGTGTAGGGATTGGTGCGATGAAGAGCAGGGTAACATATTCCTTCCTTGAACTCACATGCAATCATGTAAGTTTTTCAGATGTGTTTTTTCAAAGATCCATTTATCTCTCTTACTCCTTTTTCTGTCCTTGAAGCCATTTCTATACCTCTCTGACAGTCATTATTTTTAAATTTAAGAAATCGCTTGAGCTGTTCAGGTTCATACACTTGGAAGCATTCACAGAGCAATGACATTCTCATAGCATCAGGGTATTTTTGGACTGGTGGTAGTTGATAAGGTTTGGATAAGGTAGGATCAACTTAATATAATAGACAGCACTGGATTCATGGCAGTATTGACTCAGAACTACCTAATTGTATAGTAGTTCCTCCTTGATCCCATTTTCCATTTATTTATTTCAGTTGTTTTTTGCTAAATTATTCACTTCTCCCAAACAAAATTTAAGATGCAGTATTTCAAACAAAGATTAGAGCAGAAAGATTATGCTCTTATCAGTACGAAACACCATCATGGGTATCATTTTCAATGAATGGTCTCCATTACTTGGTGCTGCAAGAGAAATTAGAATTACATCAGATACCCCCAAAATAAGTTCACATGGCATTTAAGCTTTGTGGTCAGATTTCTTCTGAGAATGCTCTTAGCTCAGTACAGACAAAAATAAACAGACAAAATAGCAAAGTATATTGTTTGAAAAAATCACAACCACTCCCACAAGGAAAATTTAATTCCCTTTCTTAATATTTTCTGCATAGACCTCTCTGGTTCCTTGCCTAGAAGAATTAGAGTATTTGCTCAGTTGTCCATAAATAGCCCTTGATTGTTTAAAAAGAGTTTGATTATGTCCTCTTTCCTCCATGCTGCACTGGGTACTTCCAGAAGGACTTTGATTTGTCATTAAGCATTCTCAATTCCTTTGGCTCATTTTGCCAACGTAAAGACATTTTTTATTGATTTTGCTATTCTTAGTTTATTCTTAGAATGTGAAGCATGAAAGGGTCCCTGGGTGGCTCAGTGGGTTAATCCTCTGCCTTCAGCTCAGGTCATGATCTCAGGGTCCTGGGATGGAACCCCACATTGGGCTCTCTGCTCAGCAGGGAACCTGCTTCCCCCTCTCTCAGTCTCTGCCTGCCTCTCTGCCTACTTGTGATCTCTCTCTCTCTGTCAAATAAATAAATAAAATCTTTTAAAAAAAAGAATGTGAAGCATGAAATTAAAAAAAGAAAAAAGAATGTGAAGGATGAAACACTTGAGAGGGCCTGTTCCTACAGCTAGGAAAGTGATAATGGAGCTGGGATTTCCAAATATTGCTTCCCAGATCCCAACAGGAGTTTGGCATAGGAAAATCTGTTGTGGTGGAAGATGGTTTTAGGTAATGGACATTGCTTCATGCTGATGGGGATAGTGGTTTTTTAGTTCTTCATGAATATTCACAGGCTGGATTTCTTAATGTGATCAGAGACTTTGGAAATGTAGAAGTTAGAGGTATTTCTGCCAAATGTGGTTGCTTATCAACATTGAAAGTAAACTTTCTAGAGTTGTTGGTATTACATTTTCATATTATCTAAAGGCAGAAAATTTCTTGCATCAATAAAAAAATTAAGAGTAATTGGAAACTAGTCCAAACCTCAATTACAACTCAAATATAGGGTTGCCTATATTTGTCTCATGAAATTGAATGATTTCAACATCACTATTAGTCAACTCCTATTATGCTAATGTCCTAGGAATGACCTGAAAATATTTATTGTACTGAAGTCCCCAAATATTAAATATTATTTTAAAGAGGTGGATCATAGACTAGGACTTAACATTGTTTTGTGGTAATTTAGTGTTTTTTTTTAAATTTTTTTTTAATTTTATTTTTTTATAAACATATATTTTTATCCCCAGGGGTACAGGTCTGTGAATCGCCAGGTTTACACACTTCACAGCACTCACCATAGCACATACCCTCCCCAATGTCCATAACCCCACCCCCCCTCTCCCAACACCCCTTCCCCATCAACCCTCAGTTTGTTTTGTGAGATTAAGAGTCACTTATGGTTTGTCTCCCTCCCAATCCCATCTTGTTTCATTTACTCTTCTCCTACCCCCTTAACCCCCCATGTTGCATCTCCTCTCCCTCATATCAGGGAGATCATATGATAGTTGTCTTTCTCTGGTTGACTTATTTCGCTAAGCATGATACCCTCTAGTTCCATCCACGTCGTCGCAAATGGCAAGATTTCATTTCTTTTGATGGCTGCATAGTATTCCATTGTGTATATATACCACATCTTCTTTATCCATTCGTCTGTTGATGGACATCTAGGTTCTTTCCATAGTTTGGCTATTGTAGACATTGCTGCTATAAACATTCGGGTGCACGTGCCCCTTCGGATCACTACGTTTGTATCTTTAGGGTAAATACCCAGCAGTGCAATTGCTGGGTCATTGGGTAGTTCTATTTTCAACATTTTGAGGAACCTCCATGCTGTTTTCCAGAGTGGTTGCACCAGCTTGCATTCCCAACAGTGTAGGAGGGTTCCCCTTTCTCCGCATCCTCGCCAGCATCTGTCATTTCCTGACTTGTTAATTTTAGCCATTCTGACTGGTGTGAGGTGGTATCTCATTGTGGTTTTGTATTTCCCTGATGCCGAGTGATATGGAGCACTTTTTCATGTGTCTGTTGGCCATCTGGATGTCTTCTTTGCAGAAATGTCTGTTCATGTCCTCTGCCCATTTCTTGATTGGATTATTTGTTCTTTGGGTGTTGAGTTTGCTAAGTTCTTTATAGATTTTGGACACTAGCCCTTTATCTGATATGTCATTTGCAAATATCTTCTCGCATTCTGTCAGTTGTCTTTTGGTTTTGTTAACTGTTTCCTTTGCTGTGCAAAAGCTTTTGATCTTGATAAAATCCCAATAGTTCATTTTTGCCCTTACTTCCCTTGCCTTTGGCGATGTTCCTAGGAAGATGTTGCTAAGGCTTGTATATATAGCTTGTACCGCTATATATTTTCCTCTCAGGACTGCCTTTGTTGTGTCCCACAGATTTTGAACCATTGTGTTTTCATTATCATTTGTTTCCATGAATTTTTTCAATTCTTCTTTAATTTCCTGGTTGACCCATTCATTCTTTAGAAGGATGCTGTTTAGTCTCCATGTATTTGGGTTCTTTCCAAATTTCCTCTTGTGATTGAGTTCTAGCTTCAGAGCATTGTGGTCTGAAAATATGCAGGGAATGATCCCAATCTTTTGATACCGGGTGAGACCTGATTTAGGACCAAGAATGTGATCTATTCTGGAGAATGTTCCATGTGCACTAGAGAAGAATGTGTATTCTGTGGCTTTGGGATGAAATGTTCTGAATATATCTGTGATGTCCATCTGGTCCAGTGTGTCATTTAAGGCCTTTATTTCCTTGTTGATCTTTTGCTTAGATGATCTGTCCATTTCAGTGAGGGGAGGTTAAAGTCCTCCACTATTATTGTATTACTGTTGATGTGTTTCTTTGATTTTGTTATTAATTGGTTTATATAGTTGGCTGCTCCCACTTTAGGGGCATAGATATTTAAAATTGTTAGATCTTCTTGTCGGACAGTTCCTTTGAGTATGATATAGTGTCCTTCCTCATCTCTTATTACAGTCTTTGGCTTAAAATCGAATTGATCTGATATAAGGATTCCCACTCCTGCTTTTTCTGATGTCCATTAGCATGGTAAATTCTTTTCCACCCCCTCACTTTAAATCTGGAGGTGTCTTCGGGTTTAAGATGAGTTTCTTGTAGGCAACATATAGATGGGTTTTGTTTTTTTATCCATTCTGAGACCCTGTGTCTTTTGATTGGGGCATTTAGCCCATTAACATTCAGGGTAAATATTGAGAGATATGAATTTAGTGCCATTGTATTGCCTGTAAGGTGACTGTTATTGTGTATTGTCTCTGTTCCTTTCTGATCTACTACTTTTAGGGTCTCTCTTTGCCTAGAGGACCCCTTTCAATATTTCCTGTAGAGCTGGTTTGGTATTTGCAAATTCTTTCAGTTTTTGTTTGTCCTGGAAGCTTTTAATCTCTCCTTCTCTTTTCAATGATAGCCTAGCTGGATATAGTATTCTTGGCTGCATGTTTTTCTCATTTAGTACTCTGAATATATCATGCCAGCTCTTTCTGGCCTGCCAGGTCTCTGTGGATAAGTCTGCGGCCAATCTAATATTTTTACCATTGTACGTTACAGACTTCTTTTCCCGGGCTGCTTTCAGGATCTTCTCTTTGTCACTAAGACTTGTAAATTTTACTATTAGGTGACGGGGTGTGGACCTATTCTTATTGATCTTGAGGGGGGTTCTCTGAACCTCCTGGATTTTGATGCTTGTTCCCTTTGCCATATTGGGGAAATTCTCTCCAATAATTCTCTCCAATATACCTTCTGCACCCCTCTCTGTTTCCTCTTCTTCTGGAATCCCAATTATTCTAATGTTGTTTCGTCTTATGGTGTCACTTATCTCTCGAATTCTCCCCTCGTGGTCCAGTAGCTGTTTGTCCCTCTTTTGCTCAACTTCTTTATTCTCTGTCATTTGGTCGTCTATATCGCTAATTCTTTCTTCTGCCTCATTTATCCTAGCAGCGAGAGCCTCCATTTTTTATTGCACCTCATTAATAGCTTTTTTGATTTCAACTTGGTTAGATTTTAGTTCTTTTATTTCTCCAGATAGGGCTTTTATATCTCCCGAGAGGGTTTCTCTAATATCTTCCATGCCTTTTTCGAGCCCGGCTAGAACCTTGAGAATCGTCATTCTGAACTCTAGATCTGACATATTACCAATGTCTGTATTGATTAGGTCCCTAGCCTTTGGTACTGCCTCTTGTTCTTTTTTTTGTGGTGAATTTTTCCGCCTTGTCATTTTGTCCAGATAAGAGTATATGAAGGAGCAAGTAAAATACTAAAAGGGTGGCAACAACCCCAGGAAAATATGCTTTAGCCAAATCAGAAGAGATCCCAAATCGTGAGGGGAGAGAAAGGGGATAAAAAGAGGTTCAGAAAGAAAAAAAAAAAAAGAAGAAGAAACAATTAAAAGAAAACCAATAAAGAAAAAATATACAAAGGAAAAAATATATATATATTAGATAAACTAGTTAGAAAACGTTAAAAAAGAAAAGGGTAAAAGTTAAAAAAATTTAGCAGAAGAAGAAAAAAAAATTTGAAAAAGAAAAAAAATTAAATTAACTGCAAGGCTAAAAAGTCATGGAGAGAAAGCCATGAGTTCCGTGCTTTGCTTTCTCCTCCTCTTGAATTCCGCTTGTTATTGAAACTGCACTCCTTGGTAGGTGAACTTGGTCCTGGCTGGGTTTCTTGTTGATCTTCTGGGGAGGGGCTTGTGTAGTGATTCTCAAGTGTCTTTGCCCCAGGTGGAGTTGCAACGCCCTTACCTGGGGCCGGTCTGAGTAATCCGATTGATCGGGTTTGCTTTTGGGAGCTTTTGTTCCCTGAGCGCTTTCAGTAGAGTTCCGGAGGGCGGGAATGAAGATGGCGGCCTCCCGGTCTCGGCCCGCAGGAGCCGAGAGCCCGGGGCCCCACTCCTCAGTGCGCCCTCAGAGAACAGCGCCGATTTACTCCCGTCACCCTGGCCTCCGGCCACGCTCCGAGCTGACCGATCCTGCGACCGGTTCAAGGTAACCCTGAGCTTAGAGCTTACTCCTCAGCTCTGTCTCTGTAGCCAGCTTCCCCATTCTAATACCTGTAAGCTCTGCGACACTCAGACACCCCCGATCCTTCTGTGACCCTGCGGGACCTGAGACCACGCTGACCCTGCGTGGGCTTCACCCCGGTTAAGCCTCTGGAGCGATGTCCCTCTGCGGAACTGACTTTTAAAAGTCCTGATTTTGTGCTCCGTTGCTCTGCCGCTTGCCGGGAGCCGGCCCCTCCCCCCGCGGTCTATCTTCCCGTCGCTTTGGATTCACTTCTCCGCCAGTCCTACCTTTCAGAAAGTGGTTGATTTTCTGTTTCTAGAGTTGTTGTTCTTCTTCTCTTTGATCTCCCATTGGATTTGTAGGTGTTTGCAATCTTTAGATAAGCTATTTAGCTGATCTCCCGCTACCTGAAGTAGTCTCAGCCTGCTACTTCTCCGCCATCTTGACTCCTCCCCCCTGTGGTAATTTAGTTTTAATATCTTTTAAAAACACACTCTTATTTAATATGCTTTTATGATTATTTTAATTTTGTTTTAGTGCAAGCTTATCTTTATGCCTGTGCTATGGAAATAATAAGCATATAATACAGGTGACTGCCCTTCACATATTATGTTTTCACATTAGGAAATAATCACATTGTTTCTCAGTCATAAATTAAAAGAATGCTTTGGATTCTGCTCTTCCACTTGTATTTTCTCCCTGTTTTCAGAAAACTCCTTTCAATTTTTTCCTAAAATAACTTTAGTTGGTCTTAGATTCTTCCGAGTTTTCCAAAGATGAGGTTTGAATATAGATGCAGGATTTTAATGAGAGCTTGATCTCATCTAATTAAACATCTTAGATAATTGGAAAGAACACCAGAATGCCATCTCCATATGAAAATTTACAATCCTTGGTATATCCAAAGAAGATTAGAAAATTTCCATTGTTTCAGAGCTCAAGTAGGGCTGAACATATGACAGCAAATGGTTTCCTGTCTGTTTTGCTTTGTTTTGTTTTCCAAAAGATTCTAGAGAGTGAGGTGGCTCCTTCCATTATTTATCAGATTGTGGAATCTATAGACAGGTGAATGTGATGGTCACATATGTGGTTTTACCAAGACTTCCAAAAGTTCCTTGGGCCCCAAATCTCTCTCTCGCTTGCTTTTCTTGAAATACTGTATAAAGTGAAATTTCCTGGTAATAAGGACTTTTCTTTGTAGGATATCTGAATAACTATCACATCACTTTCCTTGACTGATTTGAAAGAACCAAGTGCAACATGGAATAGGTAAACGGGATTGAGGACAGAAAAATACAATTTTTTTCTCACTCAATATACCAAGAGCTAGTTCTAGATTGAAAGTATACTAATCTAAGCAGAGAAACATCTGTTAATTCTTCACTGCTTCAAGGGAAGGAATGTGCCAACGTTCTCTAATTTTTTATTTGTAATCTGAGATCTTCCCACCCAATATCGGGAATGAATGTAAACATAGAGCAGGAGGAAATGGATGAAACAATATCTTAGTGTAAACTTTACTTCTTTTAAGTGTACCTGTGTTTGTTAAAAAGTCCAGAAACAGCATAATTCATATTCCCAGATTATCCTCTCCTACGAAATGGGTCATGGTGAGCTTCTTTCGTGTGTTGCAGCCACTGTTCTACTTATCTTGAGTCCGATGATTTCTTTAACTTTAGAGATAAATATATTATTTCCTCTTGCCTATTCTCTACAAAATTCCCATCTTCCGTCATCTGGGATAAATAAATGCAAAGAACATGAGCTTCCTGTCTTTTCTAAATGATTTTTTTAAATGTAATGTTAGTCACTATGTATATAACATTAGCTTTTGATGTAGGTTTCCAAGATTCATTGTTTGCATGTAACACCCAGTGCTCCATGCAATACATGCCCTTCTTAATACCCATCACTGGGCGAATTCAGCCCCCTACCCCCCTCCCCTTTAAAACTCTGTTTTTTTCTTGGAGTCTATAGTCTCTCATGATTTGTCTCACCCTCTGATTTCCACCCCTTCATTTTTCCCTTCCTTCTCCTAAATGATTTGTTTCCTAATTTGTGTGTTCTTAATAACTTCTAACTTTTGTACAGCATAGTGATTTATAGTAGAAAGCATTCTTCTTTCAATATGATAAATTATCATGCAGTAAGCATTGTGGCATGAGTACAAAGATGAATAAGAAATATGCCTCTGGGCACTGGGTGACTCAAGTTGTTTAAGCATCTAACTCCTGGTATGGGCTCAGGCTCTGAACTCTACATGGAGTTGCCTTAAGATTCTCTCCTTTTCTCTCTGGACCTCTCCCCCAACTCTTTCTCTCTCAAATAAATAAATAAATCTTTAAAACAAACAAAAGAATTGTTGCATTACTTTTGGGGACTTAGGTCTTTTTTTTATGTAGGTGTATTTTGTTCATGAACAGATTATATTTTATTCTCAAAACAACCTTGGAAGATATTATTATCCCTATATTAGATTGAATAAACAATAAAACTCAGGTTTGATACCTTGCCTGAAATCACTGCATTGGTGAATAGTAGAGCTGCGCATTGGATCTAGATACTTAATTCCAGAACACTTGCTCTTAGAGGTTACAATTTTGTCTCTTAAAAAAAAAATGGAATGAGGGCACCTGGGTGGCTCAGTGGGTTAAGCCTCTGCCTTCAGCTCAGGTCATGATCTCAGGGTCCTGGGATTGAGCTCCGCATCAGGCTTCGCTCAGCTGGGTGCTTGCTTCCCCCCCCCCCCCCCACCTGCCTTGGTGCCGAGTTGTGATCTCTGTCTGTCAAATAAATAAATAAATAAAATCTTTAAAAATATGGAATGATTTTCATGTTCTCATCACATCATGCGCAGTTCATTGTCTCCCTCCCTCCCTAGTTTGCTGCAAATGCAACTTAAAAGTATTATAGGAAGGAAGAGTCAGAAGGTATGCAAACTTCCTCTTTCAATTCATACAAGAATCTTGTATCTCGTACCTCACAGATCTTATGTTTTTCATCTTGGAGTATGATTCTATAAACATAATCTCAAAATCTTATAACTCATATATATTGCCATTTCCAATTTGATTCTTTTCTCTCTAGGTCACTTGGTATTCTTGACTTTATGAAAAAAAGAAATGACTCCAAGGTGACAGAATTTGTTCTTCTGGGCCTATCATCCTCCTGGGAGCTACAGATGTTTCTCTTCTTAGTATTTTTGTTATTTTATGTGACTATTGTTCTGGGAAACCTTTTGATAATGGTGATAGTGCGAGCTGATGCCCGCCTGCTCCAATCTCCTATGTACTATTTTTTGGGCCATCTGTCCTTCATTGATCTATGCCTGAGCTGTGTTACTGTGCCTAAGATGTTAGGAGATTTTCTACAGCAAAGGAAGATCATCTCTTTTTCAGGATGCTTCACCCAGATCTACTTCTTGCACTTTCTGGGAGCCAGTGAGATGTTTCTGCTGACAGTCATGGCCTATGATAGGTACGTTGCCATATGTAATCCTTTGCACTATCTGACAGTCATGAACCGCCAGCTGTGCTTTCAGTTGGTTTTTGCCTGTTGGTGTGGGGGATTCATCCACTCTATCACACAGGTAGCGCTGGTGATCCAGCTGCCCTTCTGTGGCCCCAATGAACTGGACAACTTCTACTGTGATGTCCCACAGGTCATCAAGCTGCCATGCATGGACACATATGTAGTAGAGGTGCTGATGGTCTCTAACAGTGGTCTGATATCTCTCGTTTGTTTCTTGGTGTTGCTATTCTCTTATGCCATCATCCTGATCACCCTCAGAACTTGCTTCCGTCAAGGCCAGAGCAAGGCACTCTCTACCTGTGCCTCCCACCTAACAGTGGTCAGCCTGATCTTTGTGCCGTGTGTTTTCATCTACCTGAGGCCTTTCTGCAGCTTCTCTGTGGATAAAGTGTTCTCCGTCTTTTACACAGTGATCACTCCAATGTTGAACCCTCTCATCTACACACTCAGAAATGCTGAAATGAAGACAGCCATGAGGAAGCTGAGAAAAAAAGCACGTGGCATCCTTCTGCCATATTAAAGGATGAACAGGAAGAGGTGATTTAGATGGCATAACTTTCTTGGGATATCCTTAACTCATCCTATACATGGGTATATGCATGAAACCAATTCCATGACTTTGGCATAAAAACCGGCATCAAAATTATAGTGCATTGCTGTTGATTGCTATTGAGGCATGGTGGCTTTGTTGGGTGTTAAATATTAAGAAAGGGAGTTTATTGGTCCAGAAATTGAGTAGTAGGTTCAAGAGGACACCTTGAAAGATCAATTCTTCTATCCTTTGTCTATAAGTAGTCTTCCTTGATTTATGTCATTTCACTTTTAAATTTTCTTCAAATGAAAGAAGGTGTCCTATCTCCTTTTTTGTCTTCCTCATCTGGGTGTAACAATTCCTAGGTCAGGAGGTTCCTTCTGATGTCCATCAGAGTCTCTTCCAAAGCAGTGTAAAGTCCCTTTTGTCCTATCTCCAAGAAAGCCTGAAAACAGTGCTAACCACCCTACCTATTAAATTTTGCCTAGGGACTGCGTTATATATTGTGCCAAATTTTAGAAATGCACTTGAGTTAAGTACAGGTAAGTGAGCATGCTCTTTGTGAAGTTTACATGTGAAGACAAGAAAGCCTGGGAGTGCCAGGTGTTGGAAACTCCCAGTTTTCTTCCCTGAAGGCTTCTCTAGAAGAGATATCCTATTCCCTTCGAATTTCTTTAAGTGGAGTTACAGCAGGGGATAAGTGTATAAGCTGGCTCTTCAACTGGTTGTGATATTTAAGAGCTCTGATCTGTAAAAGGAGGGGAATTGAACTGTAGTTTAAAGTACTCATAGTTGTAAATGAAACAAGATGGGATTGGGAGGGAGATGAACCATAAGTGACTCTCAATCTCACAAAACAAACTGAGGGTTGCTGGGGGGAGGGCGCTTGGGAGAGGGGGGTGGGGTTATGGACATTGGGGAGGGTATGTGCTGTGGTGAGTGCTGTGAAGTGTGTAAACCTGGCGATTCACAGACCTATACCCCTGGGGATAAAAATATATGTTTATAAAAAATAAAATTAAAAAAAAAGTACTCATAGTTATTACCTTTAAGTCTCAAAGATAGATATAGAAGTAGGTAATATTTTACAAATGAGTTGGGATTTATTTTTTTTTTTAATGATTTATTTTAGATAGAGGAAGAGAGAGAGAGAGAATCTCAGGCAAACTCCTTGCCTAGTATGGAGTCCAATGAAGCATTCAACCCCACATCCCTGAGATCATGACATCAACTCAAGAGTTTGGTAGTCAATTCACTGAGCCATCTAGATGTCCTGAACTCAGATTTCTTAAGTGACTTTCACAAGATCACTCAAAAAAAGTATGATCACACAAGAAATCTAGGAATTTTGGATAATTAAGATTGAACTAATATTTTTCTTTCCAGAAAGTCTTTGTCTCAATTAGATGGACTAATTACATATTTTCTACTTTATCTACAGAAGATCTACAGATTTAGGAGATCACTAAAAAGATACACAAAAGCATTTATATTTAAGGTTATCTATTTCTGACATTAGGATCTTTGCACCTTCTTAGGTCTATGGAAATGTATTAATTCTGTTCACTAAACAATAATATAACGATGGGCTTTTAGCAGTATTTTTATATTTGCTCACTTATTTCCTAGTCAGTTGTGATGGAGAGGCTTTTAAAATTACTTAGCTGAAAAACATAACTCGAGAAAAGAATATCTGAAACTCCACCAAATAATAGGATTGCTAGGTAAATTGCAATACCTGTGCTCATGTAAGAGCTTGGATGATTTCTTACTAAGATGAGTGAGGAGGGGTTGGCATCCCTGTGGCATCACACTTTCCTTACCATCCCTGGTATGAATCACATTCTCCTCTTTCACTCCACAGCATTTCTATTGAACTATTTTGCCTATAGAAGGAGAGAGGACACTGTCAGCCAGAGAGTAGTTGTATGAGTTGATTTAAGTGGTACTTTGTAGTCAGCAAGGCACATTGCAGGGACCTGAAACTCCAAGCTTTCTTTATATATTAGTAAGCCACAACATCCCTTTTTCTTTTTTTTTTTTAAACATTTTTTAAATTATTTTCAGCATAACAGTATTCATTGTTTTCGTACCACACCCAGTGCTCCATGCAATCCATGCCCTCTCTAATACCCACTACCTGGTTCCCCCAACCTCCCACCCGCTGTCCCTTCAAAACCATCAGATTATTTTTCAGAGTCCATAGTCTCTCATGGTTCACCTCCCCTTCCAATTTCCCTCAACTCCCTTCTCCTTTCCATCTCCCCTTGTCCTCCATGCTATTTGTTATGCTCCACAAATAAGTGAAACCATATGATAATTGACTCTCGCTGCTAGACTTATTTCACTCAGCATAATCTCTTCCAGTCCCGTCCATGTTGCTACAAAAGTTGGGTATTCATCCTTTCTGATGGAGGCATAATACTCCATAGTGTATATGGACCACATCTTCCTTATCCATTCGTCCGTTGAAAGGCATCTTGGTTCTTTCCACAATTTGGCAATCGTTGCTTTTATAAACATTGGGGGTACAGATGGCCCTTCTTTTCACTACATCTGTATCTTTGGGGTAAATACCCAGGAGTGCAATGGCAGGGTCATAGGGAAGTTCTATTTTTAATTTCTTGAGGAATCTCCACACTGTTCTCCAAAGTGGCTGCACCAACTTGCATTCCCACCAACAGTGTAAGAGGGTTCCCCTTTCTCCACATCCCCTCCAACACATGTTGTTTCCTGACTTGCTAATCTTGGCCATTCTAACTGGTGTAAGGTGGTATCTCAATGTGGTTTTAATTTGAATCTCCCTGATGGCTAGTGATGATGAACATTTTTTCATGTGTCTGATAGCCATTTGTATGTCTTCATTGGAGAAGTGTCTGTTCATATGTTCTGCCCATTTTTTGATATGATTATCTGTTTTGTGTGTGTTGAGTTTGAGGAGTTCTTTATAGATCCTGGATATCAACCTTTTGTCTGTACTGTCCTTTGCAAATATCTTCTCCCATTCCGTGGGTTGCCTCTTTGTTTTGTTGACTGTTTCCTTTGCTGTGCAGAAGTTTTGATTTTGATGAAATCCCAAAAGTTCATTTTGGCTTTTGTTTCCTTTGCCTTTGGAGACATATCTTGAAAGAAGTTGCTGTGGCTGATATCGAAGAGGTTACTGCCTATGTTCTCCTCTAGGATTCTGATGGATTCCTGTCTCACGTTGACGTCTTTTATCCATTTTGAGTTTATCTTTGTGTACAGTGTAAGAGAATGGTGAGTTTCATTCTTCTACATATAGCTACCCAGTTTTCCCAGCACCATTTATTGAAGAGACTGTCTTTTTTCCACTGTATGTTTTTTCCTGTTTTGTCAAAGATTATTTGACCGTAGAGTTGAGGGTCGATATTTGAGCTCTCTACTCTGTTCCACTGGTCTATGTGTCTGTTTTTATGCCAGTACCATGCTGTCTTGGTGATCACAGCTTTGTAGTAAAGCTTGAAATCAGGTAACGTGATGCCCCCAGTTTTATTTTTGTTTTTCAACATTTCCTTAGCGGTTCGGGGTCTCTTCTGATTCCATACAAATTTTTGGATTATTTGCTCCAACTCTTTGAAAAATGCCGGTGGAATTTTTATCAGAATGGCATTAAAAGTATAGATTGTTCTAGGCAGTATAGACATTTTAACAATATTTATTCTTCCAATCCAAGAGCATGGAATGGTCTTCCATCTTTTTGTGTTTTCTTCAATTTCTTTCATGAGTGTTCTGTAGTTCCTTGAGTACAGATCCTTTACCTCTTTGGTTAGGTTTATTCCCAGGTATCTTATGGTTCTTGGTGCTATAGTAAATGGAATCAATTCTCTAATTTCCCTTTCTGTATTTTCATTGTTAGTGTGTGAGAAAGCCACTGATTTCTGTACATTGACTTTGTATCCTGCCACGTTGCTGAATTGTTGTATGAGTTCTAGTAGTTTGGGGGTGGAGTCTTTTGAGTTTTCCATATAAAGAATCATGTCATCTGTGAAGAGAGAGAGTTTGGCTTCTTCATTGCCAATTTGGATATCTTTTATTTCTCTTTGTTGTCTGATTAGCATAGACATTTTAATGATATTTATTCTCCCAATCCATGAACATGGAATGTTTTTCCATTTCTTTGTGTCTTTCTCTATTTCTTTCAAAGGTGATCTGTAGTTTTTAGAGTACAGATCCCTTACCTCTTTGGTTAGGTTTATTCCTAGGTATCTTATGGCTTTTGGTGCAATTGTAAATAGCATCAGTTCCTTAATTTCTCTTTCTTCTCTCCTGTTGTTAGTGTGTAGAAATGCAACTGACTTCTGTGCATTAATTTTACATCCTGTCACATTGCTCAATTGCTGTATGAGTTCTAATAATTTGAGGTGGAGTCTTTTGGGTTTTCCATATAAAGTGTCATGTCATCTAGTGAAGAGTGAGAGTTTGACTTATTTGCTAATTTGAATGCCTTTTATCTCTTTTTTTTGTTATCTGAATGCTGGGGCTAGGACTTCTAGTATATGTTGAACAGTGATGAGTGTGGGTATCCCTGTCATGTTCCTGATAGAGAAAAAGGTCTCAGCTTTTCCCTATTGAGAATGATATTTGCTGTGGTCTTTTCATAGATGGATTTTATGAATTGAGATATGTTCCCTCGTCCCTACACTGTGAAGACTTTTATTCAAGAAAGAATGCTGTACTTTGTCAAATGCTTTTTCAGCATCTTTTAACAAGATCGTATGGTTCTTGTCTATTCTTTTATTTGTGTAGTGTATCTCTTTGATTGATTTGCAAATATTGAAACACACTTGAGTCCCAGGAATAAATCCCACTTGGTCGTGGTGAATAAGCCTTTTAATGTACCATTAGATCCTATTGGCTATTATCTTGATGAGAATTTTTGTATCCATATTCATCAGGGATATTGGTCTGTAATTCTACTTTTTGATGGGGTCCTTGTCTAGTTTGGGGATCAAGGTAATGTTGGCCTCATAGAACAAGTCTGGAAGTTTTCCTTCATTTTTATTTTTTGAAACAGCTTCAATAGAGTAGGTATTAATTCCTCTTCAAATGTTCAGTAGAATTCCTCCTGGGAAGCCATTTGGCCCTGGACTCTTTTTTGGGGGAGGTTTTTTATTACTGCTTCAATTTTCTTGGTGGTTATTGTTCTGTGCAGATTTTCTCTTTCTTCCTGTTTCAGATTTGGTAGTTTTTTTTTTTTAAGATTTTATTTATTTATTTGAAAGAGAGAGAGTGAATGAGAGAGAGCATGAGTAGGGGAAGAGGGAGAAGCAGACTCCCCTGCTGAGCAGGGAGCCTGACGTGGGGCTCGATCCCAGGACCCTGGGATCCTGACCTGAGTCAAAGGTAGTTGCTTAACTGATTGAGCTATTCAGGCATCCCACAGTTTTGGTAGTTTATAAGTTTCCAGGAATGCATGAATTTTGTCCAGACTGTCTAACTTGTTGGCATATAATTGCTCATAATATGTTCTTAAAGTTGTTTGTATTTCCTTGGTGTTGGTCTTGATCTGTTTTCTTTCGTTCATGACTTTGTTCATTTGGGTCCTTTTTCTTTCTCTATGATAAATCTGGTGAGGAGTTTATTGATCTTATTAATTCATTCAAAGAACCAGCTTTTTTTTTTCATTGACCTGTTCTACTGTTCTTCTGATTTCTATTTCATTGTTTTCTGCTCTAGTCTTTATTACTTTTCATCTTCTGTTTGGTTTAGGTTCTATTTGCTGTTTTTTTTTTTTTTTTTCCAGCTCCTCTAGGTATAAGGTTAGCTTGTGTATTTGAGTTTTTTCTAATTTTTGAGAAAGACTTGTATTGGTATATACTTCCCTCTTGGGACCACCTTTGTTGTATCCCAAGTTTTTGAACAGTTGTGTTTTCATTTTCCTTTGTTTCCATGAATTTTTTTTTAGATTTTATTTATTTATTTGACAGACAGAGATCACAAGTAGGCAGAGAGGCAGGCAGAAAGAGAAAGGGAAAGCAGGCTCCCTGCAGAGCAGAGAGCCTGACGTGGGGCTCGATCCCAGGACCCTGAGATCATGACCTGAGTCGAAGGCAGAGGCTTTAACCCACTGAGCCACCCAGGCGCCCCTCCATGAATCTTTTTAAATGCTTCTTTAATTTCCTGGTTGACCCATTCATTCTTTAGTAGGATGCTTTTTAAACCCAAGTGTTTGAGTTCCTTCCAAATTTCCTCTTGTGATTGATTTCAAGTATCAAAACATTGTGGTTTGAAAACATGGAGGGAATAAGCCCAACATTTGGGTATTGGTTGAAAGCCATTATGTGACCTATTTTGGAGAAAGTTCCATGTGCACTCAAGAAGAATGTGTATTCTGCTGCTTTAGAATGGAATGTTCTGTATAAATCTGTGAAGTCCATCTGGTCCATTGTATCATTCAAAACCCTTGTTTCCTTGTTGATCTTCTCTTTCAATGATCTGTCCATTGCTGTGAGTGGGGTGTTGATGTCCTCTGCTATTAGGTATTATTATAAATCTGTTTCTTTAATTTGGTTATTAATTGGTTGATTTAATTAGCTGCTCCCAAATTAGCATAAATATTCATAATTGTTAGGTCTTCTTGTTAAGTAGACTCTTTCAATGTGATATAGGGTCCCCTTCATCTCTTCCTACAGTCTTTGGTTTAAAATCTGATTTTTTCTGCTATAAGGATTGCAATCCCAGCTTTTTCTTAGGGTCCATTAGCATGATAAATTGTTCTCTACCACCTCACTTTCAGTCTGAAGGTGTCTTTAGGTATAAAATGACTCTCTTGTCTACACCATATGGATGGATCTTGTTTTTCTATCCAATCTGATATTCTGTTTCTTTTGATTGGAGCATTTAGCCCATTTACATTCAGAGTAACTATTGGAAGATATGAATTTAGGGCCATTGTATTACCTATAAAGTCCCTGTTTCTGTAGATTGTCTCTGTTTCTTTCTTGTTTGTGTTACTCTTGGGCTCTCTCTTTGTTTATAGGATCCCCTTAATATTTCATCCAGGGTTGTCTTGGTGGTCAACTACTCTCTCAGTTTCTGTCTGTTCTGGAAGCTCTTTATCTCTCCTTCCACTCTGAATGATAGCCATGCTGGGTAAAGCACTCTAGGCTGCATTTTTTTTTTTTCTCAGTTAGTACCCTGAATATTATCATACCACTATTTTCTGGTCTGCCAATTCTCTATGGATAGGTTTGATACAGTCTAATCTTCCTACCGCTGTAGGTTAGGAACCTCTTGTCTCAAGGTGCTTTCAGGATTTTCTCTTTATCTCTGAAATTTGCAAACTTCACTATTATATGTTAGGGTGTTGATTTTTTTTTTTTTTTTTTTTTTTTTTTTTTTTTTTGGGAGAGGTCTTCTCTACCTCTTGGACATGAATGCCTGTTTCCTTCCCCAGATTAGGGAGGTTCTGAGCTATGATTTGCTCAGTTAGACCTTCTGGTCTTTTCTTTCTTTCTTCCTTCTTGGGCACCACAATAATTCTGATATTGTTTTATTTTATGGTATTGCTGATTGCTTGATGACTCTCCTCATGTTCTATTGGTTGTGTTTCTCTCTTTTCCTCATCTTCCTTACTTTCCATCAACTTGTTTTCTGTGTCATTTACTCTGTGTTCTGCTCATTTACCCTAGTTGTTACAGCATCCAATTAGGCTGTATCTCAGAACACTTTTTAATTTTGGCCTGATTAAATATAATTTCTGCACTAAGAGATTCTCTATTGTCTTTTATCAATTGTCTTCTTTTTATTTTATTTATTGTTTTTTTATCACTCTATTATCTTGCTTTTTTTTCAATCCCAGCTAGTAACTTTATAATTGTTATCCTGAATTCCACCTCTGACATCTTATTTATATCCATGTTGATTAGATCTGTGGCAGAGAGTTTTAGCTCTGGTTCTTTATTTTGTTGTGAATCCCTCCTTCTAGTGATTTTGTTGCAGAGAAGAATGGATGAATGAGTGAGCACTATAAAAAATATCAACCATTACCCAAGCAAAGTACACACTGAACAAATCTGAAGAGGTCAGAAACCAGAAAAGGAAAAAAAAAAAAAAGAGAAAAAGAAAAAGAAAAAAACAAACAACGAACAAAGAACAAGAGAAAAAAAAAGGGGGGGGGTTGCAATAGAGAATAATCTCACAGGATGGACAAACCAGGGTGATCCACTTGGTCCTGAGTGTATTTTGGTCTCTCTGTTAGAAGACACTAAATCCCAAAATTGTAAAGAAAGCAAAACATTCATATATATAAAAAATAAAATTGAATAGAGTGAAAGGAACCAAAAATGAAGAATTTATCTATAAAATGTAAATGTAAAAGATGACAGTCAAAATACTTAAAAACAAAAAGTTGGTAAAATAAGAAATAAGTTGAATAGGGCAAAAAGAAAAAAAAAGAGATGGAAAATTTTAAACTGAAAGATAAACAAATCATGAAAGAAAACCTTGAATTCCAAATACTATTTTCTTCTAGCCCTGGAGTTTTATGGTCTTGTGTTGTTGGTAAACTTGCTGTTCAATTGTTCTTCCAGTTGGTCTTCTGGGGGAGGTGCCTGCTGTGCTGATTCTCAGGAACCTTTGGGCAGAGATGCACCACCCTTTGCCCGGGGCCTGGGTTCAGTGTAAGCTGTTTGTTTGTTGCGTGTGGCTTTTGTTCCCTGAAGGCTTTCAGCGCCCCTTTAGAGAATCAAAATAAAAAGGGCCATGCTTGGATTTCCAGCCCCAGAACCAAAAGATCATTGTCCCATCTTCAATAAACCCTCAGGGATAAGTGGCCCTCACTTTTGTGTGTGCCAAACTCTGCACACTCCTCCATGTGTGCACCGACACAATCCTCCCAGGGAAAGCAGAGGGTCACTCAGTTACTGCACTTTACAGGGTCCCCAGTCACTAAGAGCTGTTTCCTGGTCATGTATGCATCTGCTCAACCCCCAACCCCCTACCCCAGGAGAAGGTGGAGGGTCCCTGCATTTCTGTCCTTCCCAGGATCCCAGTGCAGAAAGCAGTCAACTGACCCAGTCATGGCTCAAAGTTTATGGTGAATCAAGCTGAGAGCCCTGTCCTGATCTCACTGACCATAACCAGTTTCCCTGTTCCAATGCTGGGAACTTTATTAGTTCAGGAACCCCTGTCTTTTCTGTGACTCTGGGGATCCTGAGACCACAGTGTCCCACCTAGAAATCTACCCTATTTCCCATTTCACCACCTGAGCACCTTTCAGGCAGGGATGTCTCTCACTAGAGCACATTTCTGATTTTGCCCTCTCTGGTGAAATATCACTTATCACTTTCTGGTCACTGGCTTACTGAGGCCTTTCTCCCTACCATTGAGCTGATATATCCCCTCAGATTCATTTCTCCATACCTCCTATCTTGCAAAAAGGATTCCAGATATTCTTTTCTTATATCTCAGATTGAATTCATGGGTGTTCAGTCTGATTTGATAATTATCTAGCTAAATTCAAGGGACCAGATGAAATGAGGTCTCTTCCCTTTCACTATCTTGCCTCCCCTCCCATCTGGGTTTTAGCAAATTTTAAAATGATTTTAACTGAAGACAGTTTAATAGTTTTATAAACTACTATACTTGGGCTGGTGGAGCAGTATTGTGATACTGAGCATCATCCACCTTCCCTTGCACCAACTTTGCATAAATTGTGCAAAGCTGTAAAAATGGCCTACATATTTTTAACTAGTAATTTACAAATTAGCCTTCAATATGGTTTTACAAGGTGTTCCTTAGTGGTAATTATTCTTGCATTTCCTCTGCCTAACAATACTCTCCGATGCTACCTAATCACCTGTCTAGCCATTCCCTCAGGGCTGTGGTGATGCATAAAGATTGCTGGCAGAATCTCTCTCTTAGCATCCAGGAATATAGAAATAAAGTCTTACAGTCCAGTTCAGAAGCCATGGCATGGCTATAAGTTCATTAAATCTTCTGAGAGGAGAGAGAGAAAGGGAGAGGATCAATAACGTAAGATCCCTTCTCAGGCTGTAGGTATAATCCTTTTGTGAAATTTGACACACACATAAGAGAAGTATTCGTATACAGATTTCAATCTTAGTATGAATATCTAGGTACAGATCCCTTTTCCATCTCAGGAAGTTTTATTGATCCAAGAAGATCTCAGATTGTCCAAATCCATGTCGTGGGACCAGACTCAAGAAGATACCCAGAGTAAGTTTCCCATTTGTAGTGATAAGTTAACAACCAGGGGAAGAAGCAAGGGCAGTTTTCATTGTTTCAAATTATATTCAAGGATAAAAAGGAATCTTTAAGTTCTTCACCCACTTACAACATCTGTTCTAATAATTATATTCAGTAATTTAGGAAATGGTTTACTATAATTTAAAGTGTATCAATATTATTTCAATTGGAATTTAGTTCTAGTTTGACACTAACAGTGCAGCCTAGATAATTGTTTCCTCCGGGAACTTCACTGCTTTCACCAATGGTTAGATGAATAAAATAAAGTCAAGGATCACTAAAGTTATTTTTCATCTATATAAGTATAGGATTTTACATAAGTTATGGTCCAGTCTAAGATGATTTGAGAAGGCCTTTTAAAGGCATTACTCTAAAATGAAAGATTTTATGTCAGGTATTAGGTTTTATTTGTCTTGTTATGTTCACAGCAGAATAACAGACACAGAGAAAGTGCTCCACGAATATTTATCAATTGAAAGGATAAATAAATATTGGTGCTGTGTGAAATGTAGAAGATGATATAGATGCTACCTTGAAAAGTCTACATTGTGTTACATTTACACATGTGCAGATTTTTTTTAAGAGTTTACTTATTCAGATTATTGTTCCCTATTTCTCAGTTCCACAGGTACTTAGTAAGTTACTTCCTCAGTTGTGGACAGTTAGGAGAACAGGATAAATTGGAACTTTAAGTGTTTCTATAGGTAAAAGCTCAAAGGATTGACAGGTAATAAAATGATGTTAAGTGACCAGAGACATGAAAACATGTACGTGTGTCATCATAATGTCTCTATGACGGATATTGAAGTCAAGGACACTATTGCACAAAGAGCTTGCTGTGGGAGGGAACTTTATGTTAGGAAGGAGATCCAGAGTTTTTGATCTCTTTTCCTTGTAGATCACTCACAGAAGAAATTAAAGACTAAATCTCTTCCCCAGAGGATTTCAGGGAACTGCAGTCTTGTTATTTGTTTGATTTGAAATAATTTAGGTGGGTTTATGGAGTGAAATAAGGGAGAAATCTTATTTCTTTAACACCATTATAGCTAGTATATATTCTTTGGCATTATCTGAGAGACTAAATCTGACCTAAGAATGTGGATGGACCAGTGGAAATGATCCATCCCATACAGGCCCTTGTCCACAATATTCAGACATTTGATACTAATGCTTCTGCAATTCTTTCACTGAAATGGTTATGACTTAAATTTACTGGTAACTTGTTGCTTTTATGTCCATTAATTAATATGAGGTTATTAATTATATATGTAATTAATTATGATTAAATTATATAATTAATATATAATTATATTTATATATAATTAATATATAATTAATATGAGGAGGGGAATTTGGTAGGGGGATGGGATAACTGTGTGATGGACATTAAGGAGGGCACTTGTAATGAGCACTGGGTTTTATATGCAATTGATGAATTACTAAACTCTACCTCTGAAACTAATAATATACTATATGCTAATTAATTGATTAAACAAAAGAATATGGACTGTATTCTGATACTATTCCTGACACAGAACATATTTGAGAGGGTGAGTGTCAGCAGTAGATACCTTTTCTAAACATGGAGCACATGCAAATACATATAAATGGGAATTAGGAGGTGAATATAGTAAGGAGTTTAACATTCTAAGATGACTCCTATCCATACTTTCTCCCTCTTTGCATTCAGCATGTTCTCTCATCACTAAGATGGGTAGTGGTAATTAAATATTCACTTACAGTATGCCATGTATATAAGTGCTTCATACGTGATACAGATCTAACACATACAGCACTTATGTGCTGTATACTATTCTTATCCACTTTTAACCCTTGAGAAAACTGAGGCAAAGGAAGTTAAGTAACTTCCCTGAAGTCATAGTGTGAGCTAATAGGGGAGCTTGAATTTGAATCTAGGAAAGCTGGGTTTCAGGCTTCTTCATAGCAACTACTCTCTGCTACCTCCCATTCCCACTGCCCTCCTGCTGCAGCAGTCATCTTTCTTTTTGATCCCCCAAATCATTCCTGATAAATTCCAACTCCTCAAACTTAACCCACAAGACCATGACCTGATCTCCTCTTCCTTTTTAACCTTACTTCCTGACACTTCCCTTCATGGATTCTGTGATGAATTGTATCAAACCTGTTGGCATTTCTCAGAGGGGATGTCATGATGATTTATACCCTTTTTATTCCTATATCCTAATCCACTAGGCCTAGAACATCCTTTCTGCCCTGTCTTCTTTTCTGTGTCCTCACCCTGCAGTCCTCTTCATCATCAGTTAAACTCTTTAAAAATTCCACTCAGTGAAGACCTTCTTTGGAGAGGTGTCCCTGACTCTCCTCTGGAACGGTGATTGCTGGTTTACATGTGGGTCTCATCTATTTGTTTGTCACCACAGTCACTGAAATAATGTCAAGATTAATGATCAGAATCACATCACTCATTGCATTCTCATTGTAAGTTTAAGCTATGTTGGGCACAGAATCAATGTTGTGATGATCTTGCCAGTAGCAACTGTGGTCTCTGCCTATAAGAACTGTATATAGCTTTTCAGAAAAAATTCATGAGTAGCAGAAATGGTGTCTTGACTATTACAGAAAGTTTAAGACTTTCAAATGAGAGAGAAGATATACTGACTTTGATGCCCACAGCCCCAGCAGTGTGCAAATTCATTAAGAAAATAAATTTTGGAGTTCCATTGCCTACGTTCAGATACCAACTCTGCCAATTACCTTTTTCTGTGACCCTGGGCAAGTTATGCACTTTCTCCATGCTTCAGTTTCCTCATTTCTAAAGTGGGGATGATGATGATAGCCTACACTATATGAATGTTATGAGAATTAAGTGAATTACTACCACTTAGAACAATACATGGAACATAGTTAATACAATATAAGAGTTTTCTATTATTACCTAAATGTTTTTTCAACCCTTATGATTCTGTCAATTAGTTATGACTGAGCACAATTTAGCTTTGCTGATACAGTGTCAGAATGTTCAAAGATTTTTTAAAAAGATTTTATTTATTTATTTGACAGAGAAAGAGCACAAGCAGGGGGAGAGACAGAGGCAGAGGGAGAAGCAAGCTTCTTGCTGCATAGGGAGCCCAGTGCAGGACTCAATCCCAGGACCCTGAGAGCATGACCTGAGCCAAAGGCAGTCGATTAACCAACTGAGTGACCCAGCTGCCCCAGAATGTTCAAACATTTTAATGGAATATATTCTCTAATCAAAGTACTTTGCAACATAAGAGAGCATTTGATTATTTTTAATGAAATTATTTTTCATGAGAAGTTTATCCATCTACTTTTCTATCATCTATCTATCATCTACTTATCATCTATCATTATCATCTGTTTACTTATCTTTCTATCCCTTTTTCATTTATTTAAGGGTATGTATTATGTGGGTTTTGGAATTAGGATGGCTCCATTCAAATACCAGTCTCTTCACTGACTGTTATACTGGATGATTTACCTAAAGTCTTAAAAATTTGGTGCTCTTTAAAATAGAGATAGAAATTACAATGTTGCTGTGAGTATAGAATGAGGGGACATATCCTAATAGTTGAGCACACCATCCTGCAGATAGTAAAGTGCTTAGTAAATGTTTACTACCAGTATTACTGCTGTTAAGAATATGTCTTCAATGGAAATGGATAGATATTATAGTTTATTATCTCAGGAATAAAATCATGGATGAATTTCAATATTTTCTATTTCTATTTTCTATAGACAATCTATATATTGCCTATATAATTTTTATATAATAGATGAATAGATCAAATTAAAATTTCTACTAACTAGAAAGATCCCACTTCACAGATTCAAATTACAAAGTAAGCCACCTCACAAATACAAAAAGAAAGTTACACAAATGATCTCATTCTATTTCTGCAACAGCTTCATGGAGTATTTTACTTGACTTTACACTTTACATGACTCTATCACCCATCTTTTATAAATGAGAAAACTGAGATTCAGAAATAATAAATTGATTTACTTAAAGTAATCTAATAAGGATGTTAATCCAATAAGGTAAGGATGCTCAGTCTTAAATTACTCAGCTTCCACTCTCCAGGCAGTAAAGAGGTGTTCCTAACAAATATGGAAGATAGCTAGTAATTTGCAATGCTTCAGAAAAGCCATTTTTATCCTGAGGAGCTTCTTTAGATCTTGTCTCATGACTTATCTCTTTCAGGAATTCTTCCCTGATAATTTTTACCCAATATTTTGATCTGTAAGCCTTCAGGATCCCCATATATACTTTATACTATTGTATACTTTATATAATACCATATACATATATGGTATAAGACACTTCTTCTTTAATTATCATTTATAGCATTATCTGTATGGGAAATCTTATTCCTGATGCTTACCTATAATTACACAGAGAGGGCGTTTTCAAGGTAAAAGAACTGAGTCTCAATAAGTTTTAAACTTTTCAACTCTTTAGAGCAACACAGGGAAAAGTATTTTTCTATGTAGCTTTTTTTCTATGTAGCTTGACCACTCAGATACTCCTTACTGGCAAGCAAAATGGAATTTTCACATGCAGACCAAGGTTTAGGACTCAAACTCCTCCAATTTGATTTGCAAGCATGGGTTATTGGTGAGCAGGAGGCCTCTGTATCTGTTGTTCTTCATCACTAAAATGACTTAATTTTTAATTGTACTGAAATTTCTAACTTAATTTAGAAATTAAAACAATTTTTCTCACTTGATAAAATAGAATGTCATTCTTCTAAGGTTGATCTGTGTACATTATATTAAAAAAGATTCACCTAAGAAATTTGGCATCACATCTCAGCATCTGACTTCTTAACATTTATCATAACCCTCCAAAATTAATTTATCCATTTGATAATGAATTTAAAATTTTCCAACCCAAAGAGAATTTCTGGAAAAATGAGAGAATGAGAGAGAGAGAGAGAGACAGAGAGAGAAAGACAAGAAGGAGGATTATGGAACAACATTAAATCCAAATAAAAAACCCTCATGTTCTCTAGATCATTATTTGGGAGAAAGGAACTATGGGCCTAAGTATCAATGTGAGTCAGTAATGTGATAAGAAAATTGATGGTGAAGAAAATACCCATTAACTATGTTCAAGAAATATGAAGAATTTCACCTACTATCTAACATCACTTAAATATTTTCATAAGGCTCTTCCTGTTGGACTTTACCATGCTTACAGTGGTTTATGATATTTATTTATTTTTGCAGGGAACCAGAGCCACCAAACCAGTATCACTTGGGTCCCCACGGAAGTGGCTAACGATGTCACTGAGTTTATATTCCTAGGACTTTCCCAAGATCCTGGAATGCAACTGATGTTCTTTGTCTTATTCCTCCTCTTCTACACTGTGATCATGGTCGGAAATCTACTCATTCTGCTTACGGTCTTTTTTGATCGTCGGCTCCATACACCCATGTATTTCTTTCTTAGTAACCTGTCATTCGTGGACATTGCCTATTCCTCAGCCACAGCACCTAAGATGATTGCAGACTTTATTTCTGAGAAAAAGACCATTTCCCACTGGGGCTGTGTAACTCAGATGTTTACCTTCCACTTTTTTGGCTGTGCTGAGATTTTTGTCTTGACAGTTATGGCTTTTGACCGCTATGCTGCCATTTGCCAACCTCTGCGTTATACTACCATCATGAGTGCCAATGTTTGTATTGTGCTGGCATCACTGTCCTGGTTGGGAGCCCTGGGTCATTCATTTGTTCAGACCTTCCTGACCTTTCAGCTACCTTTCTGCAATAATCGGGTTATTGACCACTACTTTTGTGATGTCCACCCAGTCCTAAAACTTGCCTGTGCTGATACAACCCTGGTAAATATGTTGGTGATTGCCAACAGTGGTCTCATCTCTCTGGGGTGTTTCCTCATTCTTCTGGCCTCCTACACTGTTATTCTATTTAGTCTTCGCAAGCGGTCTTCAGAGAGCCGACGCAAGGCTCTCTCTACCTGTGGGTCTCATTTCACTGTAGTAACTTTCTTCTTTGTCCCTTGTATCTTTATTTATCTGCGTCCATCCACTACTTTCCCACTGGATAAGGCTGTGTCTGTGTTCTATACTACCATCACCCCAATGTTAAATCCACTCATCTACACTCTGAGGAATGAGGATGTAAAGAATGCCATGAAACGGATTTGGAGTCACAAGGTCTCCTTGAAGGAAAAGCAGAAGGGCTAGCTCATCAGAATGGCAGAATCAGAGAATTAGCTGATACCTTAAATGGTCTGTAACTTATTAATGATTTTAAGGAATAGGCTCTAAAATTCAACTACATTGTAGCTTTCATTGAACAGGCAATAATTTGAGACTATTTTCTTTTTCTATCTTTAGGTGGGCTAAACTTAGACTTTTCCATATTGTCAAGGTTTATCTTTTCTTACTTTTAGAGTAGGAGAGTAAAATCTCCAATTCAGTATCTCATTAAACTGCTATAGACCACTTCAATTCAAATAAGCTTTCTTAATCTACAATTAAAGGATTTGGAATGAGGTTATAGGAGAAAGATATTTTTGAGGAACCTGACCATTTCTCTTAGAAACGGAAATGTAATAACAGCTGGGTAGAGTAGTTGGGTAGTCTTCAGAAAGGGCAATTTTATTCCGAGGAACTTTTATTTTTTGTTTTTTTACTTTTTAATATTTTATTTTTCTTAAGGTTTATTTTACTTATTTTAGGGAGAGAGACAGTGTGTGTGCACATGGAAGGTGGGGCAGAGGGAGAGAATGTTCAAGCAGACTCCCGGCTGAGTGCAGAGACTGATGTGGGCTTGATCTCATGACCCTAAGATCTTACCTGAGCTGAAACCAAGAGTCTGACACTCAACCACTGAGCCACCCAGGCACCCTAAGATTTTATTTTTAAACAGTCTCTACACCCAACCTAGGGCTTGATCTCACAATCCCAAGATGACGAGTCACATGCTCTACTGACTGAGCCAGCCAGTCTTGTTCTAAAAACAATAACTTTTTAGATCTTGTTTCATGGCTCATATCTTTAAAAAATTCTGCCCTGATTATTTTCGTCCAACATATATTTTCTGTGTGCCTTAAGCACAGCTCTATGTAGTTTATAAAATGCTTTCAGTTATTTTCTTTCTGGTTTTTGTTCCCTTAGTGGTTTTATCTAATTTCTACAACTTATTAAGGGTATAAATAATGTATTTTACTTCTTTTCCACTCCCTGTATATGGTGCAATGCTGGATTCACAGTAGATACTTGTGACAGACCTGCCTGTTCAGTATCCATTGTTCCTTTTTCTCTTAGTAACAGAGACTTGACATTATTTATGGTGACCCCACTGAAATTACATTTACCTGTCTGTCCCTTTCATTGGAGGTGGATACTATGATGTCAACAACAGTTGGTGAGTGAGACTTCTGAAAACTCTTTGAAATCGTTTCTCTCCACTTAGGCTTTATACATCATCACCATCAACATTTTGTTACATTTCCTTATATTTTTCATATTATTTTCCTTTGCAAAAAAGGACCATTCTATCCTCTTTGTTAATACCTATTTAAAAAATAAATACACTGAAACTACATTTAAAATTGTGGGCTACATTAGTTTTCCCTTTCCCCTTTAAGATCTAAATAAGAGAACAGCAGCAACAAGAACCACCATCACAAAGGGGAAACAAGTTTATACTCACAGTTACAAAGATAACAGGACAGAAGTTAGATTCTGCAGACAAAAGATTCCAACAAATATTTGGAAAAGAGAAGACAAAGGTGTGGTAATTGTTTTGACCACACAGAGAAGGCTAACACAAAAGTAGCAATTGAGGGGGGAGACTGATGAGAAATAGACAAATTTATCTTCCAGAATCCCTGACATATCTGAGATGCCAGGACACCAGGTAAAGGAGATGGTAGGGTTCAGTAATAGGGAGATTAAGAGAAAGGGATGGTTTATCCTCCCATCCTCTCTTTTCACTCTCAGAGGCTCACACAGGCATATACTTCAGAAACAGAATATTGACCTCTTTGCCTCAAGAAATTAGATTAAAGAAAAGTCTTTCATATTCTGCCTTTGGAGATCATAAATAGAAATGGCTTTCTCTCTGCTGGAAGACTGACCAGAAGCCTACTGGTTATTCAGCTCTGCTCTATTGATCCAGATCTTTTGGTCAAAATTTTGGTGCCAAATTCTTTAACACACAAAAGATGTTGAAGTAAAATGTGAAACTTTAGGAAGGCCAAAAGGAATTTGGTGTAATCTAGGATAACACAGAAAAAAAATTTACTTTGAAAATCACTGATATATTCACATTGATCAGAGATAACATTTACAATCCTGAAATAAGAACATGATACTTTAAAAAACTAAAGAATAAAAATACTATTTTTGGGAGCTACATAAAATAAAGAGAGTGATAAATAAAATTAAGACAAATCAATAGAGGGTTGAAATAGTCAAAGAAGTCTCCATGAAAGTAGAATTTTAAAAAATCAAAGAAATGAAAAATGTGAAAAAATTTTGAAATATCTAAGCAAGAGGTAAACATTCAACTCATATTTGTCCCAGGAGAACAGAGAGGACAGAGGGGAAGAATTTAAAAGAAACACTGAAAGGAAAACTCATAGCAGGAAGATTTAAGTCTCCAGATGCAAAAGATGTACTGAGTGCCCACCCTAGTGATGAGAAAACAATAACTAAGGCACATTATTATGCAATTTGACTACCCTAGAGATTGACAAGATTATAAAATTATTGAGAGAGACAGAAAAAAATATAGGCCACAGAAAGTATTCAAAATTCAAAAGACATTAGAATATTCAGTAACAACACTGGGCCCTTCAATATGGTAGAAAAGTGCCTGAATCTGATTTTCAGCCTAGAATTCTAGACAGAACAAAACCATCAATCAGGTATGAAAGTAGAATTAGACCTTTTCAACCATTCAAAGATTTGAAAAATTTACTTTATAAGTACCCTTTCTTTGAAAGTATGGGGAGGATGTGTGCCAGCAAAAGCAATATAAGGAAGTGATAGGCTCAAGAAATCCATGTAGGGGTGGCCCAAAGCACTTTTAAGATGAGAACTGTGTAGCAGTTGTAGGAGTGATAGAAACAGATGAAAGCAGAAGGACAGAAGCCCCAGGAAGGGAGGCTTCAGGAAACAGAAGTGGGAATTTATATTATATATGATGATGGAGCATCTTAGTTATAAGGGCAAAGGCAATAGGATGGACCAAGTTGATGGGCGTAAGGACATATTTATAGAAAATTGTCTGTATCATTTAGGACTCTAACAGAAAACCAATGACACACTCCAAATAGAGTAATTCACAAAGAGAAATTCACAGAGGGACTGTCTATAAAATTGCAGATATGGAGGAATCAGAGGGGGCAGTACCATAACCAGGGATTAGAAGCAGTAGAGCTGTTAACACCATGATACCTGAGGGTACTGGCAGAGAGAATAGATAAAGAAACTCAAAAGGAGAGAGATTTTCTTTTTCCAGACTTCATTTTCTTAAAGCAGTCTTAGGTTCATAGCAAAATTAAAGGAAAGATACAAAGATTTCCCATACACCTCCTGCGCCCACACATGCATAGCTTCCCTCATTTTCAGTGTCCCCCAACAGAGTGGTGTATGTGTTACAACACATCATAATCACCCAATGTCCATAATTTACATTATAGCTTACCCTTGGTGTTGAATATTTTGTAGGTTTGGACAAATGCATAATGACATGAATCCATCATTATATTATTATAGAGTAGTTTCACTTCCCTAAAAATTGTCTTTGCTCTGCTTTTCATCCTTCCCTATTCACACCCTACTTCCTGCTGTGCAAGCCCTGGCAAGCATTGATCTTTATACTGCCTCCATAGTTTTGCCTTTTCTAGAATGTCATATAGTTGGAATCATACAGTAGGTAGCCTTTTCAGATTGACTTCTTTCACTTAGTGATATGCACTGAAGTTTCCTCCGTTTCCCTTTCTTTTTTTTATTTATTTATTGGACAGACAGAGATCACCAGTAGGCAGAGAGGCAGGCAGAGAGAGAGAGAGAGGGAAGCAGGCTCTCCGCTGAGCAGAGAGCCCGATGCGGGGCTCGATCCCAGGACCCTGGGACCATGACCTGAGCCAAAGGCAGAGGCTTTAACCCACTGAGCCACCCAGGTGCCCCTCTTTTTTTTTTAATTGAAATACAATTGACATGCAATGTTACATTAATTTTAGGTGTAAACCATTGTGATTTGATTAATTTTAATTTTAAAATTAAATTTTAATTAAAATTAAAATTAATTTTAATTAAAACATTAATTTTAGGTATAAACCATTATGATTTGATAACCATATCACCATTGTGATAGACATTATGCTATACTCACCACTGTAGCTATCATCTGTGTAGCTATCATCTGTCATCTTACAACATGATTACAATACCATTGACTGTATTCTTTATGCTTTATCTTTTATCCTAGTTACTTATTCATTCCATAACTAGAAGCCTATATCTCCCATTCCCCTTAACCCATATTGCCAACCCCCCAACCTCCTCTTCTCTAGCAACCGTCAGGTTTTTCCCTGTATTTATGGGTCTATTTCTGCTTATTTATTATTATTATTATTTTTTAAATTCTACCTGTGGGTAAAATCATATGGCATTTGTCTTTCTCTGATTTATTCCACTCAGCATAATATACTCCACATCTATCTATGTTGTTGCAAATGGCCAGATCTCATTACATTTTATGACTGAGTAGTATTCTACTGTAGATATATACCACATCTTTTTTTTTTTTTTTTTTCTATTCACCTGTCAGTGGACACTTGGGTTGCTTCCATATCTTAGCTATTATAAATAATACTGTAATAAACATAAGGGTTCATATATCTTTTTGAATTAGTGTTTCCATTTTTTTCAATTTTTTTCTTTCAAAGAACCAGCTACTAGTTTCATTGATCTGTTCTACTCTTCTTTTGGTTTCTATTTCATTGATTTCTGCTCTGTATGATTTTGATAGATTCATGCCTCACATTGAGGTCTTTTATCCATTTCGAGTTTATCTTTGTGTATGGCATAAGAGAATGGCTGTTTCATTCTTCTATAAATAGCTGTCCAATTTTCCCAGCACCATTTATTGAATAGACTGTTTTTTTCCCCACTGTATATATTTTCCTGCTTTGTCGAGGATTATTTGACCATAGAGTTGAGGGTCCATATCTGGGCTTTCTACTTTGTTCCATTGGTCTATGTGTCTGTTTTTGTGCCAGTACCATGCTGTCTTGGTGATCACAGCTTTGTAGTAAAGCTTGAAATCAGGCAATGTGATGCCCCAGTTTTGTTTTTACTTTTTCAACATTTCCTTAGTAACTTGGGGTCTCTTCTGGTTCCATATAAATTTTAGGGTTGCTTGTTCCAGCTCTTTGAAAAATACCAGTGGAATTTTTATTGGGATGGCATTGAAAGTATAGAGTCACAGGGAGCTCTAGACAGTATAGATCTTGACAATGTTTATTCTTCTGGTCCATGAGTATGGAATACTCTTCTATTTTTTTGTGCTCTGATCTTTATTATTTATCTTCTCCTTCTGGATTTAATCTTTATTTGTGGTTCTTTGTCCAGCTCCTTTAGATGTAAGGTTAGTTTGTATATTTGAGATCTTTCTTGTTTCTTGAGAAAGGCTTGTATTGTTATATACTTTCCTCTTAGGACCATGTTTGCTGCATCCCAAAGGTTTTGGATGGTTGTGTTTTCATTTTCATTTGTTTCCATGATATTTAAAAATCCTTTAGTTTCCTGGTTGACCCATTTATCCTTTTGTAGAATGCTCTTTAGCCTCCACATAGTTGAGTTCTTTCCAAATTTTCTCTTGCAATTGAGTTCCAGTTTCAAAGCATTGTGTTCTGAAAATATGCAGGCAATGTTCCAGTTCCCGTTTCAAAGCATTGTATTCTGAAAATACACAGGCGGCCACCCCCCACCCCTTTTTGGTACCAGCTTCCATTTTCTTTGGATAGAAACCTAGTAGCAGAATTAGTGAATCATATGGTATTTCTATGTTTAATTTTTTGAGAAACCTTCATGCTGTTTCCCATAGTGGCTTTACCAATTTACATTCCCACCAACAGTGCACAAGTTTTCTTTTTTCTCCATATCTTCACCAATGCTTTTTATTTCTTATCTTTTTGATTCAAACCATTCTGACAGGTATAAGGTGATATCTCACTGTGCTGTTGATTTGCATTTCTCTGATGATTAGTGATGTTAAGCATTTCTTTATGTGTCTGTTGGCTAGCTGTCTTCTTTGGAAAATTGTCTACTCAGATCCTCTGCCCATTTTTAAATTGGATTTCTTTTTTTAATTTTTTATTAACATATGATGTATTATTAGCCTCAGGTGTACAGGTCTGTGAATCACCAGGTTTACACGCTTCACAGCACTCACCATAGCACAATCCTCCCCAATGTCCATAACCAATCACCCTCTCCCTACCCCCCTCCCCCCAGCAACCCTCATTTTGTTTTGTGAGATTAAAAGTCTTTTATGGTCTGTCTCCCTCCTGATCCCATCATTTCATTTTTTCCTTCCCTACCCCCCACCCCACACACATTGCCTCTCAAATTCTTCATATCAGGGAGATCATACGATAATTGTCTTTCTCTGATTGACTTATTTCGCTCAGCATAATACCTTCTAATTCCATCCATGTCATTGCAAATGGCAAGATTTTGTTTCTTTTGATGACTGCATAGTATTCCAATGTATATATATACCACATCTTCTCTATCCACTCATCTGTTGATGGACATCTAGATTTTTTCCATAGTTTGGCTATTGTGGACATTGCTGCTATAAACATTGGGGTGCACGTGCCCCTTTGGATCACTACATTTCTATCTGTAGGGTAAATACTCAGTAGTGCAATTGCTGGGTTGTAGGGTAGCTCTATTTTCAACTTTTTGAGGAACCTCCATGCTGTTTTCCAGAGTGGCTGCACCAGCTTTCATTCCCACCAACAGTGTAGGCAGGTTCCCCTTTCTCTGCATCCTCACCAGCATCTGTCATTTCCTGACTTGTTAATTTTAGCCATTCTGACTGGTGTGAGGTGGTATCTCATTGTGGTTTTGATTTGTATTTCCCTGATGCCGAGTGATGTGGAGTACTTTTTCATGTGTCTGTTGGCTATCTGGATGTCTTCTTTGAAGAAATGTCTGTTCATGTCCTCTGCCCATTTCTTGATTGGATTATTTGTTCTTTGGGTGTTGAGTTTGATAAGTTCTTTATAGGTTTTGGATACTAGCCCTTTATCTGATAGGTCATTAGCAAATATCTTCTCCCATTTTGTGAGTTATCTTTTGGTTTTGTTGACTGTTTCCTTTGCTGTGCAAAAGCTTTTGATCTTGATGAAGTCCCAATAGTTCATTTTTGCCCTTGCTTCTTGCCTTTGGTGATGTTTCTAGGAAGAAGTTGCTGTGGCTGAGGTCCAAGAGGTTGAAGAGGCTGCCTATGTTCTCCTCCAGGATTTTGATGGATTCCCATCTCACATTGAGGTCTTTCATCCATTTTGAGTCTATTTTTGTGTGTGTGGTGTAAAGAAATGGTCCAGTTTCATTCTTCTACATCTGGCTGTCCAATTTTCCCCACACCATTTGTTGAAGAGACTGTCTTTTTTCCATTGGACATTCTTTCCTGCTTTGTTGAAGATTAGTTGACCATAGAGTTGAGAGTCTATTTCTGGGCTCTCTATTCTGTTCCATTGATCTGTGTGTCTGTCTTTGTGCCAGTACCATACTGTCTTGATGATGACAGCTTTGTAAGAACTTGAAGTCTGGAATTGTGATGCTACCAACGATGGCTTTCTTTTTCAACATTCCTCTGGCTCTTTGAGGTCTTTTCTGGTTCCATATAAATTTTAGGATTATTTGTTCCATTTCTTTGAAAAAAATGGATGGTATTTTGATAGTGATTGCACTAAACGTGTAGATTGCTTTAGGTAGCATAGACATTTTCACAATATTTCTTCTTCCAATCTATGAGCATGGAACATTTTTCCATTTCTTTGTGTCTTCCTCCATTTTTTTAATGCATACTTTATAGTTTTCAGAACACAGATTCTTTGCCTCTTTGGTTAGGTTTATTCCTAGGTATCTTATGGTTTTGGGTGCATTTGTAAATGGGATTGACTCCTTAACTTCTCTTTCTTCTGTCTTATTGTTGGTGTATAGGAATGCAACTGATTTTTGTGCATTAATTTTATATCCTGACACTTCAGTGAATTCCTGTATAAGTTCTAGCAGATTTGGAGTGGAGTCTTTTGGGTTTTTCACATAAAGTATCATATCATCTGCAAAGAGTGAGAGTTTGACTTATTCTTTCCCAATTTGGATGCCTTTAATTTCTTTTTGTTGTCTGATTGCTGAATCTAGGACTTCTAGAACTATGTCGAACAGCAGTGATGATAACGGACATCCCTGCTGTGTTCCTGACCTTAGTGGAAAAGCTCTCAGTTTTTCTCCATTGAGAGTGATATTCACTGTGAGTTTTTTATAGATGGCTCTGATGATATTGAGGTATGTACCCTCTATCCATGCACTTTGAAGAGTTTTGATCAAGAAAGGATGCTGTACTTTGTCAAATGCTTTTTCAGCATCTATTGAGAGTACCATATGATTCTTATTCTTTCTTTTATTAATGTATTGTATCACATTCATTTGTGGATGTTGAACCAAACTTGCAGCCCAGGAATAAATCCCACTTGGTCATGATGAATAATCCTTTTAATGTACTGTTGGATCCTATTGGCTAGTATTTTGGTGAGAATTTTCGCATCTGTGTTCATCAAGGATATTGGTCTATAGTTCTTTTTGATGGGGTCTTTGTCTGGTTTTGAGATAAAGGTAACACTGGCCTCGTAAAATGAGTTTGGAAGTTTTCCTTTCATTTCTATTTTTTTGGAACAATTTCAGGAGGATAGGTACTAATTCTTTAAATGTTTGGTAGAATTGCCTTGGGAAGCCATTTGGCCCTGGGCTCTTGTTTGTTGGGAGATTTTTGATGACTGCTTCAATCTCCTTACTGGTTATGGGTGTGTTCAGGTTTTATCTCTCTTCCTGGTTCAGTTTTGGTAGTTTATATACCTCTCTAGGAATGCATCTATTTCTTCCAGATTCTCAAATTTTCTGGCATATAGTTGCTCATAATATGTTCTTATAATTGTTTGTATTTCTTTGGTGTTGGTTGTGATCTCTCCTCTTTCATTCACGATTTTATTAATTTGGGTCCTTTCTCTTTTCTTTTTGGTAAGTCTTGCCAGGGGTTTATCAATCTTATTAATTCTTTCAAAGAACAAGCTCCTAGTTTCATTGATTTGTTCTACTGTTGTTTTTGGTTTCTGTTTCATTGATTTCTGCTCTGATCTTTATGATTTCTCTTCTGCTGGGTTTAGGCTTTCTTTGCTATTCTTTCTCCAACTCCTTTAGGTGTAGGGTTAGGTTGTGTACTTGAGACCCTTGTTTCTTGAGAAAGGCTTGTATTGCTATATACTTCCCTCTCAGGACCGCCTTTGCTGTGCCCCACAGATTTTGAACCATTGTGTTTTCATTATCTCTTGTTTCCATGAATTTTTTAATTCTTCTTTAATTTCCTGGTTGACCCATTCATTCTTTAGTAGGATGATCTTTAGCCTCCATGTATTTTAGTTCTTTCCAAGTTTCCTCTTGTGATTGAGTTCTAGCTTCAGAGCATTGTGGTCCAAAAATATGCAGGGAATGATCCCAATCTCTTTTGGTACCAGTTGAGACCTGATTTGTGACCCAGGATGTAATCTATTTTGGAGAATGTTCCATGCGCACTAGAGAAGAATGTGTATTCTGTTGCTGTGGGATGGAATGTTCTGAATATATCTGTGATGTCCATCTGGTTCAATGTGTCATTTAAGGCCTTTATTTCTTTGATGATCTTTTGCTTGAATGATCTGTCCATTTCAGTGAGGGGGGTGTTAAAGTCCCCTACTATTATTGTATTATTGTCAATGTATTTCTTTGATTTTGTTATTCATTGGCTTAAATAATTGGCTGCTCCCATGTTACGGCATAGATACTTAAAATTGTTAGAGCTTCTTGTTGGACAAACCCTTTGAGTATGATATAGTGTCCTTCCTTATCTCTTATTATAGTCTTTGGCTTAAAATCTAATTTATCTGATATAAGAATTGCCACCCCAGCTTTCTTTTGATGTCCATTAGCATGGTAAATTATTTTCCACCCCCTCATTTTAAATCTGGAGGTGTCTTTGGGTCTAAAATGAGTTTCTTGTGGATAACGTATTGATAGATTTTGTTTTTTTCATCCATTCTGATACTCTGTGTCTTTTGGCTGTGGCATTTAGGCCATTTACATTCAGGGTAACTATATACAGATATGAATTTAGTGCCATTGTATTGCCTGTAACGTGATTGTTTCTGTATATTGTCTCTGTTCCTTTCTGATCTACTACTTTTAGGCTCTCTCTTTGCTTAGAGGACCCCTTTCAATATTTCCTGTAGGGCTGGTTTGGTGTTTACAAACTCTTTTAGTTTTTGTTTGTCCTGGAAGCTTTTTCTCTCTCCTTCTATTTTCAATGATAGCCTAGCTGGATATAGTATTCTTGGCTGCATGTTTTTCTCATTTAGTGCTCTGAATATATCATACCAGTTCTTTCTGGTCTGCCAAATCTCTGTGGATAAGTCTGCTGACAACCTAATATTTTTACCATTGTATGTTACAGACTTCTTGTCCCTGGCTGCTTTCAGGAATTTCTCTTTGTCACTAAGACTCGTAAGTTTTACCATTAGGTGATGGGGTGTGGACCTATTTTTATTGATTTTGAGGGGATTCTCTGTGCCTCCTGGATTTTGATGCTTATTCACTTTGCCATATTAGGGAAATTCTCTACTATAATTTGCTCCAGTATACCTTCTGCCCCCCCTTCTTCTTCTGGAATCCAAATTATTCTAATATTGTTTTGTCTCATGGTATCACTTATCTCTCAAATTCTCCCCTCGTGGTCCAGTAGTGGTTTGTCTCTCTTTTGCCCAGCTTCTTTATTCTCCATCATTTGGTCTTCTATGTCACTAATTCTCTCTTCTGCCTCATTTTATCCTACCTCTAAGAGCCTCCATTTTTTATTGCACCTCATTTATAGCTTTTTTAATTTCAACTTGGTTAGATTTTAGTTCTTTTATTTCTCCAGAAAGGGCTTTTATTTCTCTGGACAGGGTTTCTCTAATATCTCCCTTGCCTTTTTCGAGCCCAGCTAGCCCCTGAAAATCATCATTCTTAACTCTAGATCTGACATATGACGAATGTCTGTATTGATTAGGTCCCTAGCCTTCAATACTGCTTCTTGTTCTCTCTCTCTCTTTTTTTTTTTTGTGGTGAGTTTTTCCACCTTGTCATTTTATCCAGTTAAGAATGTATGAACTAGAGAATAAAATACTAAAATGGTGGAAAGACCCCCTCCAAAATGTGCATTAACTAAACCAGAAGAGACCCCAAGTAGTGGGTACGAGAAAGGGGGTCAAAGAATTAAAAAAAAATATATATATATATTAGACTGGTGAATAGAACAGAGCCACCCACTTGATTTGGGGTGTATTTTGGTGTCTTAGAAGAAACTACCTCTTATATTTTAAAGAAAGAAAAAAATATATATATACACACACACAAAAATAAGGGTAAACACGATGAAGGAATGGAATATGACTGTAAAGATGAAAATTTAAAAAAAATTCTTAAAAAGGAGTTGATAAGATAAGTCGGTTGGGAAAAGAAAGAAAAAGAAAGTGGATAGAATTTGCTCAGGCTGGAGACTAGAACTAAGCCCTGTGCTAGATTTAGGATATATTTGGATCTATTAGAAGAAGTTGTATCTCCAATTTTTTTAGAGGAAAAAACCCTATATGTATACAAAAATAAAGGTAGATACAATGAAGGGTAAAATATGACTATAATAATGAAGGTTCCAAAAGATTTAAAAAAAAAAAAAAAAGGTATTGTTAAGATAAACTAGTTAAAAAACGTTAAAAGAGGGAAGAGGAAAAGTTAAAAAGTTTGCATATGAAAAAATAAAATTGAAAAAATTAATTTACTTTGCAAGACTAAAGAATTATGGGTAGAAAGCCATTAATTCCATGTTTTGCTTTCCCCTCTTCGGAATTCCGCTGTTCTCCTTGATGAGTGAGCTTGGTCTTGGCTGGATATTCTTTTGATCTTCTGGTCGGGGGATCTATTGTAGTGATTCTCAAGTGTCTTTGTCTGAGGTGGAATTGCACCACCCTTGCCAGGGGCTGGGCTAAGTAAGCTGCTTGGGTTTGCTCTCAGGAGCTTTTGTTCCCTGAACACTTTCCATAGTGATTTGGAGGATGGGAATGAAAATGGTGGCTGGAGGAGCCAAGAGCTTGGGGCCTGACTCCTCAGTGTGCCCTTGGATAAAAACACTCAATCACTCCAATCTCCCTGGTCTCTGGCCATGCTCCATGCTCACCCAGCCTGTGACTGAGCATTTCCATCTCTGATGCATGGTCCCGTTTGGAGTATCCAAACCCAGCAGATTCCTGCCTCCACAGGAGCAAGGTGAGTCTCCCTGTTTCTGCCACTTTTGGGGACCTTGCTCAAAGAGCAGTGGCCTAACTGCCTCGGATTGTGGGTTCAGGTAACCCCAAGCTGAAAGTGCACTCCTCAGCTCCATCTCCGGCTTCCCAGCTCTTATACCTGTGAGCTCTGCTATACTCAGACACCCCCGATCCTTCTGTGACCCTGCAGGACCTGAGAACACGCTGTCCCCATGAGGGCTCCACTCCTGCAGAGCCTCTGGAGTGATGTCCCTCAGTGGAGCAGACTTTTAAAAGTTCTGATTTTGTGCTCCATTGCTCCGTTGCTCCGCCACTTGCCAGGAGCCAGCCCCTCCCTCTGCGGTCTATCTTCCCGTTGCTTTGGATTCAATTCTCCACAGGTCCTATGTTTCAGAAAGTGGTCGATTTTTTGTTTTTAGAATTGCTGCTCTTCTTCTCTTCAAACTTCTTTTGGATTTATAGGTGTTTGAAATGGTTTGATAACTATCTAACTGAACTCTGGCAACCTGATGTCATCTCGGCCTGCTACTCCTCCACCATCTTGACTCCTCCCTTAAATTGGATTTTTTTGTTATTGTTGTTAAGTTGTGTAAGCTCTTTATATATTTTGGCTATTAACACCTTATTAGATATATTATTATTGCAAATTATCTTCACCCTTTCAGTGGGTTACTTTCTTATTTTATTGGCTTTCTTTCTTTGTTGAATAGAAACTCTTTATTTTGATGTATTTCCAGTAGATTATTTTTGGTTTTGTTTCTCTTGCCTGAGGAGACATATCTAGAAAAATGTTGCTATGGCTAATATCAGAGAAATTACTTCCTATGTTCTTCTCTAGAATTTTTATGGTTTCAGGTCTCACATTTAGGTCTTTAATCCATATTGATTTTTTCTTTTAATATATGGTGTAAGAAAGTGGTCCAGTTTCATTCTTTTCCAGGTAGCTGTCCAGTCTTCTCAACACAATTTGTTGAATAGACAGTCTTTTTCCCATTATATATTCTTTCCTCCTTTTTCATAGATTAGTTGACATGTAAGTGTAAATTTATTTCTGTGATCTGTATCCTGTTTTATTGATTCATGTATCCATTTTTGTGCCAGTACCATAATACTTTGATTACTACCACTTTATAGTATACTTTAAATGTGGGATTGTGTGATACCTCTAGCTTTATTCTTCTTTCTCAAGATTGCTTTGGCTATTCAAGGTCTTTTTTGGTTCTATACTCATTTTAGGATTATTTGTTCTAGTTCTGTGAAAAATGCTCTTGGTATTTTGATAGGGATTGCATTGCATCTGTAGAATTGTTTGGGTACTATGTCATTCTTACCATTAATTCTTCCAACCCATGGGCATAGATAATCTCTCCATTTGTTTTTGTTGTCTTCAATTTCTTTCATCAGTGTTTTATAGTTTTCAGAGTATAGTTCTTTCACCCCTTTGTTTATTTCTAGCTGTTTTATTCTTTTTGGTGTAATTGCAAATGGAATATTTTCTTAATTTCTCTTTCTGCTATTGTTTTTGTTTATTTATTTATTTATTTATTTATTTTTATATAAATATATATTTTATTTATTTTTATTTATTTCTGCTATTTGTTATTAGTGTATATAAATGTATCCAACTTCTGTGTATTAAGTTTGTATCTGCAACATTCTAAAGGTAATTCCCTTATCATCACTTCACAGAGTGTATGATATAAAGATAATTTTAGGAAGAAAAATTTCTAAAAGATTTGAAATGGAGATCAGGCTGTTAGAATAAAATTGAGATAGAACCTAAAATTCTTTATCAGAGAACATTTCTAGATGAGAGGTATTGACAAGTATTTGTGGATTCATAGATGGGACAGTTATTGGTTGATTTAGAGAAATAAATCTTATTTCTCTCTTATTCATCATTATATGTCTGGTATCCCACATAGAGTCTGACATATAGTAACTAATCATTAAGCACATGTAGAAGACACTAAGGAAAAGAAATATTAAGGAGTTTTTTACTTAAGATCTTTATTGCAAATATCAGTAAACTGTTTAAGCAATTCATGCAGTATTAGATTTGGATAGCTCTCCATTTTCCTAAGGATCCAACATCTCTAAGTGATATAGTCCTTTGGGACAGTAGAATTGGAAATGCACATCATAGTCTAGAGGGCGTATTACACATCATAACATTTTCTACTTCTAATCTAGGGAAATAAGCCATTTTCTTTACTTGTTCTGGGAAATTCAGATGTGTTTCTCTGTTCCTTGGATGAAGAACACATCAACTTTTAAATTATTCCCTCAGTGTTTTGATTCCTGGCTGGCTGGCCCTGGCCTCTAGAGACTTGATTTTCTCAGTCACAATCCATGATACTAGTCTGCTCATTGTTACATCATGGAAAGAACTGATATATACCAAAATATAGAAGACAAAGCTTTCTGATGTAGATGGGGGAAGAGGAACCTCTACCTCCTCTATAGTCCCTGGCTATACCAAAACTGTTGCCAGTAACTGGTAGGTGGAAGTTTGGCATTATATTATTTACATAAAGTACTCTGTTTTTGAGAAATGGGGTATATATAATAATGGGAATAACTCTATGAAGTACTCAAAGAATAGTGGTAAGAAGCAGAAGCTTCTAGCAAGGAAAGGTGTTAGGGAAACTTAGTGATCATATAGAGTAGACCTTAACCATGGTGGACAAAGAATTTCTTCTTTTGCTTCATGCCCACAGGTAAGGCATTTTGAACAAAGGCTGAACAGGGAATTGAGAAGATAATATGGCCATCTCATATTTACAGGGTGAGCCATTCTTAAAAAGTCTAAATTAAAGAAGGTTTTTCTGATTTATGGGTCTTCAGGGAGTACCAAATCATTAAAACAATCTTCCAAAATTTTGAATCTTGTCATTCCTAAAATAAAGTCAGTAAAAACCTGACTTATGATGGTTTCTCAAAATGGCCACTGTAAAGAAGTTGGGGAAAATAGGGCCTGACATGTTTCATTTTAGGGGGATGGAGTTGGTAGTAGCAACTCTGGAGGTGAATAAAGAAAAAAGTCCCTTAAAAGCAAAGAGACTCTTATTTGAAATTAATATGGGTAGGATAGGTATCTTAGAGGATTCCAGAAAACTAATTCAGGAATCATGAAGCAGAGTCTGATAAAACAATTAAACTTAGAAGTATTTGACAATTTTTCCTATAATGTCATCAGCTAGTTTATTCACTTACAAATCCATCCATCCATCCATCTGATAAACACATATTAAGGACTGTAGTGTGCCAGAAGTTATTTTAGGCACTAGATAGATATATAAATGAGACATGCTTCATATATTTAAGGGACTCAGAGTTTCAGTTATATTTTTGCTCAAATATAAACTGAAAAACTACAATGCAATGAGTAAAGTGGTTTTTTTTGTTTATGTGGTTGTTTTTGTTTTTGTTTTTGTTTTGATATGTGACTGGAGTATTACTATGGGAGCCCAGATTTCTCTGGTGTTTGCTAGAAATTATTCATACAGAATTTCAGGCATTTTGGAAAAAAGGCCTTCTGAGACTAGGCAGATGATTTAACAATAGTGATTTTTAAAAAATATGTATTTATTTTTAGAGAGAAACAGAATGTGCACAAGTTGGGGGAGGGGCAGAAGGCAGAAGGCAGAAGGTGAGAAAGCAGCAGACTTACCACTGAATGGGGAGCCCAATGCTGGGCTTGATATCATGACCTATGAGATTGTGAACCATGAAAATATGACCTAAGCTGAAACCAAGAGTCAGACTCTTAATGGACTGAGCCACCCAGGCCCCCCAACAATAGTGATTTATCAATAGTCACATAGGATTGTAGTTTGAGGAAAACAGGAGGAGATGGTAGTGATTAGAAGTCAGATGTTCTTGGCCTCTTCTCTAAGCTGTTTCTCAGATTTAGTCTTCTGGATCCAAGGAGAGTAGTTGAGGATAGAGTGGGGAGAGAGAAGTCTAAACAGACATTAACGGGCAATATTTTAGATATTACATATAAGAATAATAGTTTCTCTAATGAACTTGCTTCTTTCAAAGGAAATATAAGCATCATTATCATCATAATGACAACAGTAATAATCATTTAAATAAGTATGAATTATATACCGGGTATTTTTTCTGAGTTTTACATGCATTAGTTCATTAATCCCTACAATCATAACTATGAGGTAGATACTATTACTATCTCCATTGCACTAATGGACGCATGAAGGGAGAGAAATGAGTGAGTTGCTCAAGGTCACATAGCTAGTAACTGGTCAGCTGAGATTAGAACCAAAGTACTCACACTCCATTATCTGTTTTAAGAGAAATGCACAAGCAGCAAATGATCCTCTCCTATTGAAATCAGCCCTTTTCTGATCCTAATGCTTTCTTCTTGCCTAGTTTACCGTGGGCCTCAAAGTATATAGGAAATCAAGATAATTACTACATTTTGGTATTCTCTGCTGCTGGTTTATCTGTGAGACTCAAGATCCCTGGTCTCCATATAACCCTCTATACGGTGAGAGTATTTTTGTATACTATCTCCTTACAGAGTAGTCTCAGAGGTCACAGAATATCTCCTTACAGAGTAAGATAGGTAAGTTCAATGTCTTAGGAATAGGAAAAATGAATGTAAGTTATTTCTTTTACATGTGTATATTCACAATGATGATTAAATCACTGTTCCTCCATGTTGTCCCCCACATTGTTCTTAATAGACCTTCTTGGGGCCTTCACTCTCAATCCACTTTTATCTTCATAGAATCCTATAATTATACAGCTAAACTATTCATTAAAATTCTAGTTGAAATCCCTTATGTTGCTAGGAAGAAACTGTTTCAGAAGGAAGTTGAATGACCTTCCTAAAGTCACAAAGATTTTGGTGGCTGAGCTGTCATAGGAATCCACGTGTCTTAATTCTTCTTCAGTGCTCTTTAAAGCTGCCTTTCAAACGGAATGTATGTCATATAAGTACCCCACACTTTCTAAAATTCAATTCTTTGTAAGGACTTTGGAGAAATTAAAGGAATATATAATATTATATGTGCATGTCTATATGCAACATATGTAAGACTCATAAAGATAAAATGTTTCAAATAATGACTTTGTTTTTATGATTCCTTATTCTACTGTTCTAAAAATCTTTTTGAATGGTTTGCTCTAACATGGATCTTACTGAGGTAGAGTATTCTTTAAAAATAAACTCCATGTATTTCTGTTTTCTAAAAATCCAGTATTGGGGCACCTGGGTGGCTTAGTCATTGGGCGTCTACCTTCAGCTCAGGTCATGATCCCAGAGTCCTGGGATTGAGCCCTGCATCAAGCTTTCTGCTCAGTGGGAAGCCTGATTCTTCCTCTCCCACTACCCCTGTTTCTGTTCCCTCTCTAACTGTGTCTCTTGGTGTCAAAAAAATAAATAAAATCTTAAAAAAAATAAAAATCCAGTATCCTCTTATTATGCTTGCCTCTAGTCTCCCTTCCTCACTTGACCTTAGTCCCTATTTCTCAGGATTTCCTTTGCTCTGTCCCCTAGCTCAGGGAAGGCTAAAGTTCTACCACATAGCCTTCACCATAGTCCCATGATTGCCAGGTTTGGAGGGCTGAAGTACCATTCTTCGGGAAGAATTTTCAATAAATCTTCATTTGAATCTATTTATCAACGTTTTCCTTCTTCATTTTATAAAATTATTTTGCTTTTCATTTAAATGGATACTCACCAGTGGCAATGTGACCCATAAAGATGGACAGTTTTCATCCTCAGAAGAAATGCAGGACTAATAATAATAACTGCCTCTTTCTTTTACAGCTTTCTTCCCCTTCATCAGTACATTTCCTTCTCTTCCATTTTCCCAGCCTCTCAGTTTCAGCTTGCTCCTTCCACATTATGTTACTAAAGCAGGGTCTGAAAGCAGTTCTTTTCTTTGCAAGCTTTTTTTTTCCAGGGAGGGCTAAGATAAGTGACTTTTACTCTGGGAGACACTGACTTCTTCATTCACATCTTTATCTAAGGAAAGAGCATCGACAGTGATATGATGATAGCTAATATTTTAAAAATGCCTCTTGTATGAGGGTAATCCAGTATCTTTTGAGTCATTTAATCTGTTTCAGGATCTCTGTGCTAAACTCCCTAATTCCTCAAATTGGCAAGATAACTATTCTCTGTGATTACTAAAAGCTTGGCTAGATATATAGATGAACACTGGATTGTGGGTAAGGAAGAAGTTCTGCACACATTCTGACTTTTCCCCAAAGCATTTGTTCCCTTGAGGAGTGTTCACAGTTCACTCACCTGTAGGGAAAGCCTCTGTACTTCCAGCTCTCTCCATAGTCATCCTCTAGATACTACATCCCTTCAGATTAAACACAGAGTGGGAATTCACTAGATGTTGTTAAAAGAGGAACAGGAACAGGCTTTTTTAGATTTCACATATAAGTGAGTCATGTAGCATTTCTTTGTTTAGCTAATTTCACTTAGCGTAACATCCTCCAGGTTCATCCATATTGTTGCAAATGGATAACAGTTAATGTTTTAGAATCTCTTCTTTTAAAGACAGAATTATAGACATAATTATTATTATATCATTTTTATATCACATTTCCTTTTTCCATGTGAGAGTAGAATGGTTGTTACCAGGGACAAGGAGGTGGGGGAAATAGGGAGATGTTGGTCAAAAACAAAGTTGCAATTATGGAGGATGAATGAATAGGTTTAGAGATCTAATGTACAGAATAATGACTAATGTATAGAATAATGCTGAAATTTGCTTAGAGAGTAGATTTCAGGTATTCTTGTAACTGAAAAACCTGTGAAAACTGAAAACTGAAAAAAATGGGAAAAAAAACTATGTGAAGAGATTCCGTTAATTAACTTGATGATAGTACTCATTTTACTATGTATATGTGTATCACTATGTATATTGTGTTGTACACCTTAAATATATATAATTTCTATTTAAAGAGAATAAAAAGAGAAACAGGCTTGGGAGGTATAGTGTAGCCAGGGTAAAGTAAAACCTGCTTGACCAACCAATACAGCTACTCTAAGAGTAAGTGCTGGCTTAGGATAGCTAACTCTTTCTAGATGACAGCCTAGGAAAGAAATGCCCTAACCTAGCCTCCATGGCTGGCTTATCTCCTCCCAGAGTTCCCATAAACATAGTTTCTTGCTCCAGATTATATTGGCACAACCCCAAACTTTTCTTAGAGTGCAAATAGAGCATTCCTAATTATTTACGGCAGATCCATTCAAATTTTATTAAAAACCTGAATATGCTGGATGAACCTCATTTTAGACATAGAAGATATAAAGTTACCTTTTTATTTTTTTTAAGATTTTATTTATTTATTTGACAGACAGAGATCACAAGTAGGCAAAGAGGCAGGCAGAGAGAGAGGAAGGGAAGCAGGCTCCCTGCTGAGCAGAGAGCCTGATGCAAGGTTTGATCACAGGACCCTGGGATCATGACCTGAGCCAAAGGCAGAGGCTTTAACCCACTGAGCCACCCAGGCGCCCCAAGAAAGTTTATAATAGTCGCTTCCTATGTCATTTCTAGAAGCCAAAGTCTATTAAAAAGTTACCTTTTTAATAGCTTGCCATAATGGTGTTCAAATTCCAACTGGCTTTGGTAGTATGACAGTAATGACTACAATTTAATACTAAATCCTGCCAATTGCATCTCGTAAATATTTTCTAAAGAAAACACTTTATTCCTCTCAAGAGCTTTTGCTTTATCTGTAGTTTAAGCCACATCTAATCCTACTTCAATTTATTTACTAAATATGATTAATTAAAACACTGAGGTCCACCCTGAGCTATTCATGGATATGGGAACATTTTCCCTTTGCTAAATAGTCCCATAATGCTGAGCTTTCTGAGTGTTTTGTTTTCTGCTTTTTGTGTCATATTGCTGCTAAGTACTGGTCTTTTCTCCGTGTATCTACTTATAGCAAATCATCCCTTCTTTATGAATGCCTTTTTAACAGATCAGGGAGGCATATGTCTATGTTTGTTAAAATTATGCACAAATTGAGTCAGTAGATTGCAGGAAAGAAACACCAGGTTTCTTCAGTTAATAGTACACATAAGCTTTAGTGCCTGGATGCCGTTAAATCTATTTGGTTTTGGTTTTATAGAATCTTTGTTTTTTTTTTTGGTTTTATAGAATTTTAACTTTTTTTTTTTTATGCTTACCTCCTGAGGATAGGCAATATTATAAAATAGCACATCTTAGAACAGAAACAACTCTTCAGTATTGACTGTTTGTTATAACAAATACTTGCTTTGACGGGCAGTTTTTATATTACTTAAAAGAGGAAGCATATTTGGTAAAGTGAATGATTATCTTATTTTTATTTGATGGGTTTTGTTGTATCTAATAGTGGTATGTTCAATACTAGGACTTGAGCAAAACTTTAGCAATAATTTTATTCCCACACCTTGAAGTGGCAGAATGGGTCAGCCTGGGTGGCAAGCATACCCATTCCTCAGATCACAATATCTTCTTCCTACCTTCCTGGAACAGTAGATAAACTGCATGATCAGTGGAATAACGGCATCTGGTCAGAGCCCGAAGAATTTTCATATATGACCCTGTGTTGTTGCATATTGTGGCTGCTTGCCTACTGCCAAGGATTAAGCTATATAAGCTTTGGTTAAGGAAAAAATGTCCATTCACCACCATACATGAAGCACTGAGATCTTTTTGAAAGATTAAACTGAAAATACTGCCAGATCAGTGTACCCAATGTTGGACAACAAGCATAAGTTTCCAAGTTGGCTAGATTTCTCAACAACAACAAAAAATCTAGAAATAACTAGATTTTCTTGTTACCAGTCTACCATTTAGCTTCTTTCATAGTGCTTACTAAGGTAGGTATATGGGGAAAGAATTAGTGCTCTGCTAAGTTTCATAAAAAATAGATTAATACAAAATTAGTAACATTAATATATTGGGATTTTGGTTTCAGATATGTGACATACTTCGTATAGTTTCAATGTTTCTAATTTTCATGTCATCACTTAATCTTTCCCTGTCTTGGCTTATCAGATATTAAATGGGACAATCAAATGTATCTTAATACAGTTCCTTAATGACACAGACCAATCTGATGATTTCAACAGCAGTAAAATAAATCTATTTCAATCCTATTTGGGATAATTGTAATTTTTTTATTTTTATAGCCATATTATTAAAAACAAGTGAAGAAATGGAACCAGCAAATTACACAAGGGTGACAGAATTTGTTCTCACTGGTCTATCCCAGACTCGAGAGGTACAGCTAGTCCTATTTGTTATATTTTTATCCTTCTATCTCTTCATCCTTCCAGGAAATATCCTTATTATTTGCACCATCAGGCTTGACCCTCATCTGACCTCACCCATGTATTTCCTGTTGGCTAATTTGGCCTTCCTTGACATTTGGTACTCCTCCATCACAGCCCCTAAAATGCTCGTAGACTTCTTTGTGGAAAGGAAAAGAATTTCCTTTGGTGGGTGCATTACACAGCTCTTCTTCTTGCACTTTGTTGGGGCCTCCGAGATGTTCCTGCTCACAGTAATGGCCTTTGACCGCTATGCTGCTATCTGCCGCCCTCTCCACTATGCTACCATCATGAATCGACGTCTCTGCTGTATCCTGGTGGCTCTCTCCTGGCTGGGGGGCTTTATTCACTCTATAATACAAGTAGCTCTCATTGTTCGACTTCCCTTTTGTGGGCCCAATGAGTTAGACAGTTACTTCTGTGACATCACGCAGGTAGTCCGTATTGCCTGTACCAATACCTTCCCAGAGGAGTTAGTGATGATTTTTAGCAGTGGCCTGATCTCTGTGGTATGTTTCATTGCTCTCCTAATGTCCTATGCCTTCCTCCTGGCAATGCTGAAGAAACACTCAGGCTCAGGTGAGAGTACCAGCCGGGCCATGTCCACCTGCTATTCCCACATCACCATTGTGGTGTTTATGTTTGGGCCTTCCATCTACATTTATGCTCGACCATTTGACTCTTTTTCCCTAGATAAGGTGGTGTCTGTGTTCCATACTGTGATATTCCCTTTACTTAATCCCATTATCTACACCTTGCGAAATAAGGAAGTAAAGACAGCGATGAGGAAGTTGGTCAACAGATATATTTTATGCAAAGAGAAGTGAAAGATAAGTGGCATATTCAATAATCTTTCAAGGGTCATTGTCCTAAAGTAGGAAGCATTTGCAGCAGTAATAATGCTTTCACTACCTCTTTTCATCTGAGTTCTTAAATTCTCACCAAATTTTTCCCTCTATTTAGTGAGAAAACAACAAAAAAATTAAGATAGAGATAAGTATCGGTCACAGAACTCAAGATTTTGTTACATCCTAGAAGCAATTTTTATGAATTCATAGTAGAGTTTGTTTATTACATGAGCCCCCTTCTCATTCCAGAGGAAGTTTCCAGCCAAGTAGTGGTGTTTATAGCCAGTCTCTACTTACATCCTCCAGTGTGAAAGCAGACTTGGAGGAAAGGGATTCTAGTTTGACTGGAATTCACAGACATCTAGCTATGTGATTTTTAAACATTATTATCTCCTTTGTCATTTTTGTGTGTTTTCTCTATTTTCTAATAGTTTCTCATGTTAAAATTATGTTAGTAGGGTGTTGTTTTTGTAGCCCTATAATCCAAAGTTCTTTCCCATTAAACCATTTTTTTTTTAAGTACATATGAAAGGGACCTGGATGTACTGGTTCTCATAATCCTTTAGTGAATTATTTAGTAGAGATCAATTTACTATTCCCTGACACTAAGAACCCAATTACTGACTTTGCTTCAGAATATAAAAGATAGATTAGAATATTTGAGTCCACACAAATTTATTTGCTTAAATTAACTTTCAATTTCAAAACTAGGATTCTGTCCATCAAAGAGCAAGAGCATTTTGTGTGTTCTGAGCTTTAGTCTTATGTTTTCTTTGATAACATAATATGATTAGATTTTGAGGGGAACAGATACTTGTCAGCATCAGAAATGAAAAAAATATAAATGAATGATGAAAACCTCAGGTACACAGGATGAAATGATGGTGCATCAAGTTTATTCTTTGCTTTGGGATTTTTTTCTCTTGAATGATACTCTTTCATCTTCAAAGCTAGAGTGACTTCTCTTCTAAGAACCCAAATATACAGATTGAAATTATGATTCCTGAATTTTAAGTTGACTTCTCATTGTCTGGAAATGAATTAGACTTCTCTAATATTTTACAATAGAGCATGAAAAAAATCTACCAAAAGATATATACATACATAATAAAAATGATTTGGGGTGCCTGGGTGGCTCAGTGGTTAAAGCCTTTGCCTTCGGCTCAGGTCATGATCTCAGGATCCTGGGATCGAGCCTCGCATCGGACTCTCTGCTCAGCAGGGAGCCTGCCTCCTTCTCCTCCTCTCTCTCTCTCTGCCTGCCTCTCTGCCTACTTGTGATCTGTCTGTCAAATAAATAAAAATCTTTAAAAAAAAAGATTTATGTTTCTAGATTTTAGTTTCCTTATTGTAATTTCTCTGTATCTGAAATAGCCAGATTCTTCTATACATTTTGTCACGTATCCTTCATTTAGTAGGATTAATGTTTTTGAGGAAAAGATTACTGACTCAATATGCTCTTTCAAATATCATTATACTGCTATACAGAAGGGCATTTATTAAAAATATTGAAGCTAGGAATAAGAAGAAAAAACATCAAACACAGCAGTGTAATGAAGATATTAACAATATTTCAAATATTAACAAGATGGACTTTACTGTTACATTTGGTAAAAAATCCTTATTATTCAAACAAAAAAATTCTTTTTTATTACTACAATAATATATGTTCATTGAAAATTAAAAATATATGAATATGTAAGTAGAAAAACAATCATTACTGGCAATCTCTTTTCCCCTAGGGATAGGGTTTTCATGTACCAAAATTTGTGAAGTCCCACCTACCCAGCTCTACTGGAAGCAAGCTAGTTTGCCTGTCTGCATTGCTATAAAATACAATGAACTAACATTAAATGGAGGTGAGGTGAAATAAAAATCTTCAGACAAGTAAATGTGAACTTCAGATTTTATATATAGCAAAAGTGGCATTTAATTTAAAAGGCTACCAACTGTTTTAAACATTAAACAAATTTCTGGGAATGTTGTTTCCAATAACTTCTTGAAGAAACTATCAGAATAAATCAGTAGTCATGAAGAGTAAGAAAGTAGGACAGAAAGATGGTCACTGAATATTAAATATATTAAACTACATCTAAGGCTGAAACTGATGTGGTGATTTGCACAATTGAACAATATGAACAATTGAACAATATCAGAAATGACAGAGCTGCATTCCATTTCCATCTGGTAGCATATTGGAGAGCTTTACCGAACCTGTCACTAAAAGCAAATATACATGTTGGATGACATTTTTTGAAATACTTTGATAGTTAGTAAAAAAAAAATATGGTGTAAAATATTAAGGCTCTAGAAATTAAATGAAACTGGGAACCCAGAGAAATAAATGGTGAATAGAAATCAGCTTTTATTGTGAAAACTTGTGTTCTGTTTTTAAGGCCACCTTGTTGATGGTAGGGACAGAGATGGATAGGTAACAAAGCCCAGGGCACTCACAAGGACATCCTCCACAACAAGTTGCGATCTCAAGGGATATGTTCTCAGGGTAGCAGTGAAATAGGGTTTTAAAAAAATCACTATCAGAAAGGCTAAAAAGAGAAAAAAGAATTATGAACTGTAAGTGGAATCACACATATTTTTTGAGTTTGAATTTATACTATTGACTTGTGTGAGTCACTGCTAGCTGATAATTTTATTCACAGTTTCTGGTTCCAGAGAGATAATGTCTCTCGATAGAAGGAACTACAAAAACCCTATGGTGGATGCTGCCATTGTTCCAGGACTTAAAGTATTCTACAGATAAGAAATAAGCCTACAGCTTGACATCAATGATCACACAAGAAAGCAAGGTTCTGCAAGTGAGAGTCAGAAGAACAACAGAAGGAAGAATCAAAAGCACAAAAGAACTACAGAATATAAATCACATATATTTAGTATTTTTCAAGAAATAAAGGGGCTGGGAAATTGAAAAAGGAGGAGGACACTATAAAACCTATAGGAAAATTATATAAAAAACAAAGAGCTTAGATTCAGTTAAAAAAGTCTATAGACATGTCTCAATGCAAATTAGACACATTCAGAGAGAAACAGGAATCTAAAATATAGATCTGGTAACTTACTGATAGTGCAGGGCAGAAGCAAAATGGGATAGAAAAGATGAAAGAGAGGGTAAGAGACATTGAGAACTGAAAGTTCAGAGTTTTTGGAGGAGAGGATAGGTAGCAGAGGCAATTCTAAAGAGTTAAAGCTGAAAAATTTCCCCAACTAACAAAAGACACCAATCTCCATACCCAAGGATCCCAATAAAATATTAGTAGGAAAAGTTTTTAAAAACACACATTGAAACACATCATTAAATCCATAAAGACAACTCAACAGATGTTTAAATTATCTGATACAAAAGCAGACATTACTCTCTAGGGAAAAGCTGTTAAAGCAGTTAACAGCAGACTGCTTTAACAGCAAACATGTAAACAATGAAGAATTATATTCAATGTTCAGAGAGAAAATACCCATCAACTCTGTAAGAATAAAATAAAAACTCCTTAGAAAAACAGAAACAAGTTTGTTGCTAGCAGGCAATCAACTAAGAGAAATTTCACAGGATATCCTTGGAAGAAAAAAGTGATCCCAGCCAGGAGATTTTAAATGACAGAAAAAGTTGGCAAGTATATGATGAATCTAAACAGACATCTACTGTATTAACTGCGAAGAGCAACAAACAAACTTCTGAAGTCTAGAAACATGTTAAGAACTAAAGTTCATGGAAATAATATTTACATAAGAGTTGTGTGATTGGAGTTAAATGTAGTAGTCTTTACATTTTTTCTAGAAGATGGTGAGGATATCGATTTACTTTTTAACTTTGAGTTGTTACCAGTTTTGATAGGTTATGCCATAGAAATAACAGAAAAATTTCATTGGTATTACATATCAAAAGAAACAATCTGAGGGTTTTGAAGGGGCGGGGGGGTGGGAGGTTGGGGGAAAGAGGTGGTGGGTATTAGAGAGGGCACGGATTGCATGGAGCACTGGGTGTGGTGCAAAAACAATGAATACTGTTACGCTGAAAAGAAATTAAAAAAAAAAGTTTATTTCTCACATAAAGCCTGTTGTGGGTTTGGGTGACACTCCAGACACTGAAAAAACAAAAAGGTTAAAGTGAAAATAGCAAATAGATTAGAAAGACTAGTAAATTAAATGAGTTAAGATTCTATTATTCTAGAGCTGTGCTATCTAATACATTGGCTACATATGATTTTTAAAATTTTAGTTAATAAAATTTAAGATTAATATCCTCAGGTTATAGCCACATTTCAAGTTCTTAATAGTCATATGTGGTGGGTGGCTACCACATCAGACAGCACATTTCCAGGGTTTTTATTTATATCATATAATAAAACCATTTCTGGAATCTTTAAGTAATATCTATTAGGTTCATGTTATGAGCAAAGATAAAATTAGTATATACCTTTCTTTTCTCTTCTTCAACTCAGATTGTAGTGATTAAAATTTTTGTCTTTAATTTACTTTCTATGACTTATACTTCAATTATTTAATTACAACTTTTTTCCATTTTATTTCTTCTCAGTGATCCAAAATTCATTGTTTATGCACCACACCCAGTGCTGCATGCAATACGTGCCCTCCATAATACACGCCACCAGGCTCACCCACCGCCCCCCCAAAACCCTCAGTTCGTTTCTCAGAGTCCACAGTCTCTCATGGTTTGTATCCCCCTTTGATTTCCCCCATCTCAGTTCTCCTCTCCATCTCCCAATGTCCTCCGTGTTATTCCTTATGATCCACAAGTAATTACAACTTTAACAATAGACTTTGGCTTCTAGAAATGACATAGGAAGCGACTATTATAAACTTTCTTGGGGCACCTGGGTGGCTCAGTGGGTTAAAGCCTCTGCCTTTGGCTCAGGACATGATCTCAGGGTCCTGGGATAGAGTGACGTATCAGGCTCTCTACTCAGTGAGGAGCCTGATTCCCCCTCTCTCTCTGCCTGCCCCTCTGCCTACTTGTGATTTCTCTCTGTCAAATAACTAAATAAAATCTTTAAAAAAAAAGATAAACTTTCTCCAACTTTTTTACTCCCCTAAATAAAGTTTTGTTATAGGACTCTCCCCCCATTTATGGAGTCTTATTATCTATTAAAAGATATGCTAAGCATAGAAATTATAATAATATATTTTTGTATCCATGTTCATCAGGGATATTGGTCTGTAATTCTCCTTTGAGAGCGGCCTTTGTCTGGTTTTGGGATCAAGGTAATACTGGCCTCCTAGAATGAATTTGGAAGTTTTCCCTCCTATTTCCCCCCATTCCCTTCTATTTCAGAAGAATAGGTATTATTCTTGAAATGTCTGGTAGAATTCCCCTGGAAAGCAATCAGGCCCTGGCCCTGCACTCATTGTTGGGAGATTTTTGATTATTACTTCAATTTCTTAGCTGGTTTTGGGTCTGTTCAGGTTTTCTATTTCTTCCTTAAAGTTTCAGTTATAGTTGTTTATATGCTTCTAGGAATTTATCCATTTCTTATAGATTGCCCAATTTATTGGCATGTAATTCCTCATAATATTCTCTTATAATTACATTTTTTTGGTGTTGGTTGTGATTTCTCCTCATCCATTCATAATTTTATTTATTTGGTCCTTTCTCTTTTCTTTTTGGTAATTCTGGCTAGGGGGTTATTAGTCTTAATTATTAATTAACTTATTAATTATTAGTCTTATTAAATACATATTAAGTCTTTCAAAGATCCAGCTCCTAATCTCATTGATCTGTTCTTTTTTAAAATTTCTCTATTATTGATTGCTGCTTTAATTATTATAAAAAACGTTTGTGCAGCAAAGGAAACAGTCAACAAAACTAAAAGGGAACTGGCAGAATGGGAGAATATATTTGCAAATGACATATCAAACAAAGGGCTAGTATCCAAAATCTATAAAGAATTTTCCAAACTCAACACCAAAAAACCCCTAAAAATCCAGTCAAGAAATGGGCAGAAGACATTAACAGACATTTCTTCAACAAAGACATACAAATGGCTAGCAGACACATGAACAAATTCTCCACATCACTCAGCATCAGGGAAATCAAAACTACAATGAGATACCACCTTTTACCTGTCACAATGGCTAAAATTAACAACTCAGGAAACAACAGATGTTGATGAGGATGTGTAGAAAGGGGAACCTTCTTACACTGTTTGTAGGAATGCAAACTGGTGCAGCCACTCTGGAAAACAGTACAGAGGTTCCTCAAAAAGTTAAAAATAGGGCTACCCTATGGCTCAGCAATTACACTACTTGGTATTTATTCAAAAAATACAAACACAGTGATTCAAAGTGGCACATGCACTCCAGTGTTCATAGCAGCAATGTCCATAATAGCCAAAATATGGACAGAGCCCAGATATCCATCGACAGATGAATGGATAAAGCAGATGTGGTATGTATGTATGTGGTATGTATGTATGTATGTATGTATGTGTATACGTATGTATATATGTATGTGTGTGTATACACACACACATATACACACACACACATGTGCATACTCAGACATCAAAGGGAATGAAGTCTTGCCATATGCAACAGTGTGGATGGAACTAGAGGACATTATGGTAAGCAAAATAAGTCAGTCCAAGAAAGATGTATACCATATGGTTTCACTCAAATATGGAATTTAAGAAATAAAACACATGAATATAGGGGAAGGGAAGGAAAAACAAGATAAAAACAGAGAGACTCTTAACTATAGGAAACAAACTAATGGTTAGTTGAGGGGAAGTGGGTGGGGAGATGGGGTAACTGGGTGATGGTCATTAAGGAGGGCACTTGATGTAATGAGCACTGGATGTTATATGCAACTGATGAATTTAATGATTCTGTGAAACTAAATTCTATCTGTGAAACTAAAAATATACTATATGTTAACAATATTGAATTTAAATAAAAATTTTAAAAAAGAAATTATAGTAATATAAATCCAGGCACACCTATTACATTAAAAAAATAAGGGTATTACCATTTCCTTTGGAATATGCTATATGCCCCTTAATCTCATTCTTTTCCCTCTCTGCTCAGAAGGGTATTACTATCCTGTTTTATCCTTTTGCTGAAGATTCCTCAATGTTATTTTTGTTGGAAGAAATGTGTTCTCCAGAACATTATACAGGAAAAATGCATGAGTATGAGTTTCTGTGTTAGTGCATGTTTAAAACTGTCTTGAGATTTGAGAGATAGCTTGGCTTAATATAAAAGCCTTGTAGTGTACTTTCTTTGAGTTTTTGAAAATATTGTTCCACATTAAAAAAAAAAAACTTTTGATATTACTATTGAATGAACTCTGATGTTAACATGCAGAGGAAAAACCCTTCATAGGTAATTTCTTTTTTTTTTTATACAGCGGTCTATAGGACTTTTTCTTTATATTTGAAATCCTATAATTTTACTATGACATGTTTCAGAGTTGATGCTGGACTATTTTTTCCTTAATACTCAGTTAATTTCAGGGAATACAATACTTACAGATTTAAGTATTTTCTCATAATTATAATATTGCTTTCATTTAATAAGAAGAAGCAAGATGACTATCTGCTTTCAAAGCTTATTATAAAAGCTATGTAAGGATAGACAAATGGGTGGTCCAAAATAGAGTGCAGAAACATAATTCACTGGGAAAGAAAGTTTTAAATGACATTACAGAAATTGAAGACTAATATGGAAAATAATGAACTTGAGCCTCTTTTTCACTGCATACACAAAATGAATTTGAGTTGGATCATGGACCTAAATGTAGTAGTGAGAAATATAAAGCTTCTAGAAGAAAACATAAAATGTTTTCTTACATTATTGGGATAAGCAATGATTTCTCAAACAGCCCAAAAGAAGCTATAATCATAAAACAGTGACAAATTGAACCTCAAAAAAATTTAAAAATTCTCATCAAAATACACCATTACAGAATACTATGCAGCCATCAAAAGAAATGAAATCTTGCCATTTGCAACAACGTGGATGGAACTAGAGGGTATTATGCTTAGTGAAATAAGTCAATCAGAGAAAGACAATTATCATATGATCTCCCTGACATGAGGAAGTTGAGAGGCAATGTGGGGGGTTTGGGGGGTAAGAGAAGAATAAATGAAACAAGATAGGATCAGGAGGGAGACAGACCATAAGAGACTCTTAATCTCACAAAACAAACTGAGGGTTGCCTGGGGGAGGGGGATAGGGAGAGGGTGGTGGGGTTATGGACATTGTGGAAGGTATGTGCTATGAAGTATATAAACCTGGCGATTCACAGACCTGTACCCCTGGGGCTAATAATGCATTGTATGTTAATTAAAAAATTATAAAAAATATATACCATTACAAAATTAATAAGCAAATCACACACTGAGAGGGAAACTTGGAATCTCATCATCTCTCTCCAACTAAAAACTACACAAAATATTTAAATAAACACTTCAGAAGATATACAGATGATTGTTAAGCTCATGGAATGATACACATCATTAGTTATCTGGGAAATGGCCCAGAATATGATGATTTGTTCAGGTTGAGCACTCTCCACTATTCTGCAGAACAGCAAACCTCAGAAGGAAAAGAAAAATTGGTTTATCAAGTGTCTCCAGGAACACATAATATCTTCTATACTAGACACTTTCAGCTAAATGACATAGTTGCTCCACCACTTCTCAGTGCTGCCTTGTCAGTGGATGAGAACTGTGGGACCTGACAAAGAGGGTGGTTGGAGAATGGACTCTGGATTTGTTTGTGCCTTTGCTGGTGCCTTTGCTGGTGAGACATAAACTATCTCTAGAAATCGACTAACCCTGGGGGGGCAGTCTCTCCAGAGTTGGCAGACTCTCCAGAGTCCTCTCCAGAGAGGCCTCAAGATGTTAAAGCATCAAAAATCAAAAAATAAAAAGGCATGATTAACACACAACACCAGATATTGGTGAGTCGGTGAAGTAACTTGAACTTTTACACATTGCTGCTGGGAATTTAAAATAGTTCAATCACTTTGGAAAACTGGCAATTTCAGGTAGATATAAACAGATAACTACCTTATGATCCAGTAATCCTACTTGGAAGTGGTTAGCCAAGAGAAATGAAGACACATATTCACAAAGTGACTTTTATTAGAATGTTCATGGAAACCTTATCACTGCCTAAGATCTGAAGCAATCCAAATGCTCATAAGAGAATAAAAATAGTAGAAGCTTTGGATTTTATATCTACAATGGAAAATTATTCAGTAATTAAAAGCTACAGCTGCAGATAATGCAATGGCATTCATGTACCTCAAAATTATAATACTGAGTTAAAAAACCTGTTGAAATAGAATGCATGTCATATGATTCTGTTTTTGTAAAATCTGAGGAAATGAAAAACTAATCCATGATGTTAGAAACTAGAAAGTGGTTGCTCACTTATGATGGTGGTTGCAGGGAGGAAGACAAGGATCACCAAGCAACTTTTTGGAATGATAGATATATTCTACACCTTTTTTGGAATAAGTGGTTCTTTGAGAACCACAATAACAGAAGTCTAACACATCTGTGCATTTTAATGAATACAAATTATATTTTAAGAAATAGCAAAAATTTATTTTCATGCTTGTTTATAAATACATATAATTTCTTGGTGGGCACAACAGAAATTAATATTTCTTCATATATATTTTTATATAACCTTTCTGGTGTGTGGGGCAAAATGGACACATGGAGGACTGAATTGTGAAGGAGATTTCTCATTGTACAAGTTATTTTTTAACTTTTTATTTTTGAAACATGAGTATATTATTTATTTTTAAAAGGAAAAAAATGTTTAAAGTAGAATGTCTGATTTCTAATCCTTATCTTTTCTAGTTATCTCCATATTTGTAAGTTATACAACCATCCACCCAGTTATGCCATTCAAAATCTCAGGAGTTATCTTTGCATCCTCATCTCTCATATCCAGTCCATCAATAAGTCCCCTTGACAATTTCTCCAAAATATATCTTTGGTATTCAATTGTACCTCCATCTCTTGTTCCACCTCCTAGGCTAACCTACCATCATCTCTTGTCTATGGTACTTCAAATGCTCCCTAACTGGTCCTTCTGTTTTCACTCTTGCCTTCTAAACCGATTCTTTACTAGTAACCAGAATAATCTTTTAAAATGTAAATACTCTTCTATTTATAATATCTCAAATAGAATGATGATCAGTTGCCATTTGATCTATCTCTGGGCCTTCCTCTCTATCTTGCCTGTTTGTTTGTTTTTTTTTTTTTTCTATTTGGCCACTACTCTTTTGCGACAGTGGCCTTTCTTTGTCCTCCTCTTTACTGCTTCTTAGTGCACCATCTTCTTCCTGCTTCATGGTCTTCTATCAGCTCTTTCTTTAAATCTTCACATAGTTGGATTATTCCAGACATTCAGATATCTGTTGAAAGGTCACCTAGCACAGCAGCCTCTTCCCCAAACCCTTTCCAGCATAGCACTCACCACTATCAGATTATTTCCTTTCTGGTGTGTTTGTTTAATGTCTTCTCCTTGCATTTGAATGTAAAGTCCCCAGGAACAGGAACCTTTTTTTGCCATGTTCGGTGCTACATTGCTGACTCTATAAGGGAAACTGGTTCATGATTTTTGTTTCTAAGATTATTTAAAATGATAAATTTTTCCCAGCAGAATAAGAAGTCTCCATTCAAAGAACTGTGTGTGTGTGTGTTTTATTATATATATATAATATATGATTTTATTTATCTATTTGAGAGATAGAGTAAGTGAAAGAGAGAGAGAGAGCACAAGCAGTGGAGGAGGAGCTGAGGGAGAGAGAGAAGCAAACTCCCCACTGAGCAGGGAGCTTGGCATGGTTCCAGGACTCCAAGATCATGACCTGAGCCCAAGGCAGATGCTTGACCACCCAGGCACCCCTTTTTCTGATTACTAGTTTAGACCATCAGGTTAATTATGAGTGTTGTTTCAAACATTAGGAGGAAAGGTCACTCATTATGTCTATATATGGTTATGAAAAACACCTCACATCTTAGTCTTTGGTGGTAATAGACTATAACATACTCTAAGATGGGGAGATTTCTGCCCATATTTTACTGTTTGTTTGTTTCTTTTCTTTCTTTTTTTTTTTTTTTTTGAAAGAAAACCAATTATTTATTAGATTTTTTCCTTAGGTACATTATCATTTTTGTTACTTTAAGATATATCTTATAAAATTATACAGTTGACTCTTGAACAACATTTGTTGAAACTACGTGGGTCCACATATATGGACCTTGCTTTTTTTTAAATTTAGATTTAAGTTTATTAACATATGGTATAGTATTGCCTTCAGGAGTAAAATTTAGTGATTCATCATATAACACCCAGTGCTCATCACAACAAATGCTGTCCTTAATACGCATCACCCATTTAGCTCATTCCCCCACTCAGCTCCTTTCCAGCAACCTTCAGTTTATTCTCTAAACAATGTTAAGAGTCTCTTATGGTTTGCCTTCCTCTCTGTTTTCATCTTATTCTATTTTTTTCTTCCCTCCCCTTATGTTCATCTTTTTTTTTTTTAAGATTTATTTATTTGAGAGACACACAGAACAAGCAGGGGGAGGGGCAGAGGGAGAGGGAGACAGCAGAGAGGGAGAGGGAGCCCATAGTGAGGTTTGATCCCAGGACCCTGAGATCATGACCTGAGCTGAACTCAAGAGTCAGACATTTAACCAACTGAGCCATTCAGGTGCCCCCATCTGTCTTCTTTCTTAAATTCCACTTAAGAGTGAAATCATATGGTATTTGTCTTTCTCTGACTGACATTTCATTTAACATAATACACTCTAGTTCCATTCACTTGTTAAAAATGGCAAGATTTCATTCTCATTGATGCCTGAGTGTATTCCTCTGTGTGTGTGTGTGTATATATACAAGATATATATATATATATATATATATGTACACACACACACACATATATATATCACACATATACATATATATACACACATACATCCACATATATACATGATATATATATCACACACACATTTATATTATATATATCATATATATATGATATATATATCTTCTTTATCCATTCATCAGTAGATGGGCATTTGGGCTCTTTCCATAATTTGGCTTTTGTTGATAATGCTGCTATAAACATCGGGGAGCATGTGCCCTTTTCAATCAGCATTTTTGTATCCTTTGGATAAATATCTAATAGTGCAATTGCTAGGTCACATGGCAGTTCTATTTTAACTTTTTGAGGAATCTCTACACCATTTTCTAGAGTGGCTCCACCAGTTTGCATTCCCACCCAGAGTGTAAGAGGGTTCCTCTTTCTCCACATCCTCACCAACATCTGTTGTTTCCTGGGTTGTTAATTTTAGCTGCTGTGACAGGTATGAGGTAGTATCTTTTTTTTTTTTTTTTAAGTTTTTATCTTTATTTTTATTTATTTATTTTTCTTTCTTTTTTTTAAATTATTTTCAGCATAACAGTATTCATTGTTTTTGTACCACACCCAGTGCTCCATGCAGTCCATGCCCTCTCTAATACCCACCACCTGGTTCCCCAAACCTCCCATCCCCCCACCTCTTCAAACCCTTCGGATTGTTTTTCAGAGTCCATAGTCTCTCATTGTTCACCTCCCCTTCCAATGAGGTGGTATCTTATTGTGGCTTTGATTTGTATTTCCCTGATGCCAAGTGATTTTGAGTACTTTTTCATATGCCTGTTAGCCATTTGTATGTCTTCTTTGGAGAAACGTCTGTTCATGTTTTCTGTCCATTTCTTTACTGGATTACTTGTTCTTTAGGTGTTCAGTTTGGTAAGTTCTTTGGAGATCTTGGATGGTAGCCCTTTATCTGATAAGACATTTGCAGATATCTTCTTCCATTTTGTAAGCAGCCTTTTAGTTTTGTTGACTGTTTCCTTTACTGTGCAAAAGCTTTTTATCTTTTTATTTTTTAGTTTTTAAAAATTTTTTTAAATGTAAAACTATAAAATTTTTACTTTAAAAATTTTTTAACATCTTAATTTATTTTTTCATGTTCCAGAATGCATTGTTTATGTACCACACCAAGTGCTTTTATCTTGATGAAGTCCCAACAGTTTACTTTGCTTTTATTTCACTTGTCTTTGGAGATGCGTCTAGCAAGAAGATGCTACAGCCAAGGTCCAAGTGGTTGCTGCCTGTGTTCTCCCTTAGGATTTTGATGGATTCCTGTCTATCAAATGTTTTTCACCCTTTCTCTTGTGATGTGACATATCATGCTGATTGTTTTGTGAATATTAAACCATCCTTGAATCCTGAGCATGAATCCCACTTGATTGTGGTGTATGATTTTTAAAAATGTGTTGTTGAATTCAGTTTGCTAATATTTTGTTGAGGGTTTTTGCATCTATATTCATGAGGGATATTGGCCTGGAATTCTTTTTATGGTGTCTTTATCTACTTTTGGTGTCTGGCCTCACAGAAGGATTTTGGAAGTTTTCTTCCTCATCTGTTTTTTGGAATGGAGAAGAATAAGTATTAACTCTTCTTTAAATTTTTGTTAGAATTTGTCTGTGAAGCTGCCTGGTCCTGGACTTTTTTTTGGGTGGGTAGTTTTTTAATTACTGATTTAATTTCATTGCTGGTAATGTTCAAATTTTCTATTCCTTCCGCTTTAGTTTTGGTGCATTATATGGTTTTAAGAATTCATCCATTTCTTCTAAGTTGTCCAGTTTGTTGGCATATGGGTTTTCATAACATTCTGTTACAATCCTTTGTAGTTCTGTGGTGTTGGTTGTTATTTCTCTTCTTCATTAGTGATTTTATTTACTTGGGTCCTTTCTCTCTCTCTCTCTCTTTGATAAGTTTGGCTAGAGGTTTATCAATTTTGTTTATCTTTTCAAATAATTAACTCCCGGTTTCATTGATCTGTTCTTTTTTTTTTTTTTCCTTCAGTTTCCATATCATTTGTTTCTGCTCTAATCTTTGTTACTTCCTTTCTTTTGCTGGATTTGGGTTTTGTTTGTTGTTCTTTCTCTAGGTCCTTTAGGTGTGACAGTAGGTTGTTTATTTGAGATTTTTCTTACATCTTGAGATAGGCCTGTATTGCTATAAACTTCCCTCTTTTTTTTTCTTTTTTAATTTTTTAAATTTATTTTCAGCATAACAGTATTCATTGTTTTTGCACCACACCCAGTGCTCCCTCTTAAAACCACTTTGCTGCCTCCCAAATATTTTGAACTGTTGCATTTTCATTTTCACTTATTACCATATAATTTGTGATTTCTTCTCTGATTTCTTGGTTGACCCATTCCTTATCAGCATATAATTTAACCTCCATGTATCTGTGGTCTTTCCAGATTTTTTTTTTAAAGATTTTATTTATTTATTTGACAGAGAGAGATCACAAGTAGACAGAGAGGCAAGCAGAGAGAGGGAGGGAACCAGGCTCCCTGCCAAGCAGAGAGCCCGATGTGGGACTCGATCCCAGGACCCTGAGATCATGACCCGAGCCGAAGGCAGCAGCTTAACCCACTGAGCCACCCAGGCGCCCCCAGATTTTTTCTTGTGGTTGATTTCTAGTTTTATAGTATTTTGGTCAGAAAACATACATGCTATGACTGATTCTTTTGTATTTGTTGAGACTTGTTTTGTTGCCTGATATGTGTCTATTCTGGAGAATGTTCTGTGTGCACTTGAAAAGAATGTGTATTCTGCTGTTTTAGGATGGAATGTTCTGAATATGTCTGTTAAACCCATCTGGTCCAGTATGCCACTCAAAACTACTGTTTTCCTTGTTGATTCTCTGTTGGAATGATATGTCCATTGATGTAACTGGGGTGTTGAAGTCCTACTATGATTGTATGATGATGAAATGTCTTTGATTGTGCACTGTATTCTTTAGAAAACATTTTATGTTTAGTATTTAAATTTTTAAAATAGTTTAAAAATCTTTCTCTTTAAAAAATTATCTAAAATTTAAATTATGTTGCCTTCTACTACATAATTTTTAATTATTTTTTTCTATTTAATATTTAGTTAAAAAGAAATAGTTCTTCATTATTGCTTTAGGAGAGCATAGGAGACAATTATGTCTAACATGGAAACAACAAATACCAAGGGTATAATAGGATCTACTTGGGAGAACATCCTCTCTTTATGTGGAAGGACTATGTAAAGGACATTTTGTGAGCATCATTTATTTTGCCTTTGCCTATATTTTTGTAACCAGAAATATGTTGAATCCAACTTATTTACCACCTACTTGACCACAATATTTTTTATCTAGAGTTGGTAATGATTTTCTATCAGTTATACCATTTTTCTCTTTTTGAATTGCAATATAAAATATGAAATAATTTCCTTACTGAGACCTAATAAATATGCTTGTCATCCCATTGTTTCTGTCACTGATGGAATGTTGATTTTAAATCCCAGAAGTGGCACAGTGTCTGTTTAACTGATTTGTATTTGAACATTTGTACCTAACAAGTCTCAAGTCTAATCTTTGATTGTATCTTGTTGGCATTCTAGTAATTCCCACTGAAAGCATTCTATAGCTTGGTTAGCCTTCAAATTCCCAAAGTACTTTCTCCATTACATCACAAATTGGCTGTGTATTTCAATGTGTAAGAGGCTCCTGTGTGAGAAGAAATATTTAAGAATAAAGGTAAGAATAATTAGTAATTGTTCCTCCCACTAGAAGGTGATGTCTGCTGTGTAAGAGTAGTTTTGGACTGCTAGAGAAGTAAATGTTTTTATCTTTATATTAAGAATAGAAAGAAGGAATAAATGCAAACATATTACAGTTCTTCTGGTGGGGCATTTACTGTCATGGAATGTAATGTCAGAATTATAGTAGAATTAGACTAATATGTGAGTTGTGTATTGAGTGATACAACAACACCTCTTATTTGTTCTCAATAATATATATCTAGTTCTTCTCAGTATTTAAAATTAATTTATTGTGGATATACAAAACCTTTGGCAAAATACTAATTGTCTTGGAGATGTTAATACTTGGTATTAAATTTACCTATCGCATAGTAACTGAGAGAAGTGAGGGATGTTAGAGGATAATGAATCCCATCTGTTAAAGAGTTAATAGAATAACAGAAGCTTATGGTTGAAAATAAAACACAAGATATGGTGGAAGAGCCTGCAACTTTTAACCTTAGAGGTACTTAAAGTTTTCTCTCTCTCTCTCTCTCTTTTTTTTTTCCTCTTCTCTCTTTTTTTTTTTAAAGGGAGCCTGATGCAGGGCTCAATTCCAGGACTCTGGGATCATGATCTGAACCAAAGGCAGATGTTTAACCAACTGAGCCACCCAGGTGCATTTCCCCCCCTTTTTTGATGTCTTAAAGACAGCATCAATGTTTGAAAAACTATGAAATAAACACCATATAATAGTGTGCATCTACACACTACTTGGGAGTTAAGTAGAGAGGGATTTCTGATTCATTTTTCTAACAGCACCTTTATGCACAGAAGGAATGATAAATATTGAAGCCAATGAATGCTTAAGTAGAAGAGGAAGGAAGGGAGGAAGAGTGGGAGGAAGGAGAGATAAGAAAAAGAAAAAAAGAAAGAAAGAGGAAGGAAGGAAAAGGGAAAGAAAAGAAAAGAAAAGAAAAGAAATGAAGAAAACTGATTTGGATGGTGCCATTTGTACATTTCTGTGCTTAGCTTTGCTTAGGAAACAATGCGTGTGCATAAATATGTGCCTTTGTGATGTAAAGTACCTCTTTCATAATTTCCAATTTAAACTATACAGGGAAACCTCTGTTACTAATTAATCTATTTAGGTTTAGACACAAAAACAGGTATTTTTATGTTTTGAATAGATGTGCTGTTTTAAAAATTTCCATTGGTTTCTAGATTTGGGATTTTATTGCTTTTCTCTTCCTTCTTTCCCTCTTTCATTCTGTCTCATCTTACATTTAGTTATTGGATCCTTCTTACCCTCCTTTCCGCACTCCATATTCCACAACAATATTTAAAAACAGGTGTACTATGTAACTGAAAGCATGTGAAATACTGTTTTTTTTTTAAGATTTATTTATTTGAGAGAGATAGAGAGGGTGAGTGGGAGGGGCAGAGGATGAGATGGAGGGAGAATCTCAAGAAGACTCCACTGAGTGCTGAGTCTGATGCAAAGCTTAATTTCATGACCCTGAGATCATGTCTGGAGCAGAAATCAAGAGTCAGAAGCTTAACTGACTGTGCCATCCAGGTGCCCCTGTGAAATATGTTTTAAATCACTAATATTTTGCTCTAGTTCAAAAGTCTTCAAACTTTTTAAGTTTTTCATTTCAGCAATAAAAAGCACAAGCAATATTTACATTTTATTTGTATATATTACATTCAATCACACCATGATTCTATGTAAAGTATAAAAATTTCAAAAATAGAACTTCAAAGCATGGGATATAATAATGTATGTATAGAATTTCTATTATTGTTATTTACATGCCACTAAAGTATGCATGTTGAGTGACCACATTCCCAATTTAAAGGCCACTGTACAGATAAGCCACGATCTTAATTTCTCCAGAATGACCAGAATTTTATATTTAATAAATATAAACCATAGACCACATAGATGGGTTGATATTCTACAGAGGAAAAGGAAATATTTCAAATAAGCAGGATTTTTTTAAGTCATCATTCCTAAGGTATAATTTGCATATAGTAAATGTAACAATTTCTGGATCATTTAGTAAATTTTTGTGAAAGAACAGACACTTGTAACCATTATTGTCAAGATATAGAACATTTCTGTCACCTTAAAAACTTGGCCATTCCTGTTTGCTTTTTTTTTTTTTCCCCAATCCCCACCTCAACTACCATTCAAATAAAAATCTGAAGAACTTGATAACTGAATTTAAGTTTTTTCTCAGTCAGAGACATTTTCTTTTGCCTAATGCAAATCATAAACAAGTCCAGGCAGGGGCATTTCATAGTCTCACATGAGAGCACAGTTAAATAGAATCACAGAACTGAAGAAGCAGAAGAGTGTGGCTTCAAACCAGGGTGTTGACAGATAGAAATATAGAAGAATAATGGGTAGGAAAGATTTCTTAGGTTGTGGGGAAGTGATGGTGTAACAGATGTGGCACATGCTGTTTTAGTTTGAAAAGAACTGTGATCTAGACACAAGAGATGGAGATAAACTCTCTACTTCCTGGTGTTCTGTAGGCAGAGGAGATGGAAATGATAACAGCACAGTGGTGAAAGAATTCATCCTTCTTGGTCTGACACAGTCTCGAGATATTCAGCTCCTGGTCTTTGTGCTAATTTTAATTTTCTATCTCATCATCCTTCCTGGAAATTTCCTCATCATCCTCACCATCAGATCAGACCCTGGGCTCACAGCTCCCCTCTATTTCTTTCTGGGTAACTTGGCCTTCCTGGATGCATCCTATTCCTTCATTGTAGCTCCCAGGATGCTGGTGGACTTTGTTTCTGAGAAAAAAGTAATCTCCTACAGGGGTTGCATCACTCAGCTCTTTTTCTTGCACTTCCTTGGAGGAGGGGAAGGATTACTCCTTGTTGTGATGGCCTTTGACCGCTACATTGCTATCTGTCGGCCTTTACACTATTCAACTGTCATGAACCCTAGAGCCTGCTATGCCTTGCTGTTGGCTCTGTGGCTTGGAGGCTTCATCCACTCCATTATGCAGGTGGCCCTCATCCTCCGCTTGCCCTTCTGTGGCCCGAACCAACTGGATAACTTCTTCTGTGATGTGCCACAAGTCATCAAGCTGGCCTGCACAGACACTTTTGTGGTGGAACTTCTGATGGTCTTCAACA
>NW_019154088.1:1108790-1116367 GCF_002288905.1 Enhydra lutris kenyoni
GGCCTGCACAGACACTTTTGTGGTGGAACTTCTGATGGTCTTCAACAATGGTCTGATGACCCTCCTCTGCTTCCTGGGGCTTTTATCTTCCTATGCAGTCATTCTCTGTCATATACGTGGGTCTACTTCTGAAGGGAAGAGCAGAGCACTGTCCACATGCACCACTCATGTTATTATTATACTTCTCATGTTTGGACCTGCTATCTTCATCTACACTCGCCCATTCAGGGCCTTGCCAGCTGACAAGGTAGTTTCCTTCTTCCATACTGTGATCTTTCCATTAATGAATCCTATGATTTATACCCTTCGCAACCAGGAAGTGAAAACTTCCATGAGGAGGTTATTGAGTCGGCATGTGGTCTGCTGAATGGATTTAATAACAGAAAGTATGGAAGAGGAAATTCTTGCTGTAAATCATACATTCATTTAACAAATATGTTTTTCACTGAGTACCTCTTATTTGTCAGGTACTTTTGTAGGCAATGAAGGAGAGTTATGTATAATTAGGGAATAAACTTGGTATGCATAAAGAATACTAAAGAAATACCTGAGTGTTTCTCAGTTGGAGTATGATGAATAATTGTGAGACTTAGGGGATAAATATATGTTACTGTAAGGATCAAATCACTAAAGTCTTAGGTTGAGATAAGGAGTTTTATTCCATTTGCTGTAATAATACATGTTAATATTTTTTTTAAAAGATTTTATTTATTTATTTGACAGAGAGAAATCACAAGTAGGCAGAGAGGCAGGCAGAGAGAGAGGAGGAAGCAGGCTCCCTGCTGAGCGGAAAGCCCGATGTGGGGCTTGAACCCAGGACCTGGGATCATGACCTGAGCCGAAGGCAGCAGCTTAACCCACTGAGCCACCCAGGCACCCCCAATACATGTTAATATTTTAAGCAGGAGAGTTACTCATCCACAATTTTTTCTTCTATGGTTTAGAGCAACATCAAGATTCTGGGCAGAGATCAGTAAGCTGCAAAACACCATCAAGAGACAAATGTTATTCTGAAGACTTTTTGGAAAAAAAGCCTCTCTCTCCATATATATATATTATAGATATCTCTCTCTCAATTGATAGGTATATTCCTCCCCCACCCCAGTTTGGTAAATGGGAAAGAAAGGAAAATAATCGATTTTATAGAAAAAATGTCATTAAATTATTTCATTTGATTTTTTTCACAGCTTTATGATTATTACTAATGGGTGTTTACAAATCCTCCCTGTATGTTAAACCTTGCCCTCAATTGATTTCATTCATTACGATAATGATAGTTATTTGGTACTATAGACTCTATTAGAGATTACATAAACTACTTTAGTTATTTTAAATATAATGGGGTTTAGTGTGGGAAATTAGATACTTATAAAATCTTTTAAGGGATTTTTTTATTATGGGCATCCAGATATGACTGCCAGTAAAATAGTATAAAACTAATGTGCCAAGTGATCTACCTCTGAAATAATCAGGGGAATAGGGAAACAAGAAGCCATTTTGCCAGCTACTAACTGAAAGACTATATCAGTTAGCCATAGTCTGGGAACAGGAGCATGATAGAGAATACCTTTAAAGTTACTGCTTTCTCTCCAATTTTTTCTAAATTCAAGTTTTACGTGAGTACATTTGATAGTCAGAATTTGGAACCCTAGATACAAAGGTCCTAGAAGAACCTGTTTGTATGTTTTCAGCTTTATTGGAAAACAAAACAATGGCAATAATAGTGGTAAAATGTAGGATAATAGTTTTATAATTTTGAAAGTGAGAAAGGCCAGGGAAGTATGTTATAAAAATAGTAAGTGAAAAGAAAAATAGTTATATTTGATATGTTAAAATATATGTGTAGGTAAAATGTAAAAAACTGGTAAAAATCTGCCTGTCGCATAAGGATATGCAAATTATTTTCTCCTTACTTATAGAGGCTTGTATGGAAATAGAATTGAGTTCCTCCCTACTCCAGAATGGTACAAGGGAGCAACCATGCATAAAAATTAACTAAAAATTATAAAATGATAAACAATTAATTTATTTAATATACAAGAAACTTCAATAAATGAATATGAAACAATTATATACCAAGAAGACAATTGATAATGGGCAATTGAAACTAATAGTTAAGGGACACCTGGGTGGCTCAGTCAGTTGGGCCGCTGCCTTTGGCTCGGGTCATGATCATGGCATCCTGGGATCAAGTCCTGCATCGGGCTCCTTGCTCAGCAGGGAGCCTGCTTCTCTCTCTGCCTCTGCCTGCTTGTGTGCGCTCCTTCTCTCTCTCTCTGATAAATAAATAAATAAAATCTTAAAAAAAAAGAAACTAATAGTTAATTAACAAAGGAAAAAATGTAAAAAGCTTGTAATTTCATAACATTTAATCATATATCTATTTGAAAGTATGAAATATATAACATATTTATCTTTAAATTGACTTTGACAAATAAGATTTTCCTTTGAATTTCCATACTTAATTAAATTCTTGAATGTACCAATGGTTAATTCTAATACTTTATTAAAATACATTTTTAATTAATAATGGTTAAAATAATCTTAAGCATTTGGAGAAATATCTCAACCTCAGATGATAAATAATACTAAAAATACCATAAGACATAAAAAAAAAAGCTTGTAATTTTATTCTCAAAAACAGGTCATGAGAATACAGAGCATTGATTGTGGTTAGCTTGTAAAAAAATGTTGCTCATGAATTATCAGCAACAGAAAAGTACAAAATAAAAATTATACGTTTCTATGAGGCTTCTAAAGAGTGGGTGAAGCAAGGAAGCCTTATTACTGAGCTCCAGAGTGAGACAAAGCCCATCTAGATGAGCAGAGAGTTATGGCAGTTTTTCTATCTGTAGGCAAGTCATCTGGGCTGGATATGGGCACATGGAGAAGTGATTCTACCATAGACTGAGATATTTGGTAGAGATGAGGAAAAAGCTCTAAGTTGTGGACAGACTGGTATCTGAAAAGGCTCCAAACACAAAAATAAATAGGCCGCTTTTATAACCTTCTCCCCCAACAACCACTGACACCTATACCAGTAATTTGCTCAGAAAAGGGAGAGTGGAGAAAGAAATGAAAATCAGAGGGAATTTGTATATTCTCAGCCATTACTATAGTGCTTAGGTATTGATATCTATAGAGTTGAATCATTCACAAGGGAAAACAAAAATATCTGAAGTGTGGCTCAAACTCCTTCTGGCTCCATGTATCAGGAAGATAAAAGATCTTGCTGGTAATTGGCAGATATTGGAAGTAAAACTAATCTGAACTAATTTCAGTTTAATTAAAGATGATTCTAAGCCCCAGTTTAACTAGACCTATGAAGGAATCTGAAGATCAGATCCTCATTCTAACTATTTTTTATTATTTTAATTTAATTTTTTTCAGTGTTCCAAAATTCATTGTTTATGCACCATGCCTAGTGCTCCATGCAATACATGCCCTCCATAATACCCACTACCAGGCTCACCCCATCACCCACTCTCCCCCTCCAGAACCCTCAGTTTGTTTTACTTGTCAGGGAGAGATAGAGAGAGAGAGAGCACATAAGTAGGGGGAGCTGCAAGCAGAGAGAGAGGGAGAAGCAGAATCCCTGGTGAGCAAGGAGCCCGATGTGGGACTCAATCCCAGGACCCCAGGATCCTCACCTGAGCCAAAGGCAGACACTTAACTGACTGAGCCACCCAGGTGTCCCTCTCATTCTAACTTTTGGACAGAAGAAAAGGATTGAACTTTCTGAAGAACTAAGCACAATAAAATAAAATTAAATACTATTCTTCACTTTCCATTGAAGATGGAAGTATTGGAAGTATTAGGAACATAATAAAAAAATTAGGAACTATGCCAAGAAAATAAAACAAGGAAGAATATCTCAAAATTAATAGAAAAATATTTATAGACAAAAACTACCAGATTATGTAATTATCAGACAAAGACTTTAGAAAACTACTATAAATATATCAAATAAGTGATAATTGAATAAGTAGATGAGGATTTTGGTAGAGAAGTATGAATTCTAAATATTAATGGATATGCTAGATTTGAAAATAACAAGGTTTGAAATTCAAAGAAATGCTTTAGATGGGATGAATGAACAAAACTGTGGACAATGCATACAGAATGACCAAAGATGGTGAGGACAGGTTTTTAAAAATAATCCAAGCTGAAGTAGAGATAAAAGATTAAAAATATTAATAGTATTAATATACTTTGGGGCAATATCAAATGGTAAAATATATATGTAATTGGGATTCCGGAAGAGGAGAAAAAGAATGGGACAAGGAAAAGAATTAACTGCCAAGAATTCATAAAAACATTATCCCAGCTATCTATGAAACTCAGCAAAATCCAAGCAGTATAAATACAAATAAGACCACAGTATAATAGGTGCTAACCAAATATGAAAAGAAATTTTTTTTAAGATTTCACTTTAGTTTATTTTGAGCAAGAGAGAACACATGAGCAGGAAGAGGCAAAGGGAGAGGGAGAGAGAGAGGGTCCCAAGCAGACTCCACACTGAGCACAGAGCCTGCCCAGGGCTCAATGCCACAACCCTGAGATCATGACCTGAGCCAAAACCAAGAGTCAGGTGCTTAACACCTTAGGCACCCCTGAGAAGAAAATCTTAAAAGCAGTGTAGGAAAAACAACAACAACAACAACAACAACAACAACAACAAAACCAGTTCAGAGGAGTGGCAAGAATGATAGTTGACATTTTATCAGAAACAATGGACAACATCTCAGTGAAATGCAGTATTTAAAATTCTTAAAGAAGAAAAACAAACTGTGAAGCTAGAATTCCATATCTAGTGAAAATAAACTTTGAAAAGAAAGGTTCAACAGGCATTTTAATATTCATAAAAGCTGGGAATTTGTTGCCAGCAGACCTACCTAAGAAAATCATGCTAAAGGAAATTCTTCATGTCAACAGGAAAATATGGAAGATGGAAATCTGAATTAATGAGTAAGAATGAAAAGATCTGGAAATGGCAAATCAGTGTGTAAAAATGGCAAAAGTCCATTTTTACCTTGTATTATTTACTTTGTAAGATAATTATCTGCCTAAAAAAATAAGGTATTATGGGGCTTATAACATAAAGAAGTAAAATTTATGACAACAATAGCACAGAAGACTTAAATGAGGATAAAAGATATAATATATATAGTAAAATACAGCCTTCATGAAGTATCCTTGAATAACAATTTGGAGTGATTGGTAAGCTACAGATGAATATTGTAATCACTAGAGCATCCACACACACAAAAATAATACACAGAGACATTATTTCTAATAACGTCTTCACAGGAGAGAAAATGGAATATTAAAAAAATATTCAATCCAAAAGAAGGAAAAAAATGCAAAGGAATGAAGAATAATGGGACAAAATATAATGAACTCAAATGTAAATGGACCACATACAAATTAAAAAACATTTTCAGACTGTATGAAAGAACAAGATTCAAGTATATACTGTTTACAAGATATAAGATATCAATTCTTAAATATAAAGTCACAGATATGCTTTAAGTATGTGGGTGGAGAATGATACCACAGGTGATGTTTAATTTTATGTGTCAACTGGCCATGGGTCTTCAGATTAAACATTATTTCTGGTGTATCTGAAATAGTGTTAGCATGAGATTACTATTTGAATTGGTGGACTTAGTAAAGTAGATTGCCCTTCACAATGTGGGTGGGGATCATTCAATCCACTGAGGGCCTGAATAGCAAAATAGGCAGAGGGTGCAGGAATTTTCTTTTTCTTCCTTGCTTCATTGATTGAGCTGATACATTTCATTTCATCTCTTCTAGTTCTTGGACTGGAATTTATGCCATCAGCTACCCAGGTTCTCAGACCTTTGAACTTGGACTGAATGACATGACTGGCTTTCCTGTGTCTTCATTTAGCAGATGGCAGATTATAGAACTTCCCCACTTCCATAATCACATGAACCAAATTATTATAATAAACCACCTCCCCCCTTCTTTCCCTCCCCCTCACTTTCTTTCTCTTAATTATGTATCTATCCTACTGGTTCTGTTTCTCTGTAGAACCCAATATGCCATGTAAGCATTAACCATGTCATGGTATGGTTGTGTTAATAACAAAGTAAACTTCAAGGACCTAAAGTTAATCCTAGGTATTTATAAAATAATTTCATAGTGATAAAAATATCAATTCATCAAGACATATATTCTTAAATATGATTCTTCTAGTAACAGAACTTAAACAATTTATGCATAAATATGGACATATCTAAATAAAGAAGTGGAGAACACAAAAGCATAGACTGAGATTTTAATAACTTTTTTTTAAATTTGTAGAATATGTGATAAAAAACCAGTAGGGGTATGGAAGAATTGAACAATGTAATCTAGTTGCTATTTATAGAGTATTGCACTCTATAATTAGGAACACAAATACTTTTCAAGTCCACACAAGACATTTGTCAAGATAGAGGATATGCTGGTACAGAAAAAAGTCTCAGTATATTTCATACAAAATATATTTTCTGACCACAATGGAGTTGAATTTAAAATAATTCAGAAAAAACTGTATATACTTGTGACTTAAGCCAGACACTTTTAAATAATCCAATGTGTACAGGAAGAAATTAGCAGATATTAGAAAATATTTTTCTTTTCATATTGTTTTTTGAAAGAGTTTGTGTGGAATTAGTATTATTTTTCAATAAACATTTGGTAGATTTCAATAGAGACATCTGGGTCTGAAGTTTTCTTCATGGGAAGATTTTTAAGTACAAATTGAATATTATTAATAAATACACAGCTATTCAACCTAATTCTTCTAGAATTAACTTTGGTAGTTAATGTCCACCTGACCATCACCCCCATTTAAAAATAGCAGTATTTTTCTCAAGATTTTGCCAACGCACTGTTATATTTTCATTATCACACTCATTACTCTCTGACATTCTCTTTCCTACTTGTTTCTTGTCTCCCTGTGGTAAAATTTAAAATTCCAAAGAACAAGGATGTTGTTTGTCTTGTCTTTACTGTATTGTGGACACTTAAAATACTACCTGTTTCATGGGAGATGGTAAGTGATTGTTGAATTAGTATAGAATCTAATGGAGGGTCAGAAACTCAGAGATAAATTGTGCAGTACCTTAATATTAAAAAAACAAAAACAAAAACAAAACCCAGGGCTTCTGGGTGGCACAGTCAGTTGTGTGAACAACTCTTGGTTTCAGCTCAGGTTGTGATCTCAGGGTCATGAGATGGAGCCCCTTGTAGGGTGCTCAGTGTTGAATCTGCTTGAGATTCTCTTTCCTACTCCCTCTGCCCCTCCTGCTCATGCTCTCTCTCAAATAAATAAGTCTTTAAACAAAACAAATAAAAAACAATATAGTGGGAATACATGCTGAGAAAGGTAGTATTACTTTCCAAAGTCATAGAACATCTATAGATTAAAGATAACACTACGTTCTTGGCTTTTTACTTTCTATTTGGCAATTTTTTCACTGTAATGGGTTATTTTTGTGTATAAGCTTTTTTTTTAAATTTTATTTTTTATAAACATATAATATATTTTTATCCCCAGAGGTACA
>NW_019154088.1:1119367-1216576 GCF_002288905.1 Enhydra lutris kenyoni
GATGCTTTGGATTCACTTCTCCACCAGTCCTACCTTTCAGAAAGTGGTTGATTTTCTGTTTCTAGAGTTGATGTTCTTCTTCTCTTTGATCTCCTGTTGGATTTGTAGGTGTTTGCAATCTTTAGATAAGCTATCTAGCTGATCTCCCGCTACCTGAAGTAGTCTCAGCCTGCTACTTCTCCGCCATCTTGACTCCTCGTGTATATGCTTTTTGATCAGTAAATCAGCTATACACTATCTTAAGCCAATCTGAGGATACAACTTTTAAAAATGTTTTTGTTTATTTGTTTTTTCTGAAGTTGTAAATCTAACATGGTAAAGCTTTCTCTGCTGGGTTAAAGAGCCTCCATTCTGAGAATTAGTTTAGATCTTCAGCTTAATTTTATCCTATGTATCGGGGTGAATATTAAAAAGTGGGAAAGTCCCAAATCATAATTACAGAAAAATACCACATTTTTTAAAAAATATTTTTTTAAAGATTTTATTTATTTGACATAGAGAGATCACAAGTAGGCAGAGGCAGGCAGAGAGGGGGGGGAAGCAGGCTCCCTACTGAGAAGAGAGCATGATGTGGGGCTCAATCCCAGGACCTGAGCCGAAGGCAGAGGCCTTAACCCACTGAGCCACACAGGCACCCCAAAATACCACATTTTTAAGAGTCTTTTGTGACAGGACTCTAGCCTACTCCAGGATGGGGCTATTACTCCACAATTATATATTATTATATGTAATTAATAATTATTATTTATTTATAAAATTATATGACATTATTATATATAATATATAATTGCCTTTCCAATTATGTCTCCTTTCTCTGTTTTCCTGTTCTATATTTTGATCATTCTAACTCTCTTTAGCTCTTTTTTTCTCTCCCCTTTTTCTTCTTTTCACAGTGTGTTTTTGAGCTGAAAACAGATTAGGACAAATACATATTTGATTATGAATTATATTTAGTTCACAAAGATTTGTGTTCATATTTGAATTGTAAAGTGACTCATAAACTCAAATTTCCCTTTAATGCAAAATAATAAAAACTGGTATAAAAAAGTTGCTTTTAATTGCTCTGAACCCTAATTTATTTTAATAATCTTCAATACAAAAAATAAAGTTATCACTTTTTGTTTTTGCTGAGCTGAGTAAAAGTGAATAAACAACAAATAATGAGATCATGATATATCTTTTAATATTCTATTTGGAAAGTCCCTTTCCCTTGAGTAAATGGTCTATCTTACACCAAATGGTTTTTTTCTCTAAGAAGAATTATGCCTTCAAAGTCTTCATGAGGATTATTTATATTCTGTTTATGTCTTCCTCACCAGCAAAATGCTGAATCTTACATACTCATTACTGACTTGGCCACTTTATTTGATTTCAGGGCCAGATCATGTTGATGTTAGAGAATGAGTAAAGCACTTGCCTGGAGTGCAAAATCTAAGGGAATTGCAAAAAACCCAATAACTTAGTAATAAAGATAAATAATATATTTTTTTAATTTTTTTATTTTTCCAGCATAACAATATTCATTATTTTTGTACCACACCCAGTGCTCCATGCAATTCCTGCCCTCTACAATACCCACCACCTGGATCCCCAAACCTTCCACCCCCCACCCCTTCAAATCCCTCAGATTGTTTTTCAGAGGGAAATTGGAAGGGGAGGTGAACCATGAGAGACTATGGACTCTGAAAAACAAGATAAATAATATTTTAATATTTTTTTAAAAATCCAAATTAATTTTTAAAATATGTGATGAACAAAATAAATGCCAAACTTGAATAAAGATAGAATCATTGTTGTCGTGTTCAAAGGGAAGGCTACAAGCTTTTTCCCATTGAGGATAATATTTGCTGTGGGTTTTTCATAGATAGATTTGATGAAGTTCAGGAATGTTCCCTCTATCCCTATACTTTGAAGCATTTTAATCAGGAACAGATGCCCACTCTCACCACTCTTGTTCAACATAGTATTAGAAGTCCTGGCAACAGCAATCAGACAACAAAGAGAAATAAAAGGTATCCAAATTGGCAAGGAAGAAGTGAAACTCTTTCTCTTCGCAGATGACATGATTCTTTATATGGAAAACCCAAAAGACTCCACCCCCAAACTACTAGAACTCATACAGCAATTCAGTAACGTGGCAGGATACAAAGTCAATGTACAGAAATCAGTGGTTTTCTTACACACTAGCAATGAAAATACAGAAAGGGAAATTAGAGAATCAATTCCATTTAATATAGCACCAAGAACCATAAGATACCTGGGAATAAACCTAACGAAAGAGGTAAAGGATCTGTACTCGAGGAACTACAGAATACTCATGAAAGAAATTGAAGAAAACACAAAAAGATGGAAGACCATTCCATGCTCTTGGATCGGAAGAATAAACATTGTTAAAATGTCTATACTGCCTAGAGCAATCTATACTTTTAATGCCATTCCAATCAAAATTCCACCGGTATTCTTCAAAGAGCTGGAGCAAATAATCCAAAAATTTGTATGGAACTAGAAGAGACCCCGAATCGCTAAGGAAATGTTGAAAAACAAAAATAAAACTGGGGGCATCACGTTACCTGATTCCAAGCTTTACTACAAAGCTGTGATCACCAAGACAGCATGGTACTGGCATAAGAACAGACACATAGACCAGTGGAACAGAGTAGAGAGCCCAGATATGGACCCTCAACTCTATGGTCAGTTAATCTTTGACAAAACAGGAAAAAATATACAGTGGAAAAAAGACAGTCTCTTCAATAAATGGTGCTGGGAAAACTGGGTAGCTATATGTAGAAGAATGAAACTCGACCATTCTCTTACACCGTACACAAAGATAAACTCAAAATGGATAAAAGACCTCAACGTGAGACAGGAATCCATCAGAATCCTAGAGGAGAACATAGGCAGTAACCTCTTCGATATCAGCCACAGCAACTTCTTTCAAGATATGTCTCCAAAGGCAAAGGAAACAGAAGCGAAAATGAACTTTTGGGACTTCATCAAAAGCAAAAGCTTCTGCACAGCAAAGGAAACAGTCAAGAAAACAAAGAGGCAACGCACGGAATGGGAGAAGATATTTGCAAATGACAGTACAGACAAAAGATTGATATCCAGGATCTGTAAAGAACTCCTCAAACTCAACACACACAAAACAGATAATCATATCAAAAAATGGGCCACGGTTGCCAAACTGTTGAAAGAACCAAGATGCCCTTCAACGGACAAATGGATATGGAAGATGTGGTCCATATACACTATGGAGTATTATGCCTCCATCAGAAAGGATGAATGCCCAACTTTTGTAGCAACATGGACGGGACTGGAAGAGATTATGATGAGTGAAATAAGTCAAGCAGAGAGAGTCAATTATCATATGGTTTCACTTATTTGTGGAGCATAACAAATAGCATGGAGGACATGGTGAGTTAGGAGAAGGCATTTGGGGGAAATTGGAAGGGGAGGTGAACAATGAGAGACTATGGACTCTGAAAAACAATCTGAAGAGTTTGAAGAGGTGGGGGGGGTGGGAGGTTGGGGGAACCAGGTGGTAGGTATTAGGGCACGGACTGCATGGAGCACTGGGCTTGGTACAAAAACAGTGAATACTGTTATGCTGAAAATAAATTAAAAAAAATGTTAAAAAAAAAAGAATCAGTAAGTGTCATGCTGAACCATACTGGGAACTCATGCAAAAGGAAATATCTGTAATATTGAGGTCTTCATTTAAAAATTTGATTATTCTGTTTCCAATTTTCACATTAACTGTGATTTTTAATATATTACATTAAAATATTATTTATCTTGACTTTTAAGGTTTTTGGTACCCTGGTAAATTTTGTGCCTAAGGCAAATGCTTCACTGTTCTCATCTTCTCATTCTGGCCCTGCTTGCTTTCTTGATATATATATTAATCTTCTATCACTTATTTATAGTTGGGGTTTATTATAAGATATAAATGAACTTTTCTTAATCTTCTATTTACTTTTGACCTAATAAATATGCTTCCAAATAGGGTTCTGTTATCTCATTTACTGATAGGATTTTGATTTTAGAATTCAGAATTAATACAGTGTGGTATTATGTGACACATTTAAAAATATCTTTTCAAAGCTCTGGTATTTCCCCACGCCTAATTTAGTTGACATTCTAATAGCTCCCTTTGGAAATATTCTGTAGGGTTGTGGTAGTCTCAAGTCTCCAAAGCACTTTCTTCATTGCATCATAAAGAGTTAAAAGAGTTTCCAAAATCTAAGGTCCCTATGTGAGAACAAGTATTTGTGAACAATAAGAATGGTCAGTTAACTTTTTTTTTTTTTTCAGGAGAGGAAGGATGGTTACTTTGTGAGAATTACGTAAAACCCCCAGAGACTCAAATTTCCAGGGCTGGGAATAGTATTCATATCTACAAGAAACAAGGAGAGGACAATGGAGAAGATACTAGAACTATTCTACTGCTTTTTCTGCTGCCTTGGAATACAATGGAATAGAGGTCAGAATTTCAATAGGAATAGTAGAGCCAAAGATCTAAATTTAGCAGTTTGGCATTTTCTTCCTCTCCCCTAGTAGATCTCCATATTCTCTTGATGCTTTGAATTACTTTAATGGTGCCAAAAAACTTTCATTCTCTTAACATAAGTAACTGAAATTATCAATAGTCTTTAGAGAGTTAACATCTGGTGTTAAAACCAAGGAGCATACGAATGAATGATATTTTTCTTTTGTCCTTATAAAGTGCGGATGAAGGAAACTACAGAAAGTTAGGCTAAAGTCACCAGAGGAAAAACTTAACAGATTTTATGATTTTGGAGAAGATTCACCCAGATATCTTAATTTCCATGTATAACATATTTGAGGGTTTCTTCTTTTGCCTATGGTTCTATTAACAACATAGGGCTTTGACAGAGAAAGTTGTAAAACTCAGAAAAGCTTGATGTACAAACAGCTGACTGCCTTGGCAATTTTACATGAAAACTTTACTGCACTCCACAATTTCTCCTATTAATCACTCAGATTTTTGTGTCTACCATCACCCAGGGTTTACCCTGCAGCCATGACAAAGGATCTTGTGGTAATATGTCCATTCAGTAGAGCTACTTCTTAATATCTATATATTGGCAGGGTTAGCTTCATTCAAACATTCTTATATAAGTTACTTATTATTACTGTCATCCTTACATACCATGATCCTTATATCCCTATCTGATAGAAAGAGCCAACACATTATTCTATGTGAAAGATGAAAAGCCAACCTTTTGAAAGCAGGGTGAGTTTCCCAGGGTGATACATTTAGTGAATTGCTGAGCCAACACTCACGCATTCTAAAAAGGAATTAGATTCATATAAAAGAATTCCAAACTAATGATTTTTCTTTTCTCTTTTTTTAAAGATTTTATTCATTTATTTGACAGAGATCACAAGTAAGCAGAGAGGCAAGGAGAGAGAGCAGGGGAAGCAGGCTCCCCACCGAGCAGAGAGCCTGATGTGGGGCTTGATCCCAGGACTCCGGGATCATGACCTGAGCCAAAGGCAGAGGTTTTAACCCACTGAGCCATCCAGGTGCCCCAAAGGATATTCCTTAAAAAATTAGGGAATTTAGAAGTAATTTAACCATCTCATTTTACAGATGAGTGAATTTCCTGGCTGAAGACCTATACATTTGTTTAGTGCTTTTTTTGTCCATCATTAGCATCAGTATCAATTAAATCTTTGATCATGTTCTTCAGCTTGAGCCACATTTTTAAGAATATATAAAACTTACTAATTTATACTTAATTTATAAGCTTCAATCAATATGCTGACAGACTTTACTCTCAAATTTTTGGAAACTGTTAAATATATTCATTTCATTAGAATGATATTAATGAGATTTATTAAAAAAGGTAAAACATCTCATTTTATCAGGTTCACTTATATGCAGAAAAAAATATATATGAGGGAATGGAAATTAGTGAGTGGTTCAGATTTGGTAAACTGTAAGAAGGATACCACTCAAGAGAAAATGATTAGTTCTGAGTAGTGACTTATACATTTTATTTTGTTGACTAATTGTTAAGAATAGAATATGGTAGGAAGTGTATTTATCGCTCAGTTTTGTTTGAAAGGAACCAAAAATAAGGTTTTTGTTTTGTTTTCAGAAATAATGGCAAGACAGGCATGGGATATAATGGAGTAGCAATTAACAAGAGGACAAGAAGAGGGTGCCTGGGTGGCTCAGTGGGTTAAGCCGCTGCCTTCGGCTCAGGTCATGATCCCAGGGTCCTGGGATCGAGTCCCACATCCGGCTCTCTGCTCAGCAGGGAGCCTGCTTCCCTTCCTCTCTCTCTGCCTGCCTCTCTGCCTACTTGTGATCTCTGTCTGTCAAATAAATAAATAAAATTAAAAAAAAAAAAGAGGACAAGAAGAGAGATTGAAAATATTTCAGACAGAAAAGAACGTGAATATATGATAGGGAGAAAGACGAGAAAATGATAAAGAAGAGTGAGATTTAAAAGTAAGCAAAGCAAATAGGGAAAGAAAATTGGGGGAAGTGAATTCAATAAATTAAAAGGGGAAAAGAAACTGTAGTCAAAGTTACAAAAATAAGTTAGGAAAATGAAGACTTGGGAAAAAATAATTTAAAAATAAATTAGGAAAATGAAGTTGAAAGGGGAGAGAAAGAGGACAGAACATAAGGAAGGAAGCATGAGTGAATGTTTCAAAGAGATGGGGAAGTAAGACCCTTGGGTCTTTAAACACCTGGTTCCAGAAGCTGGTCTGACCAAGGTTTGCACTTTAGGCATACACAGTTTACTGGTAGATGTTTGTGTCCCCACCTTAAAAATGAGAGTGGCCCTTCCCCCTTACCTTTCCTACTTCTTCTCTATTGTATCATCATCACCACAGTGATAATAATCTATGAATTAGCTGAAATGGTAAGAAAGATTGGAGATACAGTAGTGAGGATTTATATTTTTGTTTCAGCTTCTTTTGACAATGCTTTTTCCCACTAATTGGCTAAAATAGGATATTTTTATTCTGAAAAGGGCCATAATTTATAGAAATTTCCCCAGAAATTTATTTTACCTAGAAAAATTTTCATCTTGTATGTAGTCTCAGATTTATGCCAGCCACTGTTTCAGAATCAGAGGTACAGAAATTACAAAGATGAGAAGAGGATATGTGATGAAAATGAATCAAATATGTAAGGTAGTAGGTAATACCATCTGTTTAGGTAATAGTTAAAAAACAGGGGTAAAAGATAGGAAATAGGCAGAGTGAAGGAGCCTATCACAAAGACCTTCAAAAATCCTCTGATGTCTTAGACATATCATTGAGCACTAATACATCATGAAATAATACACTCTGAATGAGCTTGTGGGATTCAAAAATCCTAAGTAAGTAAAAGGGGGCTTTGAATTACGTTTCTGAGTATATTTTTATAGGGAGATAATGGAATGAATGTTGAGACAAATGGCTGCCCAAATGTTGAAAAGTTGAGAAGTGAACAGAGAAGCTAATTTGGAGAGCCTACAAAAAATTATTTTTCTTGGGTCTGATGGTCATTTGCATGTCTTCTTTGGAGAAGCATCTGTTCATGTTTTCTGCCCATTTCTTGACTGGATTTTTTGTTTCTTAGGTGTTGAGTTTGATAAGTTTTTTTTTTTAATAGATTTTGGATACTAGCCCTTTATCTGATAAGACATTTGCAAATATCTTCTCCAATTCCGTAGGTTGTCTTTTAATTTTGTTGACTTTTTCCTTTGCTGTATCAAAACTTTTTATATTGATGAAGTCCCAGTAATTAATTTTTGCTTTTGTTTCTTTTGCCTTTGGAGATGTGTCCAGCAAGAAGTTGCTATGGATGAGGTCAAAGAGGTTGCTACCCGTGTTCTCCCCTAGGATTTTGATGGATTCCTGTCTCACATTTAGGTCTTTCATCCATTTTGAGTTTATTTTTGTGTATGTATGATGTAAGAAAGTGGTCCACTTTCATTTTTCTGCATGAAGAATAGCTAATTTTCCCAACATAATTTACTGAAAAGACTGTCCTTTTTCTATTAGTTATTCTTTCCTGCTTTGACTTTAGTTGACATAGAGTTGAGGGTCCATTTCTGGGTTCTCTATTCTGTTCCACTCATCTATGTGTCTGTTTTTTGTGTCAGTACCATACTGTCTTGATGATTACAGCTTTGTAATACAGTTTGTGTATCCAGAATTGTGATGCCTCCAGTTTTGGTTCTTTCTCAACATGATTTTGGCTATTTGGGGTCTTTTCTGGTTCCATACAAATTTTAGGATTTTTTTCCCAGCCCTATGAAAAATGTTGATGGTATTTTGATAGGGATTGCATTGAATGTGTAGATTGATTTGGGTGGCACAGCTAAAATTTTGTGTAGGTCCCACTTTCCCTGTGTGTGTGTGCATGTGTTGTTTGTGTATATGTACACTGTATATACACACTGATACATTAAATATGACTTTCATAAATTCCACCTTTGGCTGTGAGTAATACAATGGAAACCTGTATATTATCCACTCAATTAGCTCAGAGATACTTAAAACTAATAATTTTGATGTTTCCTAAAATATGTATCCTAACAATGCACCATATAGACTTACTGTTTTGGTTTTTGACTTTTATATTTCTCTACTATTCTTTCTTTCCCTCACCCTTCTCTGTTTTAGTCTTTCTAATTATTGACCCTTTAGTGTTTTCTGGCAGATTTCCTCTTTTATAGCACCCCATATTCCACAGAACGTACTTAAAGCAACTGTGCTATTTAGTTAAATAGTATAGGGAAGCACTGGTATATATTATTACATTATATTCTTCTGTAGATTATCAATTTTCAAACTTTAGGAACATTTCATATCTGTGACAAAATTTTTTGAATGTGTATCTTAAGTATATGCAAATTATTTATAAAATATATATACACCATTATATCAATGTGCAAATATAAAAAAATGTTTTGAATAAAATTAAAATGCAATATGTACATAGATGGATAATTATAAACCCTAATATATATATAGTATATATACTATTTTCTGTTCACTCCTCAATGAATCATGTGTCCCTTCTGAAATGAGCATAGCCCGCTAAACAGACTGAACTTTAAGTCTGGATTTTCCCTACAATCACTTGAACTTATAATTCTAGACTCTATAAAGGTGTGATTTTTAGACTAGTAATATAATTTTATTTAAGTACACAAAAAAGAACATCCACTGATTAAAGCTGTGTTAGTAATTTATTTAAATGAACTAGAACACACTTGCATTCTTCCACTACTTGTCAATCAGAACAAAAGAGAAAACTCATTCTAAACTTAGGTAACCACAGTAGCCTTAGTTTTCTTATCTTTGAAAGGAATTTATTAGACTCTAGGCTCTTTATTGTTACTTCTGCCTATTTTATGCTATGATTTTATGCATTGACATAACTAATTTTTAAAAGTGTTATACTGGCAAATATTGTTTTGTAGCATGTTGTTTGTTGAAAGGCTAAAGTCTCTCCTCTCTTGGGTGTTATACTGGGACCAGAGAAATAAGGAGACTGGGAGTTTATAAGAAGTAACTGTGATTTAGATAGCGTTAATGAAACTAGATGAACAAGGTATGGAGTGACTATATAAGTGTTATTTACCAGGGATATAGCTAGGAAATTGCCTCTAAGTTATGTGGAAAGTGGAGTTATCACTGGGATCCTAATGACAAGTATGAAGTCAGGGTAATAGAAAGACACCAGACCAGAGGAGCATAATAGGAGAATTAATAAAAGAATACAGAGAGCAGGGCAGAATAAACACGCAGGAACTGGAAATTCCATAGGAACTGAAAAAAAGGAAATACTCAAGAAACAATTGGATTTGGTGAATGAAAAAAAGTGTAATTTCAAGAAAATAGCTACATTGCTCAAGCACAGTACAGCCACAAAAATGTAAAGATCGTAATAATTGGAGTTATGTTTTATCTCAGTTAGGAAACTCATATGATTCAGGAAGGTAGGAATCCCAACATGTAGGACGTCAGATTCTTAAAGTGGAGAGCAGGTTTATAGAAGTGCATGGTTGGATGGGACTAAGAATTGTGGTATGAAAACAGTATTTTTGTTTGTTGGTTTGCTTGATTTAAGTCTGGTGTTAACAAAAAGTTTGGGGTTTACTCAGGGTGGTGAGGGTTGAGATATGTTGACTTAGCTGATGTGACAAATATGTCAATTTTTTTTTTTTTAATAGAGGAAGGGAGAGGAAGGGAAAGGGAGGGGCATAGGGAGAATCTTAATCAGGCTCCATGGCCAGCGTGGAGATGGACTCAGGGCTCAAACTTACAACCCTGAGATCATGACCTGAGCTGACCTGAGCTGATATCAAGACTCGGACACTTAACCGACCGAGCCCCAGATATGTAAAATTATCTTAGTTGGAGAAAGAATGAGGTTCTAGAGGGAAGAAACAGTAATAACTATCAACTCTGCTTCTTGATATACTGCAGGCAGAGGAGATGGAAAATGACAACAGCACAATAGTGAAAGAATTCATCCTTCTTGGTCTGACACAGTCTCGAGATATTCAGCTCCTGGTCTTTGTGCTAATTTTAATTTTCTATCTCATCATTCTTCCTGGAAATTTCCTCATCATCCTCACCATCAGATCAGACCCTGGGCTCACAGCTCCCCTCTATTTCTTTCTGGGTAACTTGGCCTTCCTGGATGCATCCTATTCCTTCATTGTAGCTCCCAGGATGCTGGTGGACTTTGTTTCTGAGAAAAAAGTAATCTCCTACAGGGGTTGCATCACTCAGCTCTTTTTCTTGCACTTCCTTGGAGGAGGGGAAGGATTACTCCTTGTTGTGATGGCCTTTGACCGCTACATTGCTATCTGTCGGCCTTTACACTATTCAACTGTCATGAACCCTAGAGCCTGCTATGCCTTGCTGTTGGCTCTGTGGCTTGGAGGCTTCATCCACTCCATTATGCAGGTGGCCCTCATCCTCCGCTTGCCCTTCTGTGGCCCGAACCAACTGGATAACTTCTTCTGTGATGTGCCACAAGTCATCAAGCTGGCCTGCACAGACACTTTTGTGGTGGAACTTCTGATGGTCTTCAACAGTGGTCTGATGACCCTCCTCTGCTTCCTGGGCCTTCTGGCCTCCTATACAGTCATCCTTTGCCGTGTACGTGGGTCTTCCTCTGAGGGGAAGAGCAAGGCCGTTTCCACATGCACCACCCATATTATTGTTATATTTCTCATGTTTGGGCCTGGCATCTTCATCTATACTCGCCCCTTCAGAGCCTTCCCAGCTGACAAGGTGGTTTCTCTTTTTCACACAGTGATCTTTCCTTTGTTGAATCCTGTGATTTATACCCTTCGCAACCAGGAAGTAAAAGCTTCTATGAGGAGGCTGTTTAATCAGCACATAGCCTAATGAAAGGGAAAAAAAAGAATAAAAAAATCAAGACCAGAGAATTTTATCTGAAATTAATTTATCCATTTCTAAATACTGCATTTATTGAATATTTTCATTAGATCTATTTTAGTCACTGGGAGAAAGAGGTATTAATTAGACAGGTAAAGTTACTCCTGTCCTAAAGGTACAATCTAGTGGGAATAGACAGCCATTAAAGATAGAAAATGAATAGAATGGTTTCAGGAAGAGATATAGAAACTAAAGGAAAGCAAAAGTATAGACAGATATATAGATAAGAGCTAGAGAGTGTGGGGTGAGGGTAATAAGTTTACTTTCCGTCTTTAACAGATAAACTAAACAACCATGCAACCATCTGGAGGCAGAGCATTCTAGACAGAGGGAACAGGCAGTGCAAAAACCTGAAGATAGTAATTAACTTGGTATATTTGAAGAATAAAACAAAGTTCAAAGTGACTGAGGTATAATAAGTGAATATGAAAAAGAATAGAGTTGAATATACCGGGTAGTCCAAAACACATATGAGTCTATGAAGTGAATATAAGAGTTTGATTTTTTTTATAATTATAATATGAAACCATCCTAAGGCTTTATGAAGCAGAATGATTTCTCACATGCAGTTTTATAAATGTCTTAGGGCTGTAAACTCAAGATTTTGTGCAGATATCAAGAGTTAAACATTATCATTAAGAGGGAAATATTAAATATTATATTTTGAAAGAAATTAAGCTGCCATTTTTCCCATAATTAGATGAAGGCCAAAAAAACCCTGGCTATTTTCCTTAAAAAATGTTTTTTGAGTATAACTGACACATAATATTAAATTAGTTTTAGGTGTACAAAACAGTGATTTTAATATCTCTATATGTTATACTATGCTCAAAAGAAGTGTAGCTACTCTTTCATCACCCAACACTATTACAGTACCATTGACTATGTCCCTATGTTGTATCTTTTACTCCCTTGACTTACTCTTCCATAATTGGAAGCCCATATCTCCCACTCCCTACACCTATTTTCCCCATCCTGCCACTGGCCTCCCCTCTGGCAACCATAGGTTTGTTTTGTGTATTTATAGGTCTGATTCTGTTTTTGTACCTTTGTTTATTATTCATTTGCTTTATTTTAGTTTCCATATAGAAAGGAAATCATATGGCATTTGTCTTTCTCTGACTTTTTCTTTACTTAAGTATTTATTTAAATTCCAGTTAGTTAACATACAGTGTAATGTCATAATTTCAGATGTACAATATAGTGATTTAATACTTCCATAAAAGACCCATGCTCACCACAACAAGTGCTCTCCTTAATCCTTATCATCTATTTAACCCATCCTTCTATCCACCTCCCTTTTGGTAATCAGCAGTTTTTCTCTATAGTCTGTTTCTTGGTTTGCTTTTAGTTTCTTGGTTCTCTCGCTCTCTCTTTTTTTTTCCTTTCCTTGTTTTATTAAATTTCACATATGAGTGAAATAACATGGTATTTGTCTTTCTCTGACTTATTTACCCAAAGAATACAAAAATACTAATTCAAAGGGTTACATGCACCCAATGTTTATAGCAAAATTGTTGTCAATAGCCAAATTATGGAAGAAGTCCAAGTGTCCATCAACTGATGTATAGATAAGAAAGATGTGGTATAGATATATACAATGGAATATTACTCAGCTGCAAAAAAGGATGTAATCTTTCCTTTTGCAATGACATGGATAGACCTTGAATGTATTATGCTAAGCAAAATAAGTCTGTTTCACTTAGCATAATACACTCTAGGTCCATCCATGTTGTCACAATGGCAAGGTCTTATCCTTCTTTATGGCTGTGTAATATACCATTGTATATAACTACACTACATCTTCATACATTCATCTATTGATGGGCACTTGGGTGGGTTCCATATCTTAGCTATTGTAAATAATGCTACAATAAACATAGCGGGTACATATTTTTCAGACTGGAGTTTTATTTTCTTTGGTTAAATACTCAGTAGTAGAATTACTGGATCATATGGTAATTCTATTTTTAAATTTTTAAGGGACCTACACAGTGTTTTCCAACAGTGCATAAGGGTTCCTTTTTCTCTACATCTTCACTTAAACTTATTTCCTTTCTTTTTCATTCTAGCCATTTTTGGTATTGAGTTGAATAAGTTCTTTTATATCTTGGACACTAATTCCTTATCAGATATATCATTTGCAAATATATTCTCCCATTTAGTAGGTTGCTTTTTTTTGTTGATGGTTTCCTTCACTGTGCAGAAGCTTTTTATTTTGATGTAGTCCCAATAGTTGATGTGTGCTTTTGTTTCCTTTGCTTAGGGAGATGTACCTAGAAAAATGTTGCTACAGACAATATCAAAGAGATTACTGCCTATGTTCTTTTCTAGGAGTTTTATGGTTTCATCTCACATTTAGGTCTTTAATACATTTTGAACTTATTTTTGCTTATGGTGTAAGAAAGTGATCCAGTTTCATTCTTTTGCATGTAGCTGTTCAATTTTCCCATCACCATTTGTTGAAGAGACTATCTTTTCTTTATTGTATATTCTTGCCTCCTTTGTCATAGAGTAATTGACCATATAACCGTGGCTTTATTTCTGGGTTTTCTATCCTGTCCTATTAATCTATGTGTCCCTTTTGTGGCACCACCATTCTGTTGATGACCACTTTGTAGTATATTTTCTTTATTCTTCACTTTAAATACTGCTTTAGTATTGAAATACTGGTTATTTAGGTTCTTAGGTGCTTTAACCTAAGATAACCTAAATACTGGTTATTTAGGTTCTTAGGTGCTTTCATACAAATTTTAGTATTATTTGTTCTCATTCTTTAAAAAGTGATGGTATTTCGGGATGCCTGGGTGGCTCAGTTGGTTGGATGACTGCCTTCGGCTCAGGTCATGATCCCGGAGTCCCGGGATCGAGTCCCGCATAGGACTCCCAGCTCCATGGGGAGTCTGCTTCTCCCTCTGACCTTCTCCTCACTCATGCTCTCTCTCACTGCCTCTCTCTCAAATAAATAAATAAAATCTTTAAAAAAAAAAGTGATGGTATTTTGATAGGAATTGCATGGAATCTGTAGATTGTATTGGATACTATGGACATTGTAACAACATGAATTCTTCCAATCCATGGGCATGGTATATCTTTCATTTGTTTATCTTCAAACTCATCAGTATTTTATAGTTTTCAAAGTACAGTTCTTTCGCCTCCTTAAGTTTGTCACTAGGGATTTATTCCTTTTGGTGCAACTGTAAATAGAATTATTTTCATAATTTCTCTTTCTGCTATGCCATTATTAGTGTACAGAAACACAAGCAATTTCTGTGTATTAATCTTAATTTTTTTGGTGGAGTCTTCAGGGTTCTTTTTTTTAAATGTATAGTATCATGTCATGTGCAAATAGTGGCAGTTTAACTTCTTCCTACCAGTATGAATGACTTTTTTTCCCCCTGTCTTATTGCTGTGGCTAGGACTTCCAGTACTATGTTAAATAAAAGTGGTGATAATGGATATCTTTTTCTTTTCTTCTTCTGAGACCTCTATAATGTGAATGTTTGTTTCCTTGGTGTTGTTCAAAAGATCCCTCAACCTATACTCATTTTATTTTTAAAAATTCTTTTCCACTGTTCACCCTGGGTGCTTTCTGTTACCTTGTCTTCCAGATCACTGATCTGTACTTCTGCATCCACTAATGTTTTGCTCATTCTCCCTAGTGTTTTTATTTCAGTTACTGTGTTCTTCAACTCTGACTGGTTCCTTTCTATAGTTTCTTTTTGTTGAACATCTCACCGAGTTCTTCCACTCCAGCCTAGTGAGCATCTTTAAGATCATAACTTTAAACTCTCATTAGGCATATTGTTTACCTGCTTGTCAGTTAGTTATTTTTGAGTTTTTTTTCCTCTAATTTTTTTCTTTTAGAGCTTATTTCTGTCTCCCCATTTTGCTTGACTTTCTATGTTTGTTTCTATGAATTAGATAGAACTACCAGATTTTTCAATCTTGAAGGATGGTCTTATGTATGGTTGTACCCTATGCAGATTGTGTATCTATGGTGATTTTCACTGGATGGCAGGAGCTGTGGCTGGTGTGGGCTGGGGGGCTATGGGGCACACTGTGCTGGGTCTGCCCTGATGGGATGTACAGAGTTGAAGTGGGCTTGGGCTGAAGTGGCCCTGAGACTCTCCACAGAGTTGGTGCCATGGAAGGACAGCAGAAGCTGAAGGTGGTGAAAACTGAGGGGTATCAGGGCTCTCTATGTACTATAAGCCCTGGGAAGACAATTAAAGCTGAAGTAGGTGCAGATCAGTATTAACAGTAGCTGGGCTCTCCACACAGCAGATGCTTTGGCAGGACAGTTAAAACTGAAGTGGGTGTAGGCTGGGTGGTTGGGGGTTAGGGGTTCTGTGGTTATAAACACAAAGGACACCATGGTAGGGCAGCTTAAGCTGAGGTGGGTGCTAGCCAGGGAGTCCTAGGGCTCTATGTGCAGAAGGCACCCTGACAGGATAGCTGGAATTGAAGTGAGTGTGAGCTATGGTGTCCTGGGGTGCTCTGTGCTCTCTAGCAGAGCAGCCAGAGCTAAGGCAGTGTGCAGGCTCAGAGGTCCTGGAGCTCTCTATGTAGATGACGATATGGCAGGACAGTTGAAGTGGGTATAAGTCTGGAGACACCAGAGTTCTCCATGCAGAGGGTGCCCTGGCAGGATTACTAAGCTGAAGTAGACATGGGCTGCTATGGTCCCTGGGCTCTCCACACAGAAAGTGCTCTTCCAGGACAGCTGAAAATGAAGTGGGTGCAAGTGGGGTGTCCTGGTGCTCTATGCACATAGGGCACCTTGACAGGATAGCTGAAGCTGAAGGGAGTGTAAACTAAAATATTCCAGGACTCTCTACACAAAAGTGCCCCAGTGGAATGGCTGGAGCCAAGGTGGGGTGCAGCCTGGGGGTCCTGCAGCACTCTGCACTGGCAGGGCAGCTACAGCTGGAATGGGTGTAGGCCAGTGTGTTCCCTGGGTTTCTCAAAGTGTACCCTGAAAGGACAGTTGAAGATGAAGTCTGTGTGAGCCAGGGTGCCCTGGAGGGGTGGCTGGAACTGATGTAGGCACAAAGTGGGGATCCTGGGGTACTCTTCACAGGGGAACCTTGGTAGGGCCACTGGAGCCAAAGTGGGCATCATCAGTTGGGAGGTCCTGGAGCATTCTGCACCAGGGATGCCCTAGCAAGCTGTATGAAGCCAACGTGGTGTGGGGATGGAGTGTTCTAGGGTGATTTGCCCCTGTGTCAACTTTGCCCCTGTGTCACCTTGGCGCAAGACCTGGAGCTGTAGTGAGTGTTGATCAGGGGTGTCAGTGTGTATTAACCAGTATGGGACAGTTGGGGATGGTATGGGCTAGGGGACCCAGTGCTTGCTAAGTGCTTAGGGTACTTAGACCCAGCTCCAGTTCAGATTATTAAGGTAGAGGCAGCGTGTAGATGAAGGTTCTCACTAGCTCTTCTGACTTACAGAGAGTCCAGCAACATTCTCTCCCCACCCCCAACCCTGCTCTTTGGTGGAGTTCTAGGGCTAGGTTTTTAATATGCCAGTTGTGTTTAAACTGAGCTTCTATCCTGTGTCCCTAAATGTCCATGGCTGGAGTGGGCTAGGAGACCTGGGGCTGCTGGAGGGGGAGTGTAAACCATGGCACTCACCAGATCTCCAATCCTGAAAGATAGCCATCAGTGCCTCTGGCCATTTGGCAGAATTGAAGGGTTGGATCTTTTATATATTAGTTGTTCTTTCAAATTACCCATTTTTTCTGTGCTCCAGGGCAGAAGAATCTGTTCAGAGTCCCTCAGTATTATCCCTCCCACTGTAGTTCACAGTTTTAGAGATGTGCATTCCCTTCATTACCCTATCTGTCTCTTCTGCCATTTTCTTTTGCTGCCCTCTCTTTTGTGCAAAAACTGTTCAGTCAGCCCCCAGTTCTTTGGGAGAAACTGTTCTGTAGTTAAATGTAAATTTGGTGTGTTTATGGAGGTGAGTTCAATGTCTTCCTATATGGCCGTCTTGGACCAGAATCCCCCAAAGCCGGTAATTTTCACATGAAAAGGTCATAGAAACATTTTTTTTAATGACTCCTAGCTGTTTGTTGATCTCATCCCAGTTGATTTCATACTGAGTATAATAATTTTTTGGTGGGCTAGTCATGACTCTATTGCAGATAGCAGAAACTATCCTAGTTATTTTAAACATCCTGGGACAGCCAATGAAAAGATTACTTCAGACACCTTAGTAGGATAAAGGAGAGGACCTTGAGACCAGACGCTCTAGTGTCCGAAGGCCTTGAGCTAAGCTTTGTCTCCACTTTTATTGTGTTTTACCAATGCACCAAGCAAAAGCACAAAACTAGGAGTGTATAGCTTTAATGATCAGGACAGTAATATATGGGAGCAACTGTGTGATAGGGGCAAGCAGTGCTCGTGAAGTGAAGTATGTGACCATCAGAGGTGCCTGTTTTTCTTCAAAATGTAAACATTTACTCCCTAGATAAGAACCTTGAATCTGGCTGGTTTCAGCCAAGAAACTTCAAAGGAGGCCCAGAATTCTGGGCCTTCCTCCTTTGCTTTGCAATTAGTCTCATCCAGGGAGTCATATGCAAGTCAGATTTTATCTGTCCAGGCACTGTGAATCCCCACATTTCCCCCTTTTTCTCTTATTAATCCAGCCAAGTTCTTGTTGCATCTGTGCCAGGTATAGCTCTTGGGTTTCTCCAGCTCCAGAAAGTGCCTTTATTCCCATTTTGCAGACTATGAAAAGAAACAACAAACAAACAAATGAGCAAAAGTATAGATAGGCTGATGAGTCCCTATTTAGTGGGAGAAAACCAACTTTTGGGGTTTAACCATTGTAAATGATCCAAAAGGATATTACAGGTATTTTGGTCATATTCATGTTTTTTTTTTCTTTTTTTAAAATTTTAATTCCAGTATAATCAACATAGTTAACATAAGGTAACGTTCCATTAACTTCAGGTATACAATAATACAATTCTATACATTACTTAGTGCTCATAGTGATAAGTGTACTCGTAATCACCTTCACCTATTTTACCCATCCCACCACCCACCTCCCATTTGGTAATCATCAGTTTGTTCCTTTTAGTTAAGAATCTGTTTTTTTGGTTTGTCTCTTTTTGTTCACTTATTTTGTTTTTTAAATTCCAAATATGATTGAATTTATATAGTATTTGTCTTTCTCTGACTTAATTCACTTAGCATTACACTCTGTAGTTCCATCCATGTTGTTGCAAATGGCAAGATTTCATTCATTTTTATGGCTAATATTCCTGTGTGTGTGTGTGTTTGTGTGTGTGTGTGTGTGTGTGTGTGCATGCACATGTGAGCATGCATGTGGTGGGTATGTGTATGACTTCTTTATCCATTCACTTACTGATGGATATAGGATCCTTCCTAATGTGACTATTGGAAATAATGCTGCTATAAACATAGGGGTGCATATCTTTTCAAATTAGTGGTTTTGTATTCTTTGGGTAAATCAGTAGTGTGATTACTGGATTATATGATAGTTCTATTTTTTTTTTAATCTTTCGCAGAAACTCTATACTGTTTTCCACAGTGGCTATACCAGTTTACATTCTCACCAACAGTTCATGAAGGTTTCCTTTTCTACACATCCTTGCTCTTCTTGTTTCTTAATTTTTTTTTAAATTTTTAGCTGTTCTTCCAGGTGTGAGGTAAAATATCACTGTGATTTTAATTTGCATTTCCCCGATGATAAGTGGTGTTGAACATTTTTTCATGTATCTGTTGGCCTTCTGTATATCCTATTTGGAGAACTGTCTGTTCATGTCATCTGCCCATTTTTTTTTAATTTTTTATTTTTTCAGTGTAACAGTATTCATTATTTTTGCACCACACCCAGTGCTCCATGCTATCCGTGCCCTCTACAATACCCACCACCTGGATCCCCCAACCTCCCACCCCCCACCCCTTCAAAACCCTCAGATTGTTTTTCAGAGTCCATAGTCTCTCATGGTTCACCTCCCCTTCCAATTTCCCTCAACTCCCTTCTCCTCTCCATCTCCCCTTGTCTTCCATGCTATTTGTTATGCTCCACAAATAAGTGAAACCATATGATAATTGACTTTCTCTGCTTGACTTATTTCACTCAGCATAATCTCTTCCAGTCCTGTCCATGTTGCCACAAAAGTTGGGTATTCATCCTTTCTGATGGAGGCATAATACTCCATAGTGTATATGGACCACATCTTCCATATCCATTTGTCCGTTGAAGGGCATCTTGGTTCTTTCCACAGTTTGGCGACCATGGCCATTGCTGCTATAAACATTGGGGTACAGATGGACCTTCTTTTCACTACATCTGTATCTTTGGGGTAAATACCCAGTAGTGCAATTGCAGGGTCATAGGGAAGCTCTATTTTTAATTTCTTGAGGAATCTCCACACTGTTCTCCAAAGAGGCTGCACCAACTTGCATTCCCACCAACAGTGTAAGAGGGTTCCCCTTTCTCCACATCCTCTCCAACACATGTTGTTTCCTGTCTTGCTAATTTTGGCCATTCTAACTGGTGTAAGGTGGTATCTCAATGTGGTTTTAATTTGAATCTCCCTGATGGCTAGTGATGATGAACATTTTTTCATGTGTCTGATAAAAGCTTCTGCACAGCAAAGGAAACAGTCAAAAAAACAAAGAGGTAACCCACGGAATGGGAGAAGATATTTGCAAATGATAGTACAGACAAAAGGTTGATATCCAGGATCTATAAAGAACTCCTGAAACTCAACACACACAAAACAGACAATCATATCAAAAAATGGGCAGAAGATATGAACAGACACTTCTCCAATGAAGACATCTGCCCATTTCTAATTGGATTATTTGTTTTACTGGAGTTGAGTTGTAGAAGTTTTTTATATATTTTTGTTATTAACTCTTTTTTTAAAAGATTTTATTTATTTATTTGATGGAGAGAGATCACAAGGAGGCAGAGAGGCCAGCAGAGAGAAAGAGAGGGGGAAGCAGGCTCCCTGCTGAGCAGAGAGTCCGATGCGGGACTCAATCCCAGGACCCTGAGATCATGACCTGAGCTGAAGGCAGAGGCTTAACCCAATAAGCCACCCAGGCGCCTTGTTATTAACTCTTAATACAATATGTCCTTTGCAAATATATTCTCCCAATCAGAAGGTTGTTTTTTAGGTCTTTTAATTGTTTTCTGTGTAGAACTTTTTATTTTGATGTAGTCCCAATAGCTTATTTTTGCTTTTGTTTCCCTTGCCTCAGGAGACACCTCTAGAAAATGTTCTATGGTAAATGTCAGGGAAATTATGGCCTGTGCTCTCTTCAAAGATTTTTATGGTTTTAGGTCTCACATTTAGTTCTTTAATCCATCTTAAGTATTTTTGTGTATGGTGTAAGAAATTGGTCTAGTTTCATTCTTTTGCTGTCTAGATTTCCCAGCACCATTTGTAAAGAGACTGCCTTGTCCCCAATGTGTCTTTTTGTCTCCTGTTGAAGGTTAATTGATCATATAATTATGAGTTACTTCTGGGCTTTCTGTTCTATTGATCTACGTGTCCACTTTTGTGCCAATACTATATTATTTTGGTTACTACAGCTTTGTAGTATGTCCTGAAGTCTGGAGTTGTGATACCTCCATTCTCATTCTTTTTCAAGATGGTCATATTCATATTTATTAATAGTGGTAAGGGAGGCTATAATCTGTTCTTTGAGATTGTGAATATCCAGGATTAAATTATCATGAAGATAGTTTTGAAGGTGTTTCTTAATTCTTTTTCCAGTCATGTAGCAAATTGTTCCAGAATAGAAGGGTTACACAAATGGCCTTACAGGCCCAATCATAGTTAAGGCTTTGGCAGAAGATATGTTTCCTGCTTTTCTCCCAGATACTCTGTTGTGGCCTCCATAAGTTGGAGCCTCCCCAAATAATTTTTGGTCAATAGTTTGCTGTAATTGGAATTCTCAGGTTATGTTATGGGCTATTTGATCAACATATTGAGCCATTTGGTGTGAGTAAGGGCAGCTATGGCTGTTGCTATGGCAACACTAGTAGCTGTCAAAACAGAGACAGCAGCTATGATACCAGCTATAAGCAATCCTAGAAACCTGCATGACCTTTTTAATACACTAAGGACCTGATTAAGAATACTAAGTGATTTGGACTCCTCCTAAGATTGAGTGAGGTTGACAGGGATGAAAGTGAATGGCTGCCTTTTTAAAAACCAAGCTGCGGGCAGTGATGAGTAATATGGTATGTAATATTATAATTATTTATAATTAATTATATATATGATAATAATTATTTAGACAAGCTGTATAACATGCTCTCTGGCTACCAGAGGTCTGATAGAATATAGTCCTTCTTTCTTAAATAGGGATATATTAGATCCAAATAATAGAAAAACATATGGGTGAGGCATGTACAACTGAATGAGACCAGTAATTTTTTTTTTTTTTTTTTTTTTTTTATTTAACTTTTTTTTTTTTTAATTTTATTTTTCATAAACATATAATATCTTTTTATCCCCAGGGGTACAGGTCTGTGAAGAGACCAGTAAAATTTTTATAAAGGGTCATGGAATAACTGCCTGAATTATTGCAGTATCTTCCATGCCATATGGAAAAAGTAAAGAATAAATGTCTAAATCTCCAGAGAGATTATTGGATGGGAAGAGCTTCTGTCTGGGGAAGGAGAGAACTGAGGCCCCCTCACAGCAGATATGGGAGAGGTAGCTCTACCAATTCAACTCCTATTACTAGCAGGATGGACCTTAATTTCCTTTGTTAGGTATGAAATGTCCTTTAGGGCTCCAATCTAAAATGCTATGATTATCTAATTCAAGAAGCTGAGGATTGAGGGCCCTCCATGTTTCCCAGGAAGCCATCTCTGAAGAGGGAGTCCATGTGGTGCTCCTCTCACAGTGGGGGAGAGAAGACTTCTGTTAGTGGTCTGCCACATCCAACATGGATTGACATGTTGGATGCTTCCAACAGAAATAAAAGTTAATGGGGCTCTTATTAGTATTTTTGGACATGAAATGTAACCAGATTTGAGAAGTAACCATCAGGCAAAGACAGTCAGACAAGGCAACACAAATTGGAAGGACAGAGGCATATAACTCCATGTTATTAGGTGTCAGGGCCCAGAAGGAGCCCTTGAGTTGGGGTTGGGTAAAAGGAAAAGAAGACCCTCCTAACCAATTAGAGTTATTATTGAACACAGGAAAGGGTTTGTCAGCCCATGTTAGGGGCTTCCAGAGGGGAGGGTTAAGCATGTACACCCAGTAGTTAGTAGCCATAACTTCTGGAATAAGGCAGTAAAATATACCCACCATGACAGATACTGTACTTATTATTGAGACCATGGGCAGGAACACGTTTTGGGGTGTGTGGGCTTGTCCTGTTACATGTAGGATTTCTTCAGCCTTTTGAGGCATTTTCTTCAGATTTCCCCATTATCTCCGTGGTGTGTTGTGTCTTCAGCATTGAGTGATTCTGGTGTTGAGGCTCACCCAGCTTTAGCTGATTCATCTGTGGGACTGGGTTTGGGCTGTGCCAAGCCATGATATAGCCTAATATTCCAAGCCAGAAGCAAAATTGGTCCTTCCTGTGAGGAGACACAAGCAAGGCCTCTTCCATAAAGGATGAATTTATGGGGTCCTTGCCACGGATTTAAGGTCTTTCCATAAAACTAAGGGGCATCGCCCTAGGCATTCTTGTGTGAAATGATTTAAGGCAGGGCCAAATTAAAAATAGTCAAATTAATTAAAAGGTTTAGAGTTGAGTGCCTTGTATAATCGTGAGGAGGGGTCTGGATTACTTAGGCCTATATTCCCCCCTTTTTTATTTAACATGTTTTTGAGGGTAGAATGTGTACGTTTAATAATGGCTTGTCCTTGTGGGTTATAAGGGATGCCTGTACGATGTGTGATTCCCCAGTGTAAAATTTTTTAAAGCTCTTTGGTCAAATTTGAGTCTATGAATGCCTTTCTCAAATATGACATATCAGTTAAAGCCTTGGTAAAATAAACAATTTTTTAAATACCTTTTTTTTTTTAAGGATTTCATTTTTATTTATTTGACAGAGAGACAGTGAGGGAGGGAACACAAGCAGGGGGAGTGAGAGAGGGAGAAACAGGCTTCCTGCCGAGCAGGGAGCCCGATGTGGGGCTCCATCCCAGGACTGTGGGACCATAACCTGAGTGGAAGGCAGACATTTAATGACTGAGCCACCCAGGCACCCCAAAAATGAATGTTTTTTAATGATATCCTGTCACAAGGAGAACAAATTGTTACTGAATTTATGTAAATGACTAGGATTGCCATGAGAGAAATATCCAGAGACCTTTTGAATTTTGGAGGGTTTAGGTAGAGAAAAGTTAGATGCTTTAATTTGTTTTATTATTATTTTTGTATCTCGTTGGTGTCTTAAGAGAAAATATCCTTAGTTTGGAAGAGCAAATAGAGAATCAACAATGTTTTAATTGAGAGTCATAAACTATAATAATTTTTGTCAATTTATTTAGGCCCATGTTATTATTTTTATTTAGTTTGAATGTAGCTTCAGTTAGTTTTGGCAATTTTTACCCATTTTACCTTTAGTCTTAAAGATACTGAATATCTGTATTTATCCTAAATGGGTGTTTGCCTCCTGGTTTTGTCACGGTTCCAGGGTCCTGGAATTGAGCCCCACAAGAGGCTCTCTGCTTGGCAGGGGGCCTGCTTCTCCCTCTCCCACTGCCTCTGCTTGTGTTCTGTCTCTTGCTGTCTCTCTGTCAAATAAATAAATGGAATCTATATGAATTTTTTAAATATGGAGTAGTAAGTATAAATGACAAAAGAGTAAAAAATGGACATGGTTGAACATCTGATGAGAGGTTTCATTATAGCTGGCAAGGAAATTTGGTTATTTTTGTGACATATAATATTTTCATAATAAAAATATTAAGTGATGGTCTTATATCAGAACATACTAAAACCTTAGAAACTGTACATTATTTTTAGAATAGTAATAGCATTTATCCAAATGTAACTTAAGGCTTATTATTTGTTTAACAGTGTTTCTGGAGTAACTTAACATACTGAATAAAAGGCCTAATGAGTTAAAGTGACTTTACAATTTAAATTTTGGGAAGATTGTTCAAATTTTATAAAATTTTAAAGTATTTGCCTAAATAGGATTAGGGATGGCCAAAGATCTGATAAAGGCAAAACATAAAAACTGGTTTTCCTGGGCAGGCAAAGAGAAAATAGCTGTTTACATATTTTTATCAAGAACAAACCAACAATTTTAAGAAAATTTTGTCTTTTGAACAGAAAGAAAAGCAGAATTTTAAAATCCTTTTATTTTAATCTTAGTCTGTCCTGACCACATGTAAAATTACTTTCTAAAGATTTCCCTCCATAAACCTTTCTAGCCTTTTTTTTTTTTGCATTTAGATTTTGTACCAAGCCACTTTCTTTTGCAAACAACTAGTCTTATATAGAACAAAATTACTCTCTTTTATCTTCAACAAAAATGCATTCCCATTCCTTACATCTTTCTTATATTTCTTTAATTTTCTACATAAAGAGTTGCTTGCTTTATTTTCATTAGTCTTACTTAGCAGAATTTTGCACTTTTAGAAACCTTAGTCTCCAGTGAAAACTAAGTAGTAACAAACTGTGAATAGGTTATAGTAGAATTTTTTAAATGGCAAATTTATGAATTAGTTAAGCATAAAGTATGTTTATTAATAGATTTAAATATCCTTAGTTTTTTTTTGTAATAAGGAGTTAAAAGCATAAACTTATGTCCAATAATCAATGCATTAGCACCTTATCCTATTTAGAAAAGACCTAGATGTCCAATGAATTGAATCCCAATTTATTATCCAAGAACTTAGAAGTTTAAGGTTACCAAAGATTATGAAAGCTATCTTAGTGATTACCAATGAAAACTTTGAGACAGAAAACTAACCATCATTTTAAGTCATCTTTTTGCTAACAAACTGCAACAGAGATAATATAAGCATATTTGACTTTCAGTAAATCTTGGTAGAATAACAGTTTCACATTTAATGCTGATAACTTTAAAGACATGTCTGCTTTAATTAAACCAACAAACTTAAATTAGCTTAAATACCAAATTGTATTTCATCTGGATTCTTTTTTAGAAGTCAATCAATTTGTTCCCCATTGTCATTTTTTATCTGAGACACTGGTAGGGAAATCTGGAGTGAGCAGTGTTATGGAGGCCACACCAAGGTTGTGCAGAAATAGGAGGAGGGGTAGGCAGAATAGGCAGAGTGCTGCCATGAGGCAGAGAAAGAGGGTTCCCATTTTAAAGCCAGTCAGTTTGGACAGATGAGCATAGATATTTGCTAGTTTTTCCACCAAAGTGGAAGTAGGCAGTCCATGTCAGGCTGGAAAAGACACAGAACTTCCCCCCAAAAAAGGGAGTTTCTGCAGATGCTTGGGAGTATTCTGTAAAATCCCCATTATGAGGTAGACTAATCAGAGATATTTGGTTCCAAGGATAGCCATCAACCCAGAAAATGAGGGAGAAGCCTCCACATCTAGTGGGAGGAACAGTGAGGGAGAAAGAGAAAGAGTTCCCTGTTGAATATTAGCAAAGGTGCCCTTAGCACATAGGCTGTGGTGCCTAGTGATTATCTCTAAAGCAGATTACATATCATTTTTTTTGGAAAGATGAAGTGTAGAGAAGACTAAGAAAAGTAGTGAGAAAAAAGCATCCCATTAAAACAGAAATACAGGTTGTGATGGTTAAATTTAGAGAAAAGTTGGTTTTGTTGAGCAATCATTACTGGGAAAGTAGAGAGTTTCCCTGTAAGTATTGCTTCCTGGATGTGGCCCCTGAGTAAGGATTAAGAGGGAGGCAAAAGGTGCAGAGAGCTCTCCTGTTTCTTCAGAAACTCTTGGCATATCTTCAGTATGTAACTGAATTAAAGTGGACCTCATTAGCTCCCACACCATAAGGGAGGTGAGAGGTACTCTCTTTCCCTGTTCATTACTCCGTTTTAGACTTTTTCCAACTCTTTCCCATACCTCTAAGATTCCTTGATCAGGGAACTATGAGTTCTGTTCAATAACAACTTCCAACAAACCCTGAAGTTGGTTCTCCATTACAGAGGTCATGTTCTCCTTAAGGAGCTGTTTAAGAACTTTCATGTATTGCTTTTGTTCATCGGAGAAATGCTGACCCACGATAAAGAAATCCCAGGCCTGAAAGTTCTCTCCAACTTGGAAGGCCCCAGTGGGCTTCCGATGACTTACTGTGCAGGCCTTTCATTTTCATTTTTGGGGGCTCTGCCACTGATCCATCACAAATCCTCACATGTTCTCACACGGGGCACCACTTGTCAGCTTTGGCCAGCAAGCCCTGGGACAGTGAATGTAAAGATTACTCCAGACACCTTAGGAGGAGAAAGAAGGGGGCCTTGGGACCAGATGCTCTAGTGTCCAAAGGCCCTGAGCCAAGCCTTATCTCTGTTTTTATTGTGAGTTTTATCGATATACCAAGCACAAGCCCCAAATAAGAAGGAATGTGTAGCTTTAATGATCAGAACAATAATATATGGGGCAACTACATGACAGGGGCAAACACTGCTTGTGCAGTGAACTATATGACCATTAGAGGTGCCTATTTTTCTTCAAAATGTAAACATTTATTCCCTAGATGAGAAACTTGAGCCACAGTAAGAATCTGGCCACTTTCAGCCAAGAACCTTCAGAGGAGGCTCAGGGTTCTCAGCACTCCTCCTTTGCTTTTCCAGGGAGGCATATACAAGTCAGATTTTATCTATTCAGGCACTGTGAATCTCCACTCAATATGATTTAATATAAAGAATTATGTGTTTACAAACTAGCTGAAACATCTAGGGAAAAAAAAAAAAAACAACAACAAAACTATAGGTTGGGCATCCAGAGATGTTTCCCAGAATAACACAGGAGACTGAAGCTGTCAAGGGAGCAAATCTTGGTACAATCTTTCCCCTCTGTTGTCTGAAAATACCACCATGTTTACCACTGGACTAGGGTCAAGAGAATGATTCAGAGCACTGTGTACCGATCAGAGCTCCTCTACCAAAACAGAATTTTCTTCTGCTACTGCCTCTCTGCCCCATGAAACTTACCCAAATTTAAGTCACTTATGAGTACACCAAATGGGCAGCACCCCCCGCCAAATCTGTAACCAAAAATGCAAAGAAGTCTAGGATTTTTTACATTTTATTTTTTTAAAAATAGTAAGTTAAGGGGCACCTGGGTGGCTCAATGGGTTTGGGCCTCTGCCTTTGGTTCTGGTCATAATCCCAGGGTCCTGGGATCGAGCCCCGCATCGGGCTCTCTGCTCAGCGGGGAGCCTGCTTCTTCCTCTCTCTCTGACTGCTTCTCTGCCTGCTTGTGATCTCTGTCAAATAAATAAACAAAATCTTAAAAAAAATAGTAAGTTAAGATGTTTATGAATATAAATCATGTGCATGGTTAAAATATTCAGGCTATATCACAGACCTGTACCCCTGGGGATAAAAATATATGTTTATAAAAAATAAAATTAAAAAAAAATTCAGGCTATAAAATTGTTCTCATTCCTCAAATATCTTCTCCATATTCACTCTCAGCTTATCATGTTGCTTTCTATTTCACTAAAAAAGAAGAGAATTCCTCAAGCTCCTACTACTACAACTACCCATATACTTGCATCTGGGACCATGTTCCCTTTCATCTCTCCTGAAACTGGGTCACCTGATACTGCTCTTACAAAAACTGACTTCTCCATCTGCATCAGAATCCATCTACTCTTTGTTACTAAAGGCAATTACTCTGGTAGTTCTTTTTTCTCTCTTCACTATAACTTTTTCTTCCCAATTGGGTTTTTTTCCCTTGATGTAAAACCATTTTTTCATATTAAATAAAACTTCATTGCCTTTTCCCCTCTACATGTTATTTCATTTCTCCTCCTTTTTATAGCAAAACTCCTCAAAAGTTGTTTATACTTAAAAGTTAGTAAACTTTTTCTGTGTGGTTTAAGTTGAACAGAAATACAGAGTTCCCATATATTCTTTGCCCCCCACTACACATACATCACATACGTATGTTCCCCTGCATTAGTGTAATATATTTGTTACAACTGATAAACCAATATTGATACATTATTTTTAAATAAGGTCCCCAGTTTATATTAGGGTTCACATTTGTATACAGTTGTATGGATTTTAACAAATACTTGGCATATATCCACCAATATACTATCATGCAGAAAAGTTTTAATGCCCTAAAAATCCCCTGGCTCTGCCTACTCATCCCCTTAAATTTGTAATTTAATTACAAATTAAAGTAATGAGACAGTACTACATACCTGCTGGAAGAGCTAAAGTGCAGAGAACCTGACAGTGCTAAATGCGGCTGATGAAGTGGAATAAAGAACACTTATTTATTACTTGTGGAAACACAGAATTGTACTTTGGACATCTTTGGCAATTTCTTACAAAGCTAAACATATTCTTACCATATGACCTGGCAATGACATTCCTAGGTATTTATGTAACTTATTTGACAACAGGTCCAAACAAAAACATGCTCATGAATGTTTATAAAAGTTTCATTGATAAAAGCCCAAACTGGAAGCAACCACAATGTCCTTCAATGGGTGAATGGATAAACAGATTGTGGCATGTCCATACAATGGAACATTCTTTGACAATATAAGGAAGTGAGCTATTAAGGCATTTATACATGGATGAATCTTAGATGCATATTGCTAAGTGGAAGAAACCAGTCTGAAAAGGCTACATACTAAATGATTTCAAAAGTATGAAATATTGGGAAAGGCAAAATTATAAAAAGTTTTAAAAAATCAGCATATTGCCAAAGGTGGACAAGGAAGGGGGGAAGTTTGAGTAAGTGAAGCAAAAGAGCTAGAGCTATTTTAGGGGGTGAAATTTTTCTGTGTGACACTGCAGAGGTAAATACATGACACTATGTATTTATTAAAACCCACAGAACTTTAGAGCACAAGCATGAACTTTAACTTACACAAATTAAAAAAAAAAAGAAGTTATTCAGGATGTTAAAAGATCCCAGGATGAAAGGCACTGTGACACTCTCCCCTCCACCAAATGTAAAAAAAAAGTATGAAATGACTTATTTAATTGGATAGGGGAAAGGGGGCTGAGCTGAATAACTTTGGAAATCAGTAGAATCTGTAAGACTAATGGCAAAAGGAACTGCACCTAAGCACTATATTTCAGTTGACAGAGTTGGCTCCCATGGGGTACGGGTTAACAATTTTGACACTGCTATATACATGTCTACTGGAATTGAATAATTAAATGGATGATGGTAGCCAAGCTTCTCAATGTTAGAGTGGGAGTTTAAAGTGAAAAGGCTAGAATGATCTCTGAGATAATGGATTAAAGCTGGATACATCAGGGGCACCTGGGTGGCTCAGTGGGTTAAAGCCTCTGCCTTCAGTTCAGATCATGATCCCAGGGTCCTGGAATTGAGCCCCGCATCGGGCTCTCTGCTCAGCGGAGAACCTGCTTCCTTCTCTCTCTCTCTGCCTGCTTCTCTGCCTACTTGTGATTTCTTTCCATCAAATAAATAAATAAAATCTTTAAAAAAAAAGCTGAATACATCAGTATAAATTCATATTTAGCTCAAAATTGATACAGACTGTTACAGACAGAAAGATTTATAAATATGTGTGTATATGAAGTTTGGTGTACAGGCATATATTCCCTCGCTCTGTTAACTGAGAGGTCCTAGAGCAATGACACCCCAGTGGTTTCTAACAATGGTTTCTAATACCATTCTATGAGAAAAAGAGCCCAGGCCTCTTAGATTCTAGTAGTGGTCCAGGAAATACACAAAGTGAGTGTTGGAGATCTTATAGTATCAGAATATAAAATGTTCAAAACGAAGCATACAAATTTAAAAAAAAAACACACACGCTGTTGGGGAATATGTCAAAGTGATATAGGAACCAACTGAGGGAGCTCCCAATTGAGACCCTGAACAATTTCAGAAATGAAATAAATGTAGTAGTAATGGATTATAACTTAAAGTATAGAATAAATATCCATGAATACTATTGCTACTATAACAAACTATCACAGACTTAGAGGCTTAAAGCAATATGAAATTATCTTACAATTTTGGAAATCAGAAGTCCTAAAATCATGGTGTCTACAGAGTGGTGTCCTGAATGCCAGCCCTGTCAACCAACAAAAATCTCTCAGGGGCAACACAGGGAGAGTGCCCTGCAGTTCAGTTTGCAAGCAACTGTGACAGACTGAGTGCAGACAGCTAGTCTGACAGCTGACACTCCCCAACCACAAGACCTCAGAGGCCTCAGATCTCTCAACAGCATAGGGACCAAATCCTGATCTATATGCATTCACAGCCAACAAAGTGGGCCACTGCAGCCAACTGAACTGAAAGCAAACATGGCTCAGCCAAAACACTAGGATGCAAGGATGCACACAAGAGACACCCCTGCACAGGGCAGGCACCACATGACTTCTTCATAAGGCCACTATATTCAAGATCAGGAGACATAGTTGACCTTCCTAGACAGAGAGAGACAAAATAAGGAGGAAGGATTATGTCCCAAATGTAAGAAAAGAACAAAATCAGAACAAAAGAGCTTAGTGAAATGGAGATAAGGAATGTCTGATAAAGACTTCAAAGTAATGGTAAAAAAGATACTGACTGGACTTGAGAAAAGAGTGGGGAATTTCAATAAGAACTTCAACAAAGAAATCACAAATGTAAAAAAGAGTCATTTGGAGATGAAGAACTCAGTAACTGAAATAAAAACACACAGAAACAGTAGAGGCAGCAGAAGGAAGGACCAGCAAGCCAGAAGCCAGGGTAATGAAAAAAGAATAATAAAAATGAGAATAAGTTAACGAAACTCAGTGACATCATCAAGCAAGCATACTATCATTCACATTATATGGATCCCAGGAAATGTACTGAAAGAAATAATAGCTGAACAGTTCCCTAATCTAGTGAAGGAGATGGATCTCAGATTCAGGAGGCACAGAGAGCTCCCAACAAAATTAACCCAAGAAGGCCCATACCAAGACACATAAATTAAAATGGCAAGGAGCAAAGTGATAAAGGTTAAAGTGATTTTAAAGAGAAAAGAGAACATTTACATACAAGGGAAACCCTGTAAGACTTCCAACTGATTTTTCAGCAGAAACTGTGCAGGCCAGAATGGAGCAACATCAGATATCCAAAGTTTGAAATGGAAAAAAACCTACAGCCAAGAATACTCCACCCAGGAAAGCTATCATTCAGAATAGGAGGAGACAGAAAGAGTTTTCCAGACAAAGAAAAGTTAAAGAAGTTTGTCACTACTCAAACAGCCTTACAAGATATGTTAAGGAGATTTCTTTTAGTGGAAAAGAAAGTCCATAACTAGCAGAGAGAGAGAAAAAAAAAAGGAAAAAAATTCATACATAAATGCAAATGCAGAACAAAAGTAGTAGACTAATCATGTATAAAATCAGTAAGGAAGTTAAAACACAAAAGCAGTAAAAATCGATTATACTGACCAAAAATTAGTCAGGGGATTCATGAAAGGATGCAAAAAACTACATCACAGGAGGAGGGCAAGATGGCAGAGGAGTAGGTGGACCTATTTCAATCGGTCCCTTGAATTGAGCTGGATATCTACCAGACCACTCTGAACACTCACGAAATCAGCCTGAGATGTTAGAAGATATATCTGATCTCTACAAACAATATCTCTGGTGGTTGGTTTCGAGGTATGGAGTGGGGAGCTGTGATTCTGTGGGCAGATTTTGGAAGATAAACAGAAGGGAGAGGGAACATCTGGGATCCTGTGCCACCAGAGTGCAAAAGCCACCCACTCTGGGGACTGGGCACAGACTTGCAGACTAGTAGTGGCAGGGAAAGGACTTTAGGGCAGACCCCCACACTGAAATATGGAGCTGCAGGGGTGAGTGTGTGAACTGGGGGAAGCTGGCAGTTTTAGAAGCACAAAGGGCAGAGACATGCCTGGACCTGGAAGTGAGGGTTGGGAGTGCTGCTGTGAGTCATACGACCTAGACCCTGTAGTTTTTAGCAGCACAGACAAAAATGGAGTCAGTGTGGCCTGAAGGGTTCTCTGGTTAACAGACTGGGATCTCTCTGTCCTGAGACAGAAGTTTGGATATGGTCCCTTCTGCTCTGAATCTTGGAAGAGACGAGGAAGGTTGCCAGAGAACAAAAGCCCCTCAAAACCAGTTTTCACTAAGCCCATACCCCCCAAAGGTGGCAGGGCAACTCTGCCCAAACAGGATTGCCTGAGTAACACCATTACTTACTTCTTCCCCCAGAAGACAGGCTGAAAAAACAAGGGCCAACAACCCTAAGGTCCCTATTAAAAAGTGCATCTTGCATGGGTTGTGTTCAATAATTTGGACTCTGTACATTCCCTCAACCACCCCTCAATAGAATGACTAAGAGGAGGAACCCCCAACACAGGAAGAATTTGGAGATTGTGACCTCTGCCACAGAACTAATGGGTATGGATATAAGCAAGATGTCGGAAATAGACTTCAGAGTAACAGTTATGCAGACAATAGCTAGGTTGAAGAAAACCATTAATGGCAACATAGATTCTCTAAGGAAGTGAGAGCTGATCTGGCAGAACTTAAAAATCCTGTCAACGAGATCCAATCTAATCTAGATACTCTAACAGCTAAGGTAAACAAGGCAGAAGAATGAAGTAGTGATCTAGAAGACAAACTGATAGACAAGCAAGACTAGGAGGAGGCCTGGAACAGCAGCTTAGAATCCATGAAAACAGAATTAGAGAAATAAATGGTGCCATGAAACATTCTAATGTCAGAATTATTGGGATCCCTAAGGGGTGGAGAGAGAGAGAGGACTAGAAGATATATTTGAGCATCCTAGCTGAGAACTTCCCTAATATGGGGAATGAAACAAGCATTCATGTCCTAGAGGCAGAGAGAACCCCTCCCAAGATCAAGGAGAATAAACCAATGCCCTGACATGTAATAATAAAATCTGTGAATCCCCAAATCAAGGAAAACATCTTAAGGGCAGTTAGGGGGAAGAGATTTCTTATGTAAAGAGGGAGGAACATCAGAATAATGTCAGACCTGTCCAGAGACCTGGTAAGCCAGAAAGACAGCTCACAAGACATATTCAGGGTAATAATGAGATCAACATGAAGCCAAGGATACTTTATTCAGCAAGGCTGTCATTTAGAATGGATGGAGACTGGCAAAAACTGAAAGAATATGTGATCACTAACCTGGACCTGCAAGAAATATTAAGGGGGGTTCTATAAAGAAAGACCCCAAGAGTGATATAGAACATAAATAACAGAGATAATCTACAGAAACAAGGATCCTCACAGGCAACATGATGACAATAAAATCATATCTATCATATCTTTCAATAATCATTCTCAATGTGAATGGCCTAAATGCTCCGATAAAACAGCACAGGGTTGCAGACTGGATAAAGAGACAGGACCCATCCATATGTTGTCTACAAGAGACTCATTTTGAATGTAAAGATACAGCCAGACTGAAAGTGAAGAGATGGAGAACCATATTTTGTGCCAACAGAACTCAAAAAATAAGCTGGATTTCTCATATCACACAAATTAGATTTTAAGCTAAAGACTGTAGTCAGAGATATAGAAGGACACTATATCATTCTTAAAGTGTCTATCTAACAAGAAGATATAACAATTGTAAATATATATGGTCCCAACATGGAAGCAGTGAACTACATAAGCCAACTGTTAACCAAAATAAAGAGATATATTAATAAGAATACATTAATTGTAGGAGACCTTAACACTCCACTCTCAGCAACAGACAGATCATCTAAGCAGAAAATCAACAAAGAAACAAGAGCTTTGAATGACACACTGGACCAGATAGACCTTATAGATATATACAGAATATTCCACCCTAATACAACAGAATACTCATTCTTCTCAAGTGCACATGAAACTTTCTCCAGAATAGATCATATAATGGGTCACAAATCAGGTCTCAACCGATACCAAAAGACTGAGATTATTCCCCGCATATTCTCAGACTACAATGCTTTGAAACTGGAACTCAATCACAGGAAAAAGTTTGGAAGAAATTCAAACACTTGGAAGCTAAAGATCATCCTGCTCAACAATGTTTGGGTCAACCAGGAAATCAAAGAACTTAAGAATTCATGAAACCAATGAGAATGAAAACACATCAGTCCAAACCTATGGGATACAGCAAAGGAGGTTCTAAGGGGGAAATACACAGCCATCCAAGCCTCACTCAAAAAACAAACAAACAAACAAAACAAAATAAAACAAAACCAGAAAAGTCCCCAAAACAGAAATCTTTACACCTTAAAGAACTGGAGAATCAACAACAAATTAAGCCCAACCCATGCAAGAGAAGGGAAATAAGATTAGAGCAGAGATCAATGAATTAGAAACCAGAAATAGAGTAGAACACATCAATGAAAATAAAAGCTGATTCTTTGAAAGAATTAATAAGATCAATAAACTGCTGGCCAGACTTACCCAAAAGAAAAGAGAAAGAACCCAAATTAATAAAATTAAGAATAAAAGAAGGAGAGATCATGAATAAAGGGAAAAGAAACAATCTTCAGAATTATTATAAACAGCTATATGCCAATAAGTTAAGCTACCTAGAAGAAACAGATTTCCTTGAAATTTCCTGGAAATATACAAACTTCTAAGACTGAAACAGGAAGAAACTGACAACCTGAATAGACCAATAACCAGTAATGAGATTGAAGCAGTGATCGAAAGCCTCCCATAAAACAAGAGTCCAGGACCTGATGGATTCCCTGTGGAATTCTATCAAACATTCAAAGAAGAAATAATACCTAAGCTCCTGAAGCTATTTCAAATAATAGAAACAGAAGGAAAACTTCCAGACTCTTTCTGTGAAGCCAGCATTACCTTGATCCCCAAACCAGGCAAAGACTCCATCAAAAAGGAGAATTTCAGACCAATATCCCTGATGAATATGGATGCCAAGATTTGCAACAAGATCCTAGCTAAAAGGATCCAACAGTACATTAAAAAGATTATCCATCATAGGGGCGCCTGGGTGGCTCAGTGGGTTAAAGCCTCTGCCTTCAGCTCAGGTTATGATCCCAGGGTCCTGGGATTGAGCCCTATATCGGGCTCTCTGCTCAGCAGGGAGCCTGCCTCTCTTCCTCTCTCTCTGCCTGTCTCTGTGCCTTCTTGTGATCTCTGTCAAATAAATAAATAAAATCTTAAAAAAAAAAAAGATTATCCATCATGACCAGGTTGGATTTATCCCAGGGATGTAAGGGTGGTTCAACACTCACAAATCAATCAACATGATAGAATACATTAATAAAAGAAGAAAAAAGAACCACACGGTCCTCTCAGTTGATGCAAAAAAGCATTTGACAAAATACAGCATCCTTTCCTGATTAAAACTCTTCAGAGCATATAGAGGGAACATTCCTCAATTTCATAAACTCCATCTATGAAAAACCTACAGTGAATATCATTCTCAATGGAAAAAAGTTTAGATCCTTTTCCCAAAGATTAGGAACACAACAAGGATGCTCACTCTTACCACTGTTGTTCAGCATAGTACTAGACGTTCTAGCAACAGCAGACTACAAAAAGATATAAAAGCATTCAGATTGACAAAGAATGAGTCAAACTTTCTCTCTTCACAGAGACATGATACTTTATGGGAAAACTCAAAAGACTCCACCCCCAAATTACTAGAACTCACACAGCAATTCAGTAATGTGGCAGGATAGAAAATCAATGCACAGAAATCAGTTGCTTTCTTATATATTAACAATGTAACTGTAAAAAGAGAAACTAGAGAATTGATTCCATTTACAATAGCACCAAAAAACACAAGATATCTTGGAACAAACCTAACCAAAGAGGTAAAGGATCTATACTCTAGGAACAACAAAACACTCATGAAATAAATTGAAGAAGACACAAAAAGATGGAAAAACATTTTATGCTCATGGATTGAAAGAATAAACAGTGTTAAAATGTTTATACTGCCCTGAGCAATCTATACTTTGAACGCCATCCCAATTAAAATACCAATGGCATTTTTCAAAGTGCTGGAACAAACAATCCTAAAATTTGTATGGCACTAGAAAGGACCCCAAATCGCCAAGGAAAGGTTGAAAACGAAAACCAAAGCTGGGGGCATCACGTTGCCTGATTTCAATCTATATTACAAGTTGTGATCACCAGATAGCATGGTACTGGCACAAAAACAGAAACATATGTCAATGGAACTGAATAGAGAGCCCAGATATGGACCCTCAACTCTATGGTCAAATAATCTTCAATGAAGCAGAAAAAAATATCCAATGGAAAAAAGACAGTCTCTTCAATAAATGGTGCTGGGAATGTCCACAATAGCCAAACTATGGAAAGAACCTAGATGTCCATCAACAGATGAATGGATAAAGAAGATGTGGTATATATACACACAATAGAATACTATGCAGCCATCAAAAGAAATGAAATCTTGCCATTTCCAATGATGTGGATGGAACTAGAGGGTATTATGCTTAGCAAAATAAGTCAATCGGAGAAAGACAACTATCATATGATCTCCCTGATATGAGGAAGTGGAGGTGCAACGTGGAGAGTTTGGGGGGTAGGAAAAGAATAAATGAAACAAAATGGGATCAGGAGGGAGACAAACCATAAGAGACTTTTAATCTCACAAAACAAACTGAGGGTTGCCTGGGGGAGGGGTGTAGGGAGAGGGTCGTGGGGTTATGGACATTGGGGAGGGTATGTGCTATGGTGAGTGCTGTGAGATGTGTAAACCTGGCGATTCACAGACCTGGACCCCTGGAGCTAATTATACATTATATGTTTATAAAAAAAATTAAAAAAGTTATTAAAAAAATAAATGGTGCTGGTAAAACTGGCCAGCTATATACAGAAGAATAAAACCAAACCATTTGCTTACACTATACACAAAGATAAACTCTAAATGGATGAAAGACCTCAATGTGAGACAAGAATCCATCAAAATCCTAGAGAACATAGGCAGTAACCTCTTCAGCATTAGCCACAGCAACTTCTTTCAAACATGTCTCCAAAGCCAAAGGAAACAAAACTGAAAATGAACTTTTCAAACTTCATTAAGATAAAATGCTTCTGCACAGGGGAGTTGCAAGATGATGGAGGAGTAGGAGACCTAAAATTTGTCTGGTCCCAGGAATTCAGCTAGATAGCTATCAAACCATTCTGAACACCTACAAACTCAACAAGAGATTGAAGAGAATAGCACCAATTCTAGGAACAGAAAAGCGACCACTTTCTGAAAGGTAGGATGTGCAAGAAGTGAATCCAAGGTGATAGACAGGAAGACAGACTGAGGTCAGGGGAGGGAGCCTCTCTCAGCTGGCTACTGACAAGTGACAGAGCAGCAGAACACAAAATCAGAACTTTCAAGTCTGCTCTGCAGAGGGATGTCGCTCCAGTGGCTAAGTGGGGATGGAACCCTTGCTGGGACAGTGTGGTCTCAGGACCCTTGGTTCATAGAAAGACCAGGAGTGCCTGAGTATGGCAGAGCTCCCAGGTATCAGAGTGAGGCAGCCAGCTACAAAGACAGAGTCAAGGAATGGGCTCTCAGCTCAGGGCTGCCATAAACCATGATCCATGGCACAGTCGGGACATTATTCTTTGAGCAGGAACCCCAAAAGTGGCAGATCTGGGGAGACCCCCTTCTTTCTCCACCAGGAGGAGCAGTGCAGGAGTGTTCTTCAGGAATCCTCTGGGTCTGGAGACTCTAAATGGGGCTGTGTGCCAGAGACCAAAATGCTCGGTCACAGGCTGGGTTAGCTAGGAGTGCAGCCAGAGACCAGGGAGACAGGTGTGATTGACTGCTTTTCTCTGAGGGCTCACTGAAGGGCAGGGGGTAAGTTCTCAGCTCCACTGGGGCCAGAGATTAGGAGGCTGCCATTTGCATCCTCATCCTCCAAAACTGTCTGGAAAGTTTTCAGGGAACAAAAGCTACTGAGAGCAAGACTGAGCAGATTACTTAGCCTGGCCCCTGGTAAGTGTGGTGCAATTCCACCTCAGGCAAAGACATTTGAGAATTACTGCAAAAGGCCCCTCCCCCTGAAGATCAGCAAGAACATCCAGCCAAGACCAAGTTTACTAATCAATGAGAACTGCAAAACACCAGTGATAGGGGAATACAGCACACAGAATTCATTGCTTTTCCCCATGATTTTTTTATCTTTAAAAGTTAAATTTTTAAAATTTTTGTTATTTTTTTTCTATTTTTCTTTTTTGAAATTTTTCTTTTTCCTATTTTAACCTACATCTTATCAATACCTTTTGAAAAATCTTTTTTATTTTCATCTTTAGTCATATATATATATATATATATATATATATATATATATATATGGCACAAAGGTAGTCCTAAGAGGAAAGTATATAGCAATACTTTCTCAAATGTCTGATATCTCAAATGATATATATATATACTATATACATATATGTATGTGTGTGTGTGTGTGTGTGTGTGTTTGTGTGTGTGTATATATATATATATATATATATATATATTCTTTTCTATAAAATTTTGGGAGGCAGTTTCTTCTAACAGACCAAAATACACCCAAAATCAAGTTTGTGCCTCTGTTCTATTCACCAGTCTAATCATATATATATTTTTTTGTCCTTTCTTCTCCCCCCAGTTTCAGGTCTCTTTTGATTTGGTTAGAGTATATTTTGGGGGGGGGGGTCATTGTTACCCTTTTAGCATTTTGTTCTCTCATTTCTCTATTCTTCTCCAGACAAAATGAGAAGGCAGAAAAAACTCACCTCAAAAAAAAAGAATGAGAGGCAGTACTGACTGCTAGGGATATAATCAATATGGACATTAGTAAGATGTCAGACCTAGCGTTCAGAATTATGATTATAAAAATGCTATTTGGGCTTGAAAAAAGCACAGAAGATACTAGAGAATCCCTTTCTGGATAAATAAAAGAACTAAAATCTAAGTTGAAATAAAAAAAGATATTAATGAGGTGCATTAAAAAATGGAAGCTCTTACTGCTAGAATAAATAAGGCATTAGAAAGAATTAGTGATATAAAAGACCAAATGATGGAGATTAAAGAATCTGAGAAAAAGAAAGATAAACAACTCCTGGATCATGAGGGGAGAATTTGAGAGAAAAATGATACTGTAAGATGGAACAATATTAGAATAATTGGGATTGCCATAGAAGAAGAAAGAGAGAGGGGCAGAAGGTATATTAGAGCAAATTATAGCAGAGAACTTCACTAATTTAGGGAAGGAAACAGGTTTTAAAATCCAGGAGGCACAGAGAACACCCCTCAAAATCAATAAAAATAGGTCCACACCCCATTATCTAATAGAAAAACGTACACATCTCAGAGACAGAGAATCCTGAAAGCAACCTACAATGGCAGAAATATTAGATTGGCATCAGACCTATCCACAGAGACCTGGCAGGTCAGACGGAACTGGTATGATATATTCAGAGCACTAAATGAGAAAAATATGCAGCCAAGAATACTATATCCACCTAGTCTGTCATTGAAAATAGAAGGAGAAATAAAAAGCTTCCAGAACAAACAAAAACTAAAAGAATTTTCAAACACCAAACCAGCCCTACCGGAAATATTGAAAGGGGTCCTCTAAGGAAAGAGGATCCTAAAAGTAACAGACCAGAAAGGAACAGTGACAATAACAGTAATGTTCACCTTACAGGCAATACAATGGCAGTAAATTCATATCTCTCAATCATTACCCCAAAAGTAAGTGGCCTAAATGCCCCAATAAAAAGACAGAGGGTATCAAAGGGGATAAAAAAAAAAAAAAGACGCATTGATATGTTGTCTGTAAGAGAGTTGTTTTAGACTCAAAGACACCTCCAGATTTAAAGTGAGGGGTGGAAAACCATTTACCATGCTAATGGACATCAAAAAGAAGCTGGGGTGGCAATCCTTTTATCAGATAAATTAGACTTTTAAGCCAAAGATTATAATCTATAGTCATACTTAAAGGGTATAGGATACTATATCATACTTAAAGTGTCTGTCCAAAAGGAAGATCTAACAATTTTAAATATCTATGCCCCTAACATGGGAGCAGCCAATTATATAAACCAATTAATAACAAAATCAAAGAAACACATCAACAATAATATAATAATAGTAGGGGCTTTAACACCCCCTCACTGAAAAGATCAACAAGGAAATAAAGGCTTTAAATGACACACCACACCAGATGGACATCAAAGTTATGTTCAGAACATTCCATCCCAAAACAACAGAATACACATTCTTCTCTAATGCACATGGAACATTCTCCAGAAGAGATCACATCCTGGGTCACAAATCAGGTCTCAACTGGTATCAAAAGATTGGGATCATAACCTGCATATTTTGAGACCATAATGCTTTGAAACTACAACTCAAACACAAGAGGAAAGTTGGAAAGAACTCAAATACATGGAGGCTAAAGAACACCCTACTAAAGAAGGAATGGGTCAACCAGGAAATTAAAAAAGAATTGAAAAAAATCATGAAAACAAATGATAATGAAAACACAACTGTTCAAAATCTTTGGGATGCAGCAAAGTTAGTCTTAAGAGGAAAGCATATAGCAATACAAGCCTTTCTCAAGAAACAAGAAAGGTCTCAAATACACAACCTAACCCTATACCTAAAGGAGCTTCAGAAAAAACAGCAAATATAGCCTAAACCCAGCAGGAGAAGAGAAATAATAAGGATCAAAGCAGAATTCAGTGAAATGGAAACCAAAAGAACAGTAGAACAGATCAATAAAAGTAGGAGCTGGTTCTTTGAAAGAATTACTAAGACTGATAAACCCCTTGCCAGACTTATCAAAAAGAAAAGAGAAAGGACCCAATAATAAAAACATGAATGAAAGAGGAGGAATCACAAGCAACACCAAAGAAATATAAACAATTAAAAGAACGTATTATAAGCAAACATATGCCAGCAAATTAGACAATCTGGAAGAAATTGATGCATTCCTAGAGACATATAAACTGCCAAAACTGATCCAGAAAGAAATAGAAAACCTGAACAGACCCATAACCAGTAAGGAGATTGAAGCAGTCTTCAAAAATCTCCCAACAAACAAGAGCCCAGGGCCAGATGGCTTCCCAGGGCAATTCTACCAAACATTTTAAGAAGAATTAATACCTGCTTTCCTGAAACTCTTCCATAAATAGAAATGGAAAGAAAACTTCCAAACTCATTTTATGAGGCCAGTGTTACCTTGATCCCAAAACCAGACAAAGACCCCATCAAAAAGGAGAATTGCAGACCAATATCCCAGATGAACATGGATGCCAAAATTCTCACCAAAATACTAGCTGATAGGATCCAAAAGCACATTAAAAGGATTATTCCCCACAATCAAGAGGGATTTATTCTTGGGCTGCAAGGTTGGTTCAACATCTGCAAATCAATCAATGTGATACAATATATTAATAAAAGAAAGAACAAGAACCATATGATACTCTTGATAGATGCAGAAAGAGCATTTGACAAAATACAGCATCCTTTCTTGATGAAAACTTCATAGTGCAGGGATAGAGGGTACGTACCTCAATATAAAAGGCATCTATGAAAAACCCACAGCAAATATCATTCTCAATGGGGAAAATCTGAGAGCTTTTCCCCTAAGGTCATGAACATGGCAAGGATGTCCATTATCACCACTGCTATTCAACGTAGTACTAGAAGTCCTAGCCTCAGCAATCAGACAACAAAAAGAAATAAAAGGCAACTGAATCAACAAATAAGAAATCAAACTCTCTCTCTTTGCAGATGATATGATACTTTGGGTGGAAAACCCAAAAGACTCCACTCCAAAACTGCTGAACTCATACAGGAATTCAGTAAAGTGTCAGGGTATACAATCAATGCACAGAAATCAGTTGCATTTCTATACATCAACAATAAAACAGAAGAAAGAGAATTTAAGGAGTTGATCCCATTTACAATTGCACCCAAACCATAAGATACTTAGGAATAAACCTAACCAAAGAGGCAGAGTCTCTACTCAGAAAACTATAGAATACTCATGAAAGACTTTGAGGAAGACAAAAAGAATTGGAAAAATGTTCCATGTTCATGGATTGGAAGAACAAATACTGTGAAAATGTCTATGCTACCTAGAACAATCTACACATTAAATGCAATCTCTATCAAAATACCATTAACTTTTTTCAAAGTAATGGAACAAATAATCCTAAAACTTATATAAAACCAGAAAAGACCTCAAATAGCCAGAGGAATGTTGAAAAAGTAAACCAATCTTGGCGGCATCACAATTCCAGACTTCAAAGCTGTAATCATCAAGACAGTATAGTATTGGCACAAAAACTGACACATAGATCCATGGAACAGAATAGAAATTCCAGAAATGGACCCTCAACTCTATGGTCAACTATTCTTTGACAAAGCAGGAAAGAATATTCAATGGAAAAAAAGGCAGTCTCTTCAACAAATGGTGTTGGGAAAATTGGACAGCCACAAACAGAAGAATAAAACTGGACCATTTCCTTATACCACACACAATAATAGACTCAAAATGGATGAAAGACCTCAACATGAGACAGTAACCCACCAAAATCCTAGAGAAGAACACAGGCAGCAACCTCTTTGACTTCAGCCACATCAATTTCTAGAAACATCACCAAAGGTGAAGGAAGCAAGGGTAAAAATGAACTATTGGAACTTCATCAAGATCAAAACGTTTTGCACAGCAAAGGAAACAGTCAACAAAACTGAAAGGCAACTGACAGAATGAGAGAAGATATTTGCAAGTGACATATCAGAGAAAGCTCTAGTATCCAAAATCTATAAAGAACTTATCAATCTCAACACCCAAAGAACAAATAACCCAATCAAGAAATGGGCAGAAGACATGAAAAGACATTTCTGCAAAGAAGATATCCAAATGGCCAACAGACACATGGAAAAGTGCTCCACATCACTCACTATCAGGGAAATACAAATCAAAACCACAATGAGATATTACCTCATACAATCAGAATGACTAAAATTAACAGGTCAGGAAATGACAGGTGTTGTCAAGGATGCAGAGAAAGGGGAACCCTCCTACACTATTTGTGGGAATGCAAGTTGATGCAGCCACTCTGGAAAACAGTTCCTCAAAAAGTGGAAAATAGAGCTACCCTATGACCCAACAATTGCACTACTGTGTTTTTACCCTAAAGATACAAATGTAGTGATTCAAAGGGGCACATGCACCCAAATATTTATAGCAGCAACGTCCATAATAGACAAACTATGGAAATTGAAAACAATTAAATGGAAAGATATTCCATGGTCATAGATTAGAAGAATTAATATTGTTAAAATATCCATACTCTCCCAAAGCAATCTATAGATTGCTTTGCAATCTCTATCACAATACCAATAGCATTTTTCATAGAACTAGAACAAGGAATACCAAAATTTGTATGGGTCCACAAAGAACCTGGAATAGACAAAACAGTCTTAAGAAAAAATAACAAAGCTAGAGGTATTATAATCCCAGACTTCATTATATGCTATAGAGTGGTAGTAATCAAAATAGTACAGTACTTGTTAGGTAGGAAGCTAGGCATGAGCAATAGATGATAGATTATAGATGTCCTGACTGAGATCCTCAACAGAGGACTGACCAAAGGACACCCCATTCCACCCATGTAGCGGTAGGTTTGCAGTTACAATATCCCAGTGGAAAAGGAGTTAAATTTGTTGGGCTAATTACACTTGGATAGAAAGCAGCCTCTTGTCCTTATTGGACCTATGTCTCTAGAAAGAAATAATGTGGTTTCTTACCCTGCACAGGCATTTAAATACATCTTGGGAAAGGAAAGATAGCTAATTATTACATAATCCATTCCTCTCACTCAAATGCTGTGAGCCTAGGACCCGCCCAAAAGAAAACAATTGATATAAACTCACACCCAGAGTTTCCAGGACCTTTGTCTCTCTTGATTCGCTACTCCTCCTTTGAAGTATTTAATAAAACTGCTCTGCTTTACTTTTGTTTCATTTTACTTTTGTTTCTTTGCCATGGCAGTGAAAATAACCAAGGCTTCTTTCCTTTTCTATCCAAATCTCAGTAATAGTCTCACAAAAACAGACACAAAGATCAATGGAAGAAAATAGCACTGAAATAAACCCACACTTATATGGTCAATTTATGGCAAAGGAAGCAAGAATATCCAATGGGGAAAAGAGTCTCTTCAACAAATGGTCCTGGGAAAACTGAACAGTTACATGCAAAAGAATGAAACTGAACCACTTTTTTACACCACATGCAAAATAAACTCAAAATGGATTAAAGACCTACATGTGAAACTTGAAACTATGAAACTCCTAGAAGAAATCATAAGTAGTAATTTCTTTTTTATTTGCCACAAAAACAGTTTTCTAAATATGTCTTCTCAGGCAAGTGAAACAAAAGCAAAAATAAACCACTGAGACTATATCAAAATGAAAAATTTCTGCAAAATGAAGGAAACCATGAACAAAATAAAGCTGAATAGGAGAAGATAATTTCTTTTTTTTTAAATCATTTTTAAAAAATTTTCAGCATAACAGTATTCATTGTTTTTGTACCACACCCAGTGCTCCATGCAGTCTGTGCCCTCTCTAATACCCACCACCTGGTTCCCCCAACCTCCCACCCCCCCACCTCTTCAAACCCTTCAGCTTGTTTTTCAGAGTCCATAGTCTCTCATTGTTCACCTCCCCTTCCAATTTCCCCCAACTGCCTTCTCCTAACTCCCCATGTCATCCATGCTATTTCTTATGCTCCACAAATAAGTGAAACTATATGATAATTGACTCTCTCTGCTTGACTTATTTCACTCAGCATAAACTCTTCCAGTCCTGTCCATGTAGCTAGAAAAGTTGGGTATTCATCCTTTCTGATGGAGGCATAATACTCCATAGTGTATATGGACCACATCTTCCTTATCCACTCATCCGTTGAAGGGCATCTTGGTTCTTTCCACAGTTTGGCGACCGTGGCCATTGCTGCTATAAACATTGGGGTACAGATGGCCCTTCTTTTCACTACATCTGTATCTTTGGGGTAAATACCCAGTAGTGCAATTGCAGGGTCGTAGGAAAGTTCTATTTTTAATTTCTTGAGGAATATCCACACTGTTCTCCAAAGAGACTGCACCAACTTGCATTCTCACCAACAGTGTAAGAGGGTTCCCCTTTCTCAACAAGATCCTAGCAAACAGGATCCAACTGCACATTAAAAAGATTATCCACCATGACCAGGTGGGATTCATTCCTGGGCTACAAGGATGGTTCAACATTCGCAAATCAATCAATGTGATAGAACAAATTAATAAGAAAAGAGAAGAACTACATGGTCCTCTCAATGGATGCAGAAAAAGCATTTGACAAAATTCAGCATCCGTTCCTGATTAAAACGCTTCAAAGTATAGGGATAGAGGGAACATTCCTGAACTTCATCAAATCTATCTATGAAAGACCTACAGCAAATATCATCCTCAATGGGAAAAAGCTTGCAGCCTTCCCGTTGAGATCGGGAACACGACAAGGATGCCCACTCTCACCACTCTTGTTCAACATAGTATTAGTAGTCGTAGCAACAGCAATCAGACAACAAAGAGAAATAAAAGGTATCCAAATTGGCAATGAAGAAGTCAAACTCTCTCTCTTCACAGATGACATGATTCTTTATATGGAAAACCCAAAAGACTCCACCCCCAAACTACTAGAACTCATACAGCAATTCAGTAATGTGGCAGGATACAAAGTCAATGTACAGAAATCAGTGGCTTTCTTATACACTAACAATGAAAATACAGAAAGGGAAATTAGAGAATCGATTCCATTTACTATAGCACCAAGAACCATAGATACCTGGGAATAAATCTAACGAAAGAGGTAAAGGATCTGTACTCGAGGAACTACAGAACACTCATGAAAGAAATTGAAGAAGACACAAAAAGATGGAAGACCATTCCATGCTCTTGGATTGGAAGAATAAACATTGTTAAAATATCTATACTGCCTAGAGCAATCTATACTTTTAATGCTATTCCAATCAAAATTCCACCGGTATTCTTCAAAGAGCTGGAGCAAATAATCCAAAAATTTGTATGGAACTAGAAGAGACCCCGAATCGCTAAGGAAATGTTGAAAAACAAAAATAAAACTGGGGGCATCACGTTACCTGATTTCAAGCTTTACTACAAAGCTGTGATCACCAAGACATCATGGTACTGGCATAAGAACAGACACATAGACCAGTGGAACAGAGTAGAGAGTCCAGATATGGACCCTCAACTCTATGGTCAGTTAATCTTCGACAAAGCAGGAAAAAATATACAGTGGAAAAAAGACAGTCTCTTCAATAAATGGTGCTGGGAAAACTGGGCAGCTATATGTAGAAGAATGAAACTCGACCATTCTCTTACACTGTACACAAAGATAAACTCAAAATGGATAAAAGACATCAACGTGAGACAGGAATCCATCAGAATCCTAGAGGAGAACATAGGCAGTAATCTCTTCGATATCAGCCACAGCAACTTCTTTCAAGATATGTCTCCAAAGGCAAAGGAAACAGAAGCGAAAATGAACTTTTGGGACTTCATCAAAATCAAAAGCTTCTGCACAGTAAAGGAAACAGTCAAGAAAACAAAGAGGCAATGCACGGAATGGGAGAAGATATTTGCAAATGACAGTACAGACAAAAGATTGATATCCAGGATCTATAAAGAACTCCTCAAACTCAACACACACAAAACAGATAATCATATCAAAAAATGGGCAGAAGATATGAACAGACACTTCTCCAATGAAGACATACAAATGGCTATCAGACACATGAAAAAATGTTCATCATCACTAGCCATCAGGGAGATTCAAATTAAAACCACATTGAGATATCACCTTACACCAGTTAGAATGGCCAAAATTAGCAAGACAGGAAACAACATGTCTTGGAGGGGATGTGGAGAAGATATTTTCAAATGATGTATCTGATAAGGGGTTAACATCCAAAATATGAAAAGAACTTACAGAACTTAATATAAAAAAACAAACACTCTGATAAAGTAATGAGCAGAGAACCTGATTAGACATTTTTCCAAAGATAATACAGGTGGCCAACAGACATACGAAAAGATGCTCAACATGTCTAAACATCAGGGAAATGCAAATCAAAACCTCAATGAGGTATCAGCTCACACTTGTTAGAATGGCTAATATCAAAAACAAAAACAAGTATTGGTGAAGATATGGAGATAGGGGAACCCTCATGCATTGTTGGTTGGGAATGAAAAGGTGCAGTCACTGTGGAAATCAATATGGAGTTTCCTCAAAAAATGAAAAACAGAAACACCATATAATCCAGTAATTTCATTATTGGATATTTACTAATGAAAAAAAAAGTACTAATTTTCAAAGACATATGCACCCCTATGTTTCTTTCAGCATTATTTACAATAGCTAAGATTGGAAGTTGCCTAAGTATCCACAGATAGATAAATCAATAAGAAAGAAGTATATATATATGTAATTAGTATATTTTACATACATATATATGATGGAGTATTATTCTGTATAAAAAGAATTAAATCTTGCCAATAGCAATGGCATGGATACAGCTACAGAGTATAATGATAAATGACATAAGTCAGTCAGAGAAAGGCAAATACCATATGACTGCACTCATTGTGGAATTTAAGAAATAAACAGAAAAAAGGGACAAAACAGACTCATATATAGAGAACAAACTGGTGGTTGCTAGAGGGAAGGTGAGTAGGGGAATAGGTGAAATAAATAAAAGGGAGTGAGAGGCACAAATTTTCAGTACAAAATAAAGTCAGAGATAAAAGTACAGAATAGGGAATACAGTTAATAACGTTGTAATATGTTGTTTGGCTGATGGTGACTACACTTACCATTGTGAGCACTGAGTATGTATAGAATTGTTCAATCTTTATGTTGTACATCTGAAACCAGTAGAATGCTGTGTGTTATTTATACTTCAATAAAACAATTTTCTTGTTGAGCAATATTGTATTTTTCCTTCCAATAACACAGCATGTATTTCAATTTTTTTCCTTTTGTAGAGTATTTCAGCTTATCACATATATCCAACACATTTCAGATTAAGATTACTCTTATTTATGTATTTTGTTGCTTATCTGAAAAGGCTTTTTTACTATATATTTTAGCAGGTTAATGTTGGTTTATAAGAAAGCTCATGGTTTTATTTGCTTCTTTTGTAAGCAAAATTTTCTGGTTTTGCTTTCTAAAATTCTACTTTATAAATTATCTTAAAGCAAAATTGATTTTGGTTTCTTTTGGTATTGCAGTGCTATGAATTTTAATACATATATATAGATTTGTGTAACTTCCACTACAACCAAGATACAGAACATCTGCATAATGTTCCCACACTCCTTCATAACTCTGTTTCTGAATTATCTTTTATTTCTACTACTTTTTTTGTTAATTCTCTTGCCTTTCCAGAATAACTCTAGTACACTTACCTTTTGTTTTAAAGTGGGCAAATACTTAAAATTTACTGAATTTTTGCAACTGCTTTTGGGTTGGTTGGCTTTATTTTTTCTTTTATTTCTTTTCTTTTTATAGAAGAGAAATTTTAAAAATCTTCAAAACAAAGTTATTTGTTTTATTATTTCAAAGCCTGTAAGAAATATGGTCAGCTAGGGAAGATTTTCTTGGGCTCTACTGCTAGTCTTGTGGGGAATGTAGGATGGGTATTGTAGTTGTGAAGAGTTCAAATTACTGAGAAATTTGAGGAGAAAGTTGTGTTTGGAGAGCAATCCACAGATGAATGACTGGTCTTCAAGAAAATATGGCAAGACCCTCAGTTAGGGTTTCAGGTTGAGAGTCTACACTTGGAATCTTTCTGAATTATGTGTCACGGACATTTCAAAAAATAGTTAATTAGAATCACCTCTGCTAGTTATTCTATATTCACCACTTTCTCTGTGCCAGATATTGTGCTAAATGCTTTACATTTATTTGTATAATTTAATTAATACACCATTCCTCTAGGGCACTTGCAAGTACTTGTCTTCACTTCTTTGCACTTTGGGCTTCCCAACTTCTCCTTTCCCAGATTTCACCTGCTGGTACCTACCAGCTTGTACTTATTTTTAGTGTCCTGTCAAAAACTTCAATACATGATTATTTTGCTATATGATTCTTCCAGTAAGAAAAATTTCTTTCACTGACAAAGTACCTTGGCCTACAAGAGTGATTTTCCAACTTTGAGACAATGAACACTGGGGCATAAAGGTGGGAATATTTCCACATTCAAAGGAGCAATTTTTTGCTCCTAAATGTTCCTTCAGACTGGTCAAGGGTGTCTTTCTCCTAGGCCAGTCCCAGTTGTACTCTTTTTCTAATGAACACAGCTTCATCATGAGGATGAGTGTGTATCCTCACTTTAAATAGCAAAGACATACTCCACAATTCTTGCAACTTTGGGAAAAGTCAGCTCAACATTTTAATAACTCCCACTGCAAGCAGACAGGAGTATCCAGTCCCTCAGCTCCTAAATGTTGCTGCTTTCTAGAGGCTTTTATACCAGGACTGGGAAAAACATATATCTATACTTCAGGCTTCTGATGCTTACTAAGGACCATGGTGATTTCAGTAGGCTTCTGAATCTTGAAGGATGTAGTATTTTGATTCCTGATGTATAGCTGGTAGGATAAATGCTGGAAATAATATTAAGGATTTTGAGAAGCAGTCATGGTTTATGTTTGTCAGGTGGCAAGAATAATTCATTTAAAAATTCTATAAAGCAAATATAATGAAAGTGTAATAAAGAAGAAAATATATAACTTGAAGACATAAAGATGGATGATTTCATTAAATAGGTTTTAGAGATGCCTTCTGGAGATAAAAGGAGAAAAAACCTGGTAACTCTTTATTCACTTATAATGAATACACAATATATTCATAGTGTGTGTATATGTATGTGTATACATATGTGTGTGTGCGTGTGTGTGTGTATAATTAGCTATAATAGCTTGCATTCTCCTTACTAATAACATTAAGTTTGGAAAATAGAACAAATATTCAAATGAGTGAGGCTGAGATTTTTAATATATCAAGATACTAATAATTTTCATTTGGAAAGAAGTAATTTAACTTCAAAGAGATGAAATTTTAGAGGGACATATCTTTTCCTAATCCCTGAATTAAAATTAATTTGAATATTTTTACTGCAATTATGATTATTAATGAAATAAAACAAGCTGATTACTTCCAAGCAGTATTCTTAAATTTGGATTTTGAAACCTAGAGAGTTCTTGAATGTTGTCCAGGAGATATAAGGGCTTTATACAGGCTATCTAATTTAATTCTCTCAAGTAAGACATCAAATCGTACAGAGGCTACTCATGTACAATCAAGGTCACACAGCAGATTAAGAACACCTTAACCCTTTTAACTATTTTGCCACAGTTCATTTGTCAGATTTCTGGAATATTGCTCTCTGACAAATTTTATAAATATTTATCAATATTGACAGAACAATTTGAGTTATGTGCAAATAAATGAGGATGAAGCCAAATTTTTCTCTAATGGGAAAACAGGTGGTTACTTATATGAAAATATCATAGAAGGTATTTGTAGCACTTAAAATGTGTTGCAAATAAAAAATTTTTCATTTTTTTTCAATTTTGAAAAATGAGTCTGAGCCCTTAAAAGTATCTTTTTCTTCCCCCAGTGACTCCTGTGTCACTTTGAAATAGTATCACCTAAGTGGGTTTTGTTTTTTGTTTTGAGCATCTTATATTCTTATATTCTGATATTATAAGAGGTCTAATATTCATCTTGTATATTTTCTGGCTCAGTTCTAGAATCTATTTTTTTTTCTAGTCAAAAAATAGCTTTGTTGGAATAGCATGAGATGTAAAGGAGGGATATTCTCTCTTTTTTAAATGTTTCGAGTCGAGAATAATTCATGTTTTAGGTATACCTTTCAGTAATCAATAGTTTTATGGAATTAAGAAATTATATATTAAAAATAATACTTATCAATAGTGACAAAACAGTTTGAAAATTTGCAAGTGAGGTGAGAATGGAACTGGATTTTTCTGAAGCTGAGAAAACTGGAGACCACTAAAAGAATCATTTATTACCTTCTTAGGATACTTAATAGGTCTTCTGAAATTATGTTAAACTATTAGTTACATCCAGCATGCAATAATAATGGATTTTACATAATTATATTTTATTATTATTGTTTAACAGAAAGTTTGGAGATTTCAACCCTCATTTAAACTTTTTTATACCCGACTTATTAGGTAGAGCGCACTAACTTAGTGTAATCTTACTCTGTAAACATGGATTATGTAACTCATTAGTCAGTATTCAGAATGGGAATATTATTGTATGGGTATATGAAAAGTATAACCCAAAATGTTGAGTACTGATGTTGGTCAAAACCAAGAAGTTGTCCATTTGAAGTGCTGACAGCAATTGTTAAGTTTGTTCCAAAAGGACAAATCTTTACTGAGATAGTTGTTAGTTGGCTTTTAGGTAATTAGTGTTCTGATGCATTATTAATTGATATCATAACTCCATATGTAACTATAAAAGTGTCACAATTTCTGCCTATGTCATTTTGTCTTATTTTTGTCATTACAGAGCAGTCTGCAGATTAATGGAGGGGTTCAACCATTCTAGAGTGTCTGAATTTGTGTTACTTGGACTTACTGATTCTCCTGAGCTCCAGACTTTTTTCTTTGTAATATTTTCTGTTTTCTATTTGATAACTATGTTGGGCAACAGCCTGATTTTGCTCACAGTTCTATCTACCCCACACCTTCACTCTCCCATGTATTTCCTCCTCAGCAATCTGTCTCTCATTGACATGTGCCTGTCCTCCTTTTCTACTCCAAAGATGATCATGGACTTCTTTGCTGAGCATAAGACCATATCCTTTGAGGGCTGCATTTCTCAGATCTTCTTCTTGCACCTTTTCACTGGGACTGAGATTGTGCTGCTGATCTCCATGTCTTTTGACAGGTACATTGCCATATGCAAACCTCTACATTATTCAACAATAATGAGCCAAAGAGTGTGTGCTGGGCTTGTGGTAACCTCTTGGACAGTAGGCTTCCTGCATACAATGAGTCAGTTAGCTTTTACCCTCTATTTACCCTTCTGTGGTCCCAATGTTGTAGATAGTTTCTTCTGTGACCTTCCTTTGGTCATCCAGCTGGCCTGTATAGATATATATGTTCTTGGAATCTTCATGATCTCTACCAGTGGTGTGATTGCTCTTGTAAGTTTTCTGCTTTTGCTCACCTCCTATATCATTGTTCTTGTCACAATCAAGGACCACTTCTCTACAGGGACATCTAAGGCTCTTTCTACCTGCACTGCACATTTTATAGTTGTGCTTATGTTCTTTGGGCCTTGCATCTTTATCTATGTGTGGCATTTTACCAACTTCCTGGTAGACAAAGTTCTGTCTGTTTTCTATACCATCTTCACCCCCTTTCTGAATCCACTTATCTATACCTTGAGAAATCAGGAAGTGAAGACTGCTGTGAAGAGGAAACTAAGTAATCAAAACTTGAATCTTGGGAAAACTACTCCAAGATAACCAGTGCAATGAATCTCCTGTCTGAGATATACATCATCAGTTTTGTCCTTATAGCAATAGAAAATTAAACTTAGAACTTCAAGTCCTTTAATCGAAATTCACAAAAGTAGGAAGCTGGTGTTGAGAGATATGAAATATCTTGCCTAAAAGTTAGTGAAATGTTTGCAAGCCTTTTGAGATCATAGATACCTTTGAAAATCTGTTGAAATCTATAGGTTTAATTTCATAGAGAAATGCATATATCATTAAAACATAAACTCAGGGCTTCATATATCCCTGAGTCCTATCAACAGACCTCAGTCAGCTTAGAGAAACCTGAAATAAAATAGTGTTCTCTTGTCTTCTAACCCAGAACATTCCCACTCTGTGGCAGCCTTGTGGCACTCTGATGGTGTTCGCTTGCAGAACTTTGATTAAGAGTGGTGGGTATACTCAGAACACTGCATCACAAACTAATGATGTATTTTATGGTGACTAACATAACACAATAAAAAAAATAGTGTTGGGCATAACAAGGTTTCCCCCCCCCATAGCATTAGGAATATTTTTGTGGGGAAATTCATATTATGAAGAGATTCTTCTGAATAAAGCTGAACCATTCTGATTTATTACATGCAACTGTTTGAGTTCTGAGTCAGCTTTGAACAAAACAGTACAGTTTGGAGGATCTGAAATTTAATGATATGGTTTTTAAGAAGTGTACAGATCGCTACCACACTTGATATTTAATATAGCAAATAACTGATTAAATGGCCATTTGTGAAGTTTAAACCATAGAAAGTAAACCACTCAAGTCTGATAAACTTCTAAAACCTGACCGAATATCAGAAATATGATGAACTCATTTAATAGAAAGACTAACTGCTTGGAAAATTAACTACTTAATTCATGACAAGTTTGTCATTTCCAAAATAAAATATTCCAAAATATTATTAGTCTTAATATGAGTTTTGTTCCTCATTTTCAATATAATGTAGCCTATAGGAAGAAAAGATGAAACTAATTAAAAAAATATAGCATAATTCTCCCTATTCTGATTTATTACTGATTTTGTTAAAGATATTTTTTTATTACAAGATGGTCTTTGGAAATCAGCTGACCAAATAATTTCCCTAACTGCTGATGAAGAACCTAAGATGCAGAGAATTCATAAAGTTGGCTCAAGACTGAATCACTGTAAGAGGCAAAGATCATTTCTCTAAAAATATATAGATCTCAAAACTAAATTTTGGATCTGTCATTTTCTAGTTGTGTTATCCTAGGATATTCACTTTATCTCTCTACCCTTTGTAATTTCTATTGTGAAGATAATAAAACTAGATTGTTGTGACTTTTATGGAAACTGGACAGAAGAGACTCTAAAAATGTAATTTTCTTTTCCCTTCCCATCTGCACAGACTCTAAATGAAAATGCATCTTATTCATAAGTAGTATGCCTTTAAAGAATAGCTGCATTCAGGTGAAACCAGTAGCTCACAAAATCTGATATTCTAGTTTTAGGATGTCTCTTTGATTGTGACTTCTTAAGACATATGGCAGAAAAACAAAAGGACACTTTCCAGTTTTCTATTGCTAACATGGAGGGTAGTTAGAAAAAAATTAGATTAGATTGTCAGATAATTTGTGATTTTTATGAATAACAACATACTGATAGGCTGTATCTCTTTGAACTGACTGAAGTATATGAAAATAGTTTAGGAAATAATCTGTTATGATGGATTTAGACAGTTTGGCTTTAATAGTATTAATAGATTCTTAAATTTATTCTCAATTTTTAAGGTTTCAATATGCTTTAACACAATCTCCAAGCCAAATATTTAATATCTGAAGTTAAAGTTAAGAAGTTTATGAAGAAATGTAGGGTTGGACTTAGGTATAAAACTATATTCTATGGTGACTAACATAACATAATAAAAAAAACATATTCTAGTTTAAAATACCAGTTCATTTTTTTTCTTGTTATTCTTTTTTTTTATTTAATCATTTTTTTAATTTATTTTCAGCATAACAGTATTCATTGTTTTTGTACCACACCCAGTGCTCCATGCAGTCCGTGCCCTCTCTAATACCCACTACCTGGTTCCCCCAACCTCCCAGCCCCCCACCTCTTCACACCCTTCAGATTGTTTTTCAGAGTCCATAGTCTCTCATTGTTCACCTCCCCTTCTAATTTTCCCCAAATGCCTTCTCCTAACTCCCCATGTCTTCCATGCTATTTGTTATGCTCCACAAATAAGTGAAACCATATGATAATTGACTCTCTCTGCTTGACTTATTTCATTCAGCATAATCTCTTCCAGTCCCGTCCATGTTGCTACAAAAGTTGGGTAAAAATGAACTAGTATTCATATCGGATGAATACTAGTTCATTTTTAACCAAATCATAAACTCTTCTTGCCTCAGAGTCAATCAGAGAAATGAGAAAGATTTAAGGTAAAAATGTCCTTTGTCTCAATTCCATTCTTCAGTAAAAATTATCATCTTTGTTCTGATTTTTTAATTTTTTATTTTATTTAAATTCAAGGTAGTTAACATATAATGAATTCTTAGTTTCAGGGGTTGAATGTAGTGATTCATCAGTTTCATATAATACCCAGTGCCCTCCTTAATGCCCATTACTCAATTACCTCATTACCCCACTCACCTCTCCTCCAACAACCCTCAGTTTGTTTCCTATAATTAAGAGTTTCTTATGGTTTGTCTCCCTCTCTGATTTTATCTTATTTTTCCTTCCCTTCTCCTGTGTTCATCACTTTTGTTTCCTAAATTCCACATGAGTGAAATCATATGGTATTTTTCTTTCTCCTATTTCACTTAGCACAATACACTCCAGTTCCATCCACCTCATGGCAAATGGCAAGATTTCATTTTTTGATGGCTGAATAGTATTCCTTTGTGTGTATGTGTGTGTGTGTGTGTGTGTGTGTGTGTGTGCATACACACATACTACATCTTCTTTATATATTCATCTGTCAATGGACATCTGGGCTCTTTCCATGTTTGGTTATTGTGGACATTGCTGCTATAAACATTAGGATGCATATGCCCCTTTGAATCACTATGATTGTATCCTTTGTTAAATACTTAGTAGTGCAATTGCTGGGTCATAGGGTAGTTCTATTTTTAACTTTTTGAGGAACCTCCACATCTTTGTTTTTTTTTTTTCACATCTTTGTTTTTAAATATAAATCCTGCTTCTGAAAAATCTTTAGTTCAGTAACTATTCATTGGGCACCTACTCTGTTTAAGGTCTTTCTGGGTGCTTGTGATTCATTAATTTACAAGATCTGTTTATCTGTTTTTAAGAAACATATATCTAGCAATTAGATAGGACCAGTCTGTTGTAGGTGGAATTCCAGTCTCACTACTTTCTTGTGTAGAACTTTGAGCATGTATTCTTAATGTTTCTAAGTCTGTTTTTTTTCACCTATAACTTGTAGACTTAGTATATAACCACTAGGAATGTTATAAAAATTAAACAAAAAGACATGTAATATAATAAACAGTGCTTGGCACTTATTAAAGTTTTAATGAATGCTAACTAATAATATTATTATTGTTGCCAATTGTGTTAGACATGCATAAATGACAGGGTAAATGGAATGGATATAGATATGCTTACTTAAACTTCAAGAACATGGTTGTAGACTATTAGGATGTGTTAATTTACCTAACATTAACTAATTTTAGAATACTGGATTTGTGCCAATTATTAATCTTTGGTGCACTGAGGTAGTTAATATTGTCTTTTGTAGGTCTGTGTTTTTCAAAGGAAGCATTATATTTTAGAAATTTTTTATCCATTTTTGTAGAAATATATACCAAGATGGCATGAAAGGGGAAAATAATAAATGTTCTACAAGTCAGTGTCTTGTTTTATCACAATGTTTTTAAGTAAAATTTATATGATTAAAAAGTGATAAAATATTGTTCACATATTTTGTCTCTTTATCTTTTACCATTCAAAAGATAGTAGTGAAATGCTTAAAATTCTTATATAACTACATTTATTACAAATATTAACTAGTAATGAATGGTCACAATTACTTATTCACTTTATATTTAGCACATTAATAAGGTTACAACTGTAGGCAGAAAGATTCTCTCCACATTTTGAAAATTAAGGGAATAGCTTATTCGGAGACTTGATAGAAGTACTATTTAAGAAACTATTAAAATTGGAACCATGAAATTGTAGCATCAAGTCAGACATTTCATCTGGCTAAGATATCCCTGAAGATGTAGGATAAATATCTAATTTCTACCTGGAGGTTTATGTGGTAAAACCCTTTCCTGGGCAACCAGTTAAACCCCACACTGTGTATATATCACATTTTGATAAGTATAATTCAGTGTAATAAGCTTTCCTTACACTCCTAAGTATTTTAGTTTGTGTATTTGCAATATTATTCTAGTGAGGCTTTGAGGTTCACTGAAGCTAAGAGGGGTCTGTGGTACACACAAGACTAAGAACTCTTGGAGTGGGGACTATGAATATCACCACTGAAACCTGGTTGTCTGATTTGAACACAGCTCTATACCACTTACTGGGCTTCTGGTTTGGGATAAGTTTGTCAATTTCTATCCTGGTTTTCTCATCATTCTTTTAGCAGAGTTTGCAAGTCAGCAGCCTGCATACCCAACATATTTTTTGTCTTTCCTCAAAGGTTTATAAAGAAAAACTAATTTGATAAAATGAGATAGTGGTAGATTTCAAAACAAAATAGAGCTTGATAGATTTTCTTAAAAAAATGAAAGAAAAACAAACCTGCCAACATTAGGCCAGAATTCTAAGCTGTAGGTGAGTTTTTAGATTGGGCTAATACCAGAGATCTCATCTGTTTTGTCTTGCACACTAGTACACTCCTTCCCCATTCATGCATATTACCCCAGCAGTTTATGATTCCTAATAAAGAAATTAAGATGTGTATTATGTCTTTCCTATCACCACATCTACCACTTTTCTTCCAGCTCTAACCCTCACCTTGACACAATCTACTCTTGTCCCTAACTTCTGATGGTTCATTCTCAACAAAAATATAGCATTCATTGTATCTCCTTGGATCACTGATATTTCTACAGATTATTCTTATATAAGGTTTTAAGCCAAACTGGATCATTAAAAAGTCAGTTATACTTTCTTTTTTTAATATTTTTTTTTCTTTTTCTTTTTTTCTTTTTTTTTTTTTAATTTTCACCATAACAGTATTCATTGTTTTTGCACCACACCCAGTGCTCCATGCAATCCGTGCCCTCTCTAATATCCACCATCTGGTTCTCCCAACCTCCCACCCCCTGCCCCTTCAAACCCCTCAGATTGTTTTTCAGAGTCCATAGTCTCTACTTTTTTATTGTGTTATGTTAGTCACCATAAAACACATTACTAGTTTTTGATGCAGTATTCTAAGATTCATTGTTTTCTTCTTCTTTTTAAGATTCCCCCACAGCAAGTGGGGGAACACAAGCAGAGGGAATAGGAAAAGGAGAAGCAGGTTTCCTGCTGAGCAGGGAGGCTGATTTGGGGCTCAATCCAAGGACCCTGGGATCATGACCTGAGCCGAAGGCAGACACTTAACAACTGAGCCACCCAGGCACCCTGTCTTCTTTCCCTTCCCCTCCCCCTCCTCCTCCCCTCCCCCTCCTCTTCTTCTTCTTCTTCTTAAATGCCTTTCTTCTCCTACATTCTGATCTTCTGACTGTACTCCAGTAGAAATCTGCTTTTGGTCACCTGTATTTCATTTTACAGTGGAGAGCTATTTTATATCTTCCAAATGCATTTTTAATTGTAGGAAGATAGGACTGGCCTCTTCTTGAAATAGGTAAATAGTCTAGTATTAGTCAACAGAGAGATGACATTATCTTAAGTAGTATTTCCCACCTTTGTCAAACAGGTGCCACCTTAATCTCCTCCCTCAGTATTGATATTCCCAGAAAGGTTTTTTTCATTTGTTTTTGTGTTTGTTTGAGGGCCTATGCTCTGTCCTTTGGAAACACAATAAAACATTATCCCTACCTTTAAAGAGATTCTATCTAATCAAAGAAAAATAATCATAATGCAGTGTCATAATGGCCATGATGTAGGTTTGCATACAATAATATAGGAACTTAGGAAAAGGCATGTCCAAATGTGCCTGCAGAGTCAGAGAAAGCTTCTTAAAGATAGTACTGAATCTGAGACTTGAAAGCAAAGTTGGGGGCAAAGTATGCCACTGGGAAGGAACAGCATGGGCAAATGCAGAGAAAAACACAAATGCCTAGTGAACTCAAGAGTTGCATGTGATTTACTGTTTCTAGAGAACAAATTATTAGGTTAGCAGTAGTAGAAAGAGATTGTACTGAAAGAAAAAAAAAAAGTGGCCAGAGCCTTGGAAAGAATGAGGAAGCACTGAATAATTGAGGGAAGACTCAAAGCAAAAGGCCAGCTTTTACCCAGTTCTTGTGAGAACTTTTTATAGCCTTCTCAGGTCATCTGATGAAAGTTTTGTCTCATTTTTTTCTCCAGTGGATAACAGGGTACTAAACTTATAGTCTGCACATGAAGACTACAATGGAGCTACAGAAGAAAAGTTATCCTCATTCTTATCTCTTTATGATCTTTCTGTAAAATCGTGAATTTGTTTACTTAACCAGAATACTGAATCTTTTAAGTGTAATTGGCTTATAAGGTTATAAGGTGAGGTGACTTGGAACTGTTAGTTCAGCAATTTCTGGAAATAGGTATCTCCTTTTACCTCCTCTCTTCTTTTCCCATCATCTTACATCTTAAAGCTATGTCCCAGAATATCTTCTCCTCCCATACCCTGAAATAAGCTTACTGGTTTATTGATGTCAGTTCTAGAATGCATTTTGGTGTATTTTCATTGAGGGGATGCCATGCAAGTTGGTGGAAACCTTTATATTAAGGTGACAGAGAATACCTGGAGAGGGAGCAGGAAGGATTATAGGACAGACTTGGACATCCCCAGTGAGGCATACACGGTTCAGCACTTGTCTCTGCAAGGGTGAAATATTCTGATTTGATGCTGATTTTAACATTGCTCACTTTACTATTGATGAAGATGATATATGTATTTATTCTCAAATATTCATTACTAAAAGCTTAAATTGTGACAGACTTCATTCTATGTATCACATATAAAATACTAATGTGGTTAGGGAATATACTGTAACAAATTATTACCATGTATAGTAGGACATGAATCATCTGAACCTTGCTTACCTCCTTAGCCCTATTTTGCATTCCTTTCCCCCTTGAACACTCATTTTATTCTTCTTCCCATGTGCCATAATCCATTCTTTTGAGGCCTTTAGACATGCTATTTTATCTGCTTAAATTGTTACAACAACACTACAAAGGATGTGTCAGGAGGTAAAAGTGTAGCTTTTATATGCAATTAAAGTGAAGTTGTTATCAGTCCAAAACAGACTGCTATAACAAAAAGTTTTTTTGCAAGCCTATGGCACCCACAGAGAATAAAATCTGTAGCAATATAAGAAAAGATAAAGAGAAAAGAATCAAAATATACCATTACAAAAAAGCAGCACATCGATAATGAAGATGATGAGAGGAAGAGGAACAAAAGAAACTACAAAACAGAAAAAAATTAAGAAAACAGTAAATCCTTATCTAAAAATAATTACTTTAAATGTAAATAGATTAAACTCACCGAACAAAAGACATAGGGCCACCAAAGGGACAAAAAGCAAGATCCAACTATATGCTGTCTATAAGGTATCTGCTTTAGATTAAGGACACACACACAGGCTCAAAGTGAAAGGATGGAAAAATACATTTCATTCAAATTGTAACCAAAAGAAAGGGGGAGTACACTTATATCAGAAAAAATAGATTTTAATAAAAAATAAAATAGATTTTAAGTCAAAAACTGTCACAAGAGAAAAGAAGGTCATTATGTAATGCTAATGGGTCAATTCAACAGGAAGATGTAACAATTAGGAATATATATGCCCATGACAACACCTAACTAAATATATAAAGCTAGGGGCGTCTGGGTGGCTCAGTGGGTTAAAGCCTCTGCCTTTGGCTCAGGTCATGATCCCAGTGTCCTGGGATCGAGCCCCACATCGGGCTCTCTGCTTGGCAGGGAGCCTGCCTCCCCCTCTCTCTGTGCCTGCCTCTCTGCCTACTTGTGATTTCTGTCTGTCAAATAAATAAATAAAAATCTTAAAAAATAAATATATAAAGCTAATATAGACAGATCTGAAGGGAGAAATAGATAGCAACACAATAAAGTAGACTTCAATACCCCAAATGATAATGTATAGAAGATCCAGACTAAATATGAGTAAGGAAACAGCAGGTGCTGGACCTAACAGACATATACAGAACATTTCACCCATTAGGACCAGAATATACATTCTTCTCAAGTGCACATGAAACACTCTCCAGAAGAGATCACATGCTAGGTCACAAAACAAGTCATTACAAATTTAAGAAGATTGAAATCATCCCAAGCATCTTTTCCAACCACACTGGAATGAAACTAGAAACCAATGCCAAAAGGAAATGGAAAAATTCACAAATATGTGTAAATTAGCATACTTTTAAACAACTATTGTATAAAAAAGAAAATCAGATATTAGAACATATCTCAAGACATATGAAAATGAAAACACAACATACCAAAATTTATGAGATGCATATTTTCCTGGATTTCCAGGATTATTTAAAGAATATAAAACAAGAGTCCCTTTTCTTATAGATTCTGACCTTCACAATTTCTCTTGACTTTTAGGAAGTTTTATACTCGAACTACCACAGGATAAAATGAATTGACAATCGAAGGTCCTACACATAATGATAGTGCTTGATCTGATCTAATCAGATCAGAGGTTTGTACAGGGTCCATAATTAATGGCAGAATTTGATGGGGGCAGAATCTGACAGAGGCAACTACTTATCTCTGAAATTCTCTCTACCTCAACATTTCTGTGATTACTATGATACCATCAAAGAACAGTGGAATATAACAAAAAAAAAACACAAAAAGATTTAGAAAAATGTAATTACTTTAAAAATTATACCAAATCATTGCTTCTAACTGTGCTCTGAGTCAAATGCTATGGCAGATACTAAAAAAAAAATTAACAAACATATGAATAACAACAAAAACAAGGGCAAAATTTCTGTTTTTAAAATGCTTATAAATTACAAGATGACACAGACTTAATGGTTAAGTAACAATCTAAAGAAATGTGTAAAATTAATAATGCAGGAAATATTAGCTCTGAAAAAGTAAAGAGAAGTTAATAAAAGAATTGAAAAAGCCTCCTCTGAAGAGGTGGGGCTTAGGTTAAACCTTGAAGGGGTGTGTTATAAAATCATACTATGTCTTAGTTCTAAAACCATTACAATTTTTTGAAATGCAAAATGTAACATCATCTTCTAAGTAGGTTTTCTGGAACAAAATGGGGTGGGGGAGCACAAACTGATAACTGACCAGAAAAAAATGGCACATGAAACAAATCACTTTTGGTCAAGTTTTTGTTAATGAAGTGTCAAAAAACCCCGCTACCTCATCAGCATTATCAAATGAAAGGCCACGTTCCTGATTATCCTCGTGTTTCCTATAATGAGCAGGGGACAGTGGTTCTTTGAGCAGGAACAATGCATTTTTTTTTTTCTGGGAGAGAAATACATCTAAAGGGATTTTGGTACCAGGAACCCTGTTTGGGGCTGATGGCTCACTGCTGTACCTCATCCAGTCTCAAACTAATCTCAGTTTTATTCTGTATGTGTACATTTAATTTTTGAATATTAAATATTTGATATCCTTATATACATTTATTCCTGGTTTCATTTATTAGACTGTAATTAGAGATCAACTTGTAAAACAAGCTCAACAGAGGTAAATAGGGAACAGGTTATCTTACTCAAAAAATAAAAAAGAGAAGAAAAAAAATTGCTCTACTGCACCACACTACACACAGTTTCAATTAGGCTACTGACTCTTCGAGGTGAAGAAATGGCATCATAAAATTAGGTTATTTCCTGAAATTGTTTGCTAGGTTTATCTTTTACAGTGAATTGTCGAGACTCAGTGTTAGGTTTCTTTCTCATAGAAATGAAATGATAGGTAAAAAGCATGCTCAGATAACTTATTGTCAGCAAATAATATGAGGCAAGGAGGGAGAGCACTGTGTAGGTGGAGGGCTTAGAATAGAGAGTCCTTTACTAAAATTTTCTTAGGTTGATGCTTATGCCAACCATCTAGATTTTGTCTTTGGGGTTAATTTCCCATGTTGTTTTCCTAACACTTGGAATTTTATTTTAAAGCACATGTCAATTTCCATATGATGAAACTCATGATATTTATATGGCTATAATTCTAGCACTGTGTATGTTAAGATGCTAAACTGGAGTACAAACTATGTAGTCTGACGAAAAATATGCAACATTCCTTACCCTGATCAGCCAACCATATGCTATGGATCAGAATGAAATATGAAAGACCCAATGTGGAAACTTGATCTAATCAAGTGTTGAGAAGGTGGGAGAACAGATTTGTAATATTCAGAGAGTCATAAATAAGGCAAAGGTATTTATTTTTTTAAATCATTTTTTAAATTTATTTTCAGCATAACAGTATTCATTGTTTTTGTACCACACCCAGTGCTCCATGCAGTCCGTGCCCTCTCTAATACCCACCACCTGGTTCCCCCAACCTCCCACCCCCCCACCTCTTCAAACCCTTCAGATTGTTTTTCAGAGTCCATAGTCTCTCATTGTTCACCTCCCCTTCCAATTTCCCCCAACTGCCTTCTCCTAACTCCCCATGTCATCCATGCTATTTGTTATGCTCCACAAATAAGTGAAACCATATGATAATTGGCTCTCTCTGCTTGACTTATTTCACTCAGCATAATCTCTTCCACTCCCGTCCATGTTGCTACAAAAGTTGGGTATTCATCCTTTCTGATGGAGGCATAATACTCCATAGTGTATATGGACCACATCTTCCTTATCCATTCATCCGTTGAAGGGCATCTTGGTTCTTTCCACAGTTTGGCAACTGTGGCCATTGCTGCTATAAACATTGGGGTACAGATGGCCCTTCTTTTCACTACATCTGTATCCTTGGGGTAAATACCCAGCAGTGCAATTGCAGGGTCATAGGGAAGTTCTATTTTTAATTTCTTGAGGAGTCTCCACACTGTTCTCCAAAGAGGCTGCACCAACTTGCATTCCCACCAACAGTGTAAGAGGGTTCCCCTTTCTCCACATCCCCTCCAACACATGTTGTTTCCTGTCTTGCTAATTTTGGCCATTCTAACTGGTGTAAGGTAGTATCTCAATGTGGTTTTAATTTGAATCTCCCTGATGGCTAGTGATGATGAACATTTTTTCATGTGTCTGATAGCCATTTGTATGTCTTCATTGGAGAAGGTATTTATTTTTTTTACTAGTGTTAATTCATTGGTAGATCTCTCAAGTGACCATTAAACAAATTACTAAACTGAAGTGGTTGTACTGCATCACAAGAAACACATTTAAGTTCCTCGAGTATAGATCCTTTACATCTTTGGTTAGGTTTATTTCCAGGTATCTTATGGTTCTTGGTGCTCTAGTAAATGGAATCGCTCCTCTCATTTCCCTTTCTAAATTTTCATTGTTAGTGTATAAGGAAGCAACCGATTTCTGTGCATTGATTTTGTATCCTGCCACATTACTGAATTGCTGTATGAGTTCTAGTAGTTTGGGGTGCAGTCTTTTGGGTTTTCCATATAAAGTATCATGTAATCTGCGGAGAAAGAGAGTTTGACTTCTTCTTTGCCAAACCGAGTACCTTTTATTTCTTTTTGTTGTCCGATTCTTCTAGCATGATGTTGAACAATAGTGGTGAGAGTGTGCATCCTTGTTGTGTTCCTGATCTCAAAGGGAAGGCTGTCAGCATTTCCCCATTGAGGATGATACTTGCTGTGGGTTTTTCATAGATTTTATGAAGTTGAGGAATGTTGCCTCTATCCCTATACTTTGAAGTGTTTTAATCACAAATGGATGCTGTATTTTGTCAAATGATGAAATACAGAGTAGTAACATAATAGGCAAAATGAATGAAACCAAAATGTTCTTTGAAAAGATCAACATAACTGAGGACCATGTGGTTCTTCTCTCTTCTCTTATTGATTTGTTCTATGACATTGATTGATTTGTGAATGTTGAACATTGCATCCCAGGGATAAATCCTACCTGGTCATGGTGGGATGATCTTTTTAATGTATTGTTGGATCCTATTAGCTAGGATTTTTTTAAAAGATTTTATTTATTTATTTGACAGAGAGAGAGAGAGAGATCACAAGTAGGCAGAGAAGCAGGCAGAGATAGGGGGAAGCAGGCACCCTGCTGAGCAGAGAGCCCGATGTGGGACTTGATCCCAGGTCCCTGAGATCATGACCTGAGCCGAAGGCAGAGGCCTAACCCACTGAGCCACCCAGGTGCCCTATTAGCTAGGATATTGTTGAGAATCACAAATGACACTACAAACAAAGGGCTGATATCCAAGATCTATAAAGAACTCCTCAAACTCAACACCCCAAAAAACAGATAATCATATCTAAAAATGGGCAGAAGATATGAACAGACACTTCTCCAAAGAAAACAGAAATGGCTAACAGATGCATGTTCATAGCAGCAATGGCCACAATCACCAAACTGTGGAAAGAGCCAAGATGCCCTTCAACAGACGAATGGATAAAGAAGATATGGTCCAAATATACAATGGAGTATTATGCCTCCATCAGAAAGGATGAATACCCAACTTTTGTATCAACATGGACTGGACTGGAGGAGATTTTGCTGAGTGAAATAAGTCAAGCAGAGAAAGTCAATTATCATATGGTTTCAGTTACTTGTGGAGCATAAGAAATAACATGGAAGACATTAGGAGAAGGAGAGGAAAAGTGAATTGGGGTAAATTGGAGGGGGAGATAAAGCATGAGAGACTGTGGACTCTGAGAAGCAAAGTGAGGGTTTTGAAAGGCAGGGGGGTGGGATGATGGGATGATGGGTGGATATTAAGGAGGGCACATATTGCATAGAGCACTGGGTGTGGTGCATAAACAATGAATCTTGGAACACTGAAAAAATAAAACAAGATTTAAAGAAAAAAAAAAAAGAAACACATTTAAGAGTATCCCAATTTGACTTTACTAAATCCAATAACCTTTCAAATAATTTTAAACAAGTGACAATTGCAATTTTCAGTTGTATAGATTTAGTACACAGACTACTGAGTCAATATAGTTAAGATATTTATTCACTTATTTATGATTTTACATATTTACCCTGCTATACATCCAACCCCACCATCCATCTGTTTTTTCCATTTATCTGCTCTTCCATTCCCTTAATGATTGGTTTATCTTTTAACTCTTTACAATATGTTTATACCATTGGCCATCTCTATATATTCAACTCTCTTTATCTAAACCCAACCTAGTATAATATCACAATATTATGCAAACTTTGACAATGGCAGGCTGTTGGATAATTATTTGTGGTTACAGTTAGTCCACTTATATGCATTAAACATTTTTCCTATGTGCAACTCTCAGAATGACAATGACCAAATGTTCTTGAAGATGACCTAGCCCTTGTTCAATTGAGAGAGACAGAGATGGAGGGAGACAGAGAGAGAGAAGACAGGCATTTTCTAGGACAGACTCTGTCATCATATAGATGTATGAACTTGGGAAAGTTACTTTATTCCCTGATTGTCAATTTCATCATCTGTAAAATAAATAGATACTGTTAGATGATTTCTATGTTCTAAAAACTCCAGTTATTAACTATATCAAATATGTTGAGAGACTACTATTTCATAGGTTCCTTAAGCCAAATACTGTGTTTAACCAGGGTGAAAATGGCAAAGATCCTTTAGGACATTACTAATTATAAGATACCTTTTGATTATAAAAACAATACAACAAACATAGCTCCAAAATAACTTGTTACTGCTTAGAAAATAAAGATACATCTCTATTTGCAGATGAATGACCTAGATCCTGCCCCTAATTAGCATGAACCTGAAAAAGCTGTGTCCTTGGGTCTTAGTTTCGTTTTCTAGAATGGGAGTGTGGCTGGAATTTGCTGTATACCACATATTAATATTTAATATATATAAGACTACAGGAATTTTCTGGAGTCAACTATACTGTTTTAAAATTGGATAATCCTCTAGGGAACCTAGGGACAGAATATAAATGAGGTACATTATTACTCTCATCAAAGATGGGTTAGAAAAACATTAAATACCAAATATTCTTACTTACAAAGAACCTTCCACTTTTCCTGAATTTTGAACCAAAATAATCATTCATCAGCACCTTTGTTAGCAATAAAAAAATCTCATTGTAACTTCAGTGTATAGGCTACTATACTAGGTGTTGGTGCTTTCACACTTGCCTCTTTTCTTAGAGGTTATTACAAGAGACTAGGAGAAAAATTTACCCTTAAAGTATGCCTATGTCTCAGGGGAAGGAATACTCAAATAAATGTTTATATCTGACAGAAGCTGAATATTCCAAAAGGTGGATCTCTGTGTGGTAAATGCTGAGTATAGGTTTGATGGTGCCCTGTAGTTAATGTTATATTGTATGAGGAACAATTAACATGACCAGAACTCAGTAACTGCTGAGACTGATTACATAAATAGTTCTGCCATAAACTTATCAGTTTCTGCAGTAGCATCACTTTGTTGATCAACTGAATGAGGAAGATAAATGCAGAGCAAGTATTTAATTTTTGTATGAGGAAATCAAGGGGTAAGATCAGTCTTCCTAGACTTAAAGATATGTCTGCTAAGTTTTCTCATGGAATCCTTGACATCTTTATTTCTAAAGGTATAGATCACTGGATTCAAGAGGGGAGTGAAAATGGTATAAAACACTGAGAGCACTTTGTCTATTTGGAAATTTGTGAAAGGCCATACATAGATGAAAATGCATGGGCCAAAGAAAAGGGTCACAACGGTGAAGTGGGCACTGCAAGTAGACAGTGCTTTAGAGGACCCACCAGTGGAATGTTGCCGAACAGTGACCAGGATGATAGTGTAGGAAATCACCAAGAGGATGAAACACACCAGGGCAATCATGCCACTGGTTGAGATCATGAACACTCCCAGAATGTATGTGTCTACACAGGCAAGTTTTATCACCAAGGGGAGGTCACAAAAGAAGTTATCCACTTCATTGGGCCCACAGAAAGGCAGATTGACAGTAAATGCTAACTGACTCAGAGCATGGAAAATGCCAACAATCCAGGAAAGTGTTACAAGCCCAATGCACATTCTTCGGCTCATAATGGTTAAGTAACGTAAAGGTTTACATATAGCCACGTACCTATCAAAAGACATAGATATCAGCAGCACAATCTCAGCACCCCCTAAAAGATGCAGGAAAAATATCTGAGTGATACAGCCTTCAAAAGAGATGGCTTTGTGCTCACTGAGGAAATCTGCAATCATTTTGGGGGTGGCGAATGAAGCCAGAGACATGTCAATGAAGGAGAGATTGCCCAGCAAAAAGTACATGGGTGAGTGAAGGCGTGGCTCTGACAGGATGGTGAGCACAATAAGGAGGTTACCCAGTACAGTGGCTGCATATACTATGGAGAAAAACAGGAAATAGAAGATCTGGAGTTCCCAAGAACTGGAGAGACCCTGTAGTATGAATTCAGTTATGACTGACTGATTATTCCAGGCCATTCAGTCTGATTTCTGGAAGGACTCTGACATTTCCAGTGGGAGGAGAACTAGGAAAAAATACAGTGATCAAATCCAAAATGAGATTTTTTTTTTTTTGCATGAAATAATTTAGTGGCAGCCCACTACCAAATTGTTCCCTGTTTTATCACTTCCCTGCTCATAGTAGTCAAATATTTCCCCATGGACTTTCCAGATATTTTACTTGATTGAACTGGAGATTAATTCTTAAGACTTAGAAATTTGCTTTTAAGATGAAAATCTTCATGAAAGAAATAAAAATTCACCTATTTGAAGACTTACTCCTCACTTTATAAAATACATAAAGAAAATTCACAGCTAACTTCCAACAAGTTTTAAAGGGAGAGAGAATGGTAACCTTTTTCAAAACATCATGATGACTGAAGGACTGGAGTGAACAACATTTGAGAATCATGATAGATGATTAGTGGGAAAACAAAAGTGGAAAGGAATGTGGGCACTGTCTCCTTATAGTGATTAGGATGAAGGAACAGAAATAATGGGAGGGGACATGGCTATGGAGAAACATAGTATGTTCTGATTTTCCAATGGAGATTGTCCAGAATAAAAATGAAACAGCCTTTCATTTTCAGTTCTTCATTCCAATTATGCAGACATGAATAATCCCTGTTCCAAACCATCAAGGCCAAAAATTTTCCAAGGTTGGTGAACATTATGTAGCTAGAGTCTGAAGGTTTCATACATTTCCAAGTATATTTTACATTGAAAGACCATCAAGTAACATGCTGCCTGAAATCAGATATTTTTTAACTGCTAGATTTTATAGACTTTCACCAAAGCAGTTTGAAGCAGAACACTCTTCCTGTTTCAGGAGTTCACTTGAAACAAATAGGAGACAGGTTTATATATAGACAGAAGAGGATAATGGTGAATCTAGGAGAAGTTAGATAGTACTATATGCCTCAAAAGTTAAAACTAGATTTCTTAGGTAAACGAGTTTCTACTGAGATCTGAGACTCTACAACTGCACTGAAAGCCAACTGAGAGGATGTATACTTAAGATTCATGACAAATTCCTTTCATGTTGCCACAAAACTAAGCTTTTTTTTTTCCTTTCTCAAAACCCTGCCATAAGTATATTTTAAATGAACTGTTCTAAAACTAAAACAATTTATACATGCAATTAACTGTATTTGTTGGCTTTTTTCCCCTCTGAAGTTTGGGTGTCCCTTCTTTAATCCCACATTGTTCTTCTGACTTTATACATTCCAGAAACTTTTAGATTTGTTTCTGCAGCCACATACCTGATATTAAAATGGATGTTACAGCTCTCACTTAAATTGGCATAGCAGAAATAGCAGCAACCTAAGATTCAGAAAATGTGAATTCAAATCTTGTCCTAGATAATTTAAAAAATCAACTGGTGCCTTGATTCTTCATAAATAATATAAGTAGGTTGATCTGGATGATTTAAAGATCCTTTCCATGCACATATTAATACTGCAAAATTCAGCTAGTACCTACAAACAATGACAATTGCTCCAGAGTGACCTCAGATCAATACTGCACCTTATTTCTAAGTAAAGGAGGCTCACAATCCTTGGGACCTTTGTATTTATAATGTCTTTATTAGTAAGAATTGATCCAGTAAATTACATGGCATGAAAAAGACCAGCAGCTGCTTGGGGAATAAACAGATATTCCAGTTGCAGTGAGAGTTATTAAAACACTCAAGTTAGTTTTGTCAGAATTAAAGATGGATCACAAAATATTATATTGTTCTTAAGTGCTTTATGTACACTGTATGGATATTGTGGGGCAGGGAAGCCATAAAGGATAACTACTTTTTTTCTTGGACCACAGCAAAGTCAAGTAAGATCTATTAATTTGACTTGTGGAATTACAAATGTTATCTCTCTGTTACTCCACTAATTTTTAAGAATAAGGGCTGTGTTTCTCTGTTTGGAGAAAAAATTATACTGTAAATAATAGAATCAATGAATGGTTAAGAGTTTAGGTTTTATAATATTCACTGGAATCATTACAGAGTAGGGGAAGAAAAGAGAATGAAAAGTGAAGAAATAGCTGATACATTCTAAATATATAAAGGACGGTGAATGGTTATCAAGTCCTTAGTATCTCTACATAATCAGCATAATAACCCATACAATTTAGAAGACTATTAACTATTTCTCTATTAACAATAAATTTTAAAATATTTACATAGTGCCTAGCTTGTACTCATAAGGTAAAAGAAAATAATCTGGTGAAACTACATTATATGCAGCTGGTGTAATATCAAGAGCACTGGATGTCAGATTTGGAGGTTTGGGTTCACATCACAGGGTAAGACTTTACTATATTACCTTGAATACATTACCACATTATTTTGCATTTTAATTTCTTCATTTGTAATGAAAAATATAAAACATACTCAGCTTCAGAAAAAAATACTGGTTTTTGCAGTGAAATTTAAGTGAAATAATACTAATTTCAAAAGACAGGCTAATCAAAACCACCTCACACCTGTTAGAATGGCTATTGTTAAAAAAAAAAGATAGATAATAAGTGTTGCCTAGGATGTAGAGAAAACGGAACTCTGGCACACCACTGCTGGTAATGTAATTGGTTCAGTCACTTCGAAAACAATATGTAGGTTCCTCAGAAATCAAAAACAGAAGTACCATAAATGATGTAGCAATGTCACTTCTGAGGATATATACAAAAGGAATGAAATCAGGATCTTTGAGAGATATAACACTCCAATGTTTAATGTAGCATTATTCACAATAGCCAAGATATAAAAACAACTGAAGTATCAGTCAACAGATGAATGGATGAAGAAGATGTGGTATATACATGCGGAGGAATATTATTAAGCCAGGAGAAAGAAGGAAATTCTGCCATTTGCAGTAACATGGGTGGACCCTGACAGCATTAGGCTAAGTGAAATAAGTTAGACAGAGAAAGAAAAGTGTTACATGGTATCACTTACATGTAAAAATCTAACAAAGCGGAACCTATAGAAACAGAGTAAAATGGTGGTTACCACGGATTGGAGAGTGGGAGAAATGGGGAGATGTTGGTTAAAAGGTACAAACTTTCATTTATAAGACAAGTATGTTTTGTGGATCTAATGTAGAGTGTGGTAATTATAGTTAATACTGTATTACATACTTGGAGGTTGCTGAGAACACATCTTAAGAAGAAGAAATGGTAGGGGCACCTGGGTGACTCAGTGGGTTAAACCTCTGCCTTCAGCTCAGGTCATGATCTCAGGGTCCTGGGATCAAGCCGGGCAATGGGCTCTCTGCTCAGCAGGGAGTCTGCTTCCCTCTCTCTCTGCCTGCCTCTCTGCCTACTTGTGATCTCTCTCTGTATCAAATAAATAAATAAAATCTTAAAAAAAAAAGAAATGGTAATTATATGAAGTGATGGAAGGGTTAGGTAACTGTGGTGGTAATCATTTTATAATATATAAATGCATCAAATCAATGAGCTGTATTACCTCAAACTTATATAATGTTATATATTAATTATATCTGAGTAAAACAGAAAAAAATAAAAATAAAAAGGACATGAACCCTGTAGATTTCTTAAATATCTTCTATTAAACCCTGGTGACTAAAAAATAAACTACAAACCAAAATTAGAGATTTTCTTATAATTCATGATAATAAATATATAACATCTCTGAATCTATAAAGAATATTTAAAATTTTGATCAGAGGAAACTGTATAGCTTTAAATACATATCAAAAATGAATTAAATTCCCAACTCAAAATTTAGGAAAAGAATATAGCATAAGCCAAAATAAAACAAAGCTGAAGAAATTAATGAAATAGCTATGAGGAATAGAATTTAGTTATAAATCAAAATTTCAGTTCTGTAAAAAAGCTTCTTTGAATGTATCTGGGTTGTTAGTTTTTACTTAGATTAGGAACTCTATCAGTCAGAAATCAGTTTAGGAAGCAGAGCCACTACACATTATAGGATAAGGGATTTAATCATAGAAACCAGACTTGAACAATTGTGGAAGGACCTGAAGAAGTGAAAATATGAAACGAGTAGTTGCAGAATGAGAGGCAACACCAAAAAGTCAATATAAGAAACCAAGCCCATCTAGCCAATGAGGTAGGGTCATACAAAAGAAGCTGGTAAAAACTTATGTGAAGTTGTTCCTTCTGTACATAAGCAACAAAGCACGTGGTCATGTCTTGTGGCTACTATAGATCCTCAAATCCAGCAGTCAGGAAAAGGAATTGGGTGTGAGAGAGCAAAATAAGCAGGAACATGTTGGCATGTCTGCTGCATCTGCATGTTATCTAAGGTATAATGATCAGAGCAGAGTGGCTACTACTTTATGCTGACTCTCACATCCCCAAAAAATGACAAAACAGGAAAACAGTTTGGCAACCGTGGCCATTGCTGCTATAAACATTGGAAGAAAGATGGCCCTTCTTTTCACTACATCTGTATCTTTGGGGTAAATACCCAGTAGTACAATTGCAGGATCATAGGGAAGCTCTATTTTTAATTTCCTGAGGAATCTCCACACTGTTCTCCAAAGGGGCTGCACCAACTTGCATTCCCACCAACAGTGTAAGAGGGTTCCCCTTTCTCCACATCCCCTCCAACACACGTTGTTTCCTGTCTTGCTAATTTTGGCCATTCTAACTGGTGTAAGGTGGTATCTCAATGTGGTTTTAATTTGAATCTCCCTGATGGCTAGTGATGATGAACATTTTTCATATGTCTGATAGCCACTTGTATGTCTTCATTGGAGAAGTGTCTGTTCATATATTCTATCCATTTTTGATATGATTGTTTTCTGTGTGTTGAGTTTGAGGAGTTCTTTATAGATCCTGGATATCAACCTTTTGTCTGTACTGTCATTTGCAAATATCTTCTCCCATTCCGTGGGTTGCCTCTTTGTTTTGTTGACTGTTTCCTTTGCTGTGCAGAAGCTTTTGCTTTTGATGAAGTCCCAAAAGTTCATTTTCGCTTCTGTTTCCTTTGCCTTTGGAGACATATCTTGAAAGAAGTTGCTGTGGCTGATATCGAAGAGGTTACTGCCTATGTTCTCCTCTAGGATTCTGATGGATTCCTGTCTCACGTTGAGGTCTCTTATCCATTCTGAGTTTATCTTTGTGTACGTTGTAAGAGAATGGTCGAGTTTCATTCTTCTACATATAGCTGTCCAGTTTTCCCAGCACCATTTATTGAAGAGACTGTCTTTTTTCCACTGTATATTTTTTCCTGCTTTGTCAAAGATTATTTGACCACAGAGTTGAGGGTCCATATCTGGACTCTCTACTCTGTTCCACTGGTCTATGTGTCTGTTTTTATGCCAGTACCATGCTGTCTTGGTGATCACAGCTTTGTAGTAAAGCTTGAAATCAGGTAACGTGATGCCCCCAGTTTTATTTTTGTTTTTCAACATTTCCTTAGCAATTCGGGGTCTCTTCTGGTTCCATACAAATTTTTGGATTATTTGCTCCAGCTCTTTGAAGAATACCGGTGGAATTTTGATTGGAATGGCATTAAAAGTATAGATTGCTCTAGGCAGTCTAGACATTTTAACAATGTTTATTCTTCCAATCCAAGAGCATGGAATGGTCTTCCATCTCTTTGTGTCTTCTTCAATTTCTTTCATGAGTGTTCTGTAGTTCATCGAGTACAGATCCTTTACCTCTTTGGTTAGGTTTATTCCCAGGTATCTTATGGTTCTTGGTGCTATAGTAAATGGAATTGATTCTCTAATTTCCCTTTCTGTATTTTCATTGTTAGTGTATAAGAAAGCCACTGATCTCTGTACATTGACTTTGTATCCTGCCACGTTACTGAATTGCTGTATGAGTTCTAGTAGTTTGGGGGTGGAGTCTTTTGGGTTTTCCATATAAAGAATCATGTCATCTGTGAAGAGAGAGAGTTTCACTTCTTCATTGCCAATTTGGATACCTTTTATTTCTCTTTGTTGTCTGATTGCTGTTGCTACGACTTCTAATACTATGTTGAACAAGAGTGGTGAGAGTGGGCATCCTTGTTGTGTTCCTGATCTCAACAGGAAGGCTGCAAGCTTTTTCCCATTGAGTATGATATTTGCTGTGGGTTTTTCCTAGATAGATTTTATGAAGTTCAGGAATGTTCCCTCTATCCCTTTACCCCAAAGATACAGATGTAGTGAAAAGGGCCATCTGTACCTCAATGTTTATAGCAGCAATGGCCACAGTTGCCAAACTGTGGAAAGAACCAAGATGCCCTTCAACAGACGAATGGATAAGGAAGATATGGTCTATATACACTATGGAGTATTATGCCTCCATCAGAAAGGATGAATACCCAACTTTTGTAGCAACATGGATGGCACTGGAAGAGATTATGCTGAGTGAAATAAGTCAAGCAGAGAGAGTCAATTATCATATGGTTTCACTTATTTGTGGAGCATAACAAATAACATGGAGGACAAGGGGAGATGGAGAGGAGAAGGGAGTTGAGGGAAATTGGAAGGGGAGGCAAACCATGAGAGACTACAGACTCTGAAAAACAATCTGAGGGTTTTGAAGGGGCGGGGGGTGGGAGGTTGGGGGAACCAGGTGGTGGATATTGGAGAGGGCACGGAAATCATGGAACACTGGGTGTGGTGCAAAAACAATGAATACTGTTATGCTAAAAATAAATTTAAAAATTAAAAAAAAAAAAAAGAAAAAAGAAAGTTGGCTAAAGTGAAAAAAAAATTTATTAGGGAGCTTGGCTGGTGCTAGAACCTCTAGGATGGGTTATTCGATGCTCAGCTGGAGTAGCTTAAAATGGATACAGATTTTCTCTTTCCACATGGTATGTTATATCCAATAGCCTTAACTTATTTACACACATGATAGATATAAAAGCTGCAGGGCTCAGCTCTGGAACTCAAGCAACAATCCCATAGCCACTTTTCATTGTGAAAGGCAATTTACAAGGCCAACAAAGATTCAAGGGGTTAGGCAAAAAACAAACAAACACTTATTTGAAGGAGATGTAAAATATTCTGGTTACTGTTTTCCATATGTCACTACCCACTCTCTGGACACAATTATTTACATTCCTCCCAGATAGAAAACCTGCCCACTCAATTGCAAGACCTCCAAAGTCCCATGCAATTATGGCATGATCTTTTCATTGTACCCACTCCAGATGTACATGTAGCTCCTTGGGTGCAGATATTCTTAATATGGGTATTTCTGAAATGCTCTAATCTTCACATACTCAACATATAATGATGAGACTATAATCAGTTAATGGGTGTGGCAATGCAAAAAGAAGAGATAGAAGACAAAGCAGGCCCTGGCCCACAGCTATTCTGAAATATTTCTGGGTACATTTCATCAGTTTCCCTGACTCAAGGGTCAGGAAATATTTATTGACTTGGGCCTGGTTCTGCCTCCCCTGGGGTAGTTCTCTGATCCACTGAATTAGGCAGCTCTTGGCTCCAAACTATGAATCATTTTCCTTTTTCCATAGGAAATGGCCTATATTTTCCTCTGAGTAGTTCCCTCAGCCTACTTCAGGTCTACAAAAATGTGGAGCCCCAGAGGTCTCTTTTAATTCACATTTGTTTTATTTATTTACTTATTTATTTATTTTAAAGATTTTATTTATTTACTTGACAGACAGAGATCACATGTAGGCAGAGAGGCAGGCAGAGAAAGAGAGAGGGGGAAACAGGCTCCCTGACGAGCAGAGAGCCCCATGTGGGGCTCGATCCCAGGAACCCAGGATTCCGACCCAAGCCAAAGGCAGAGGCTTTAACCCACTAAGCATCACACACAAAATAATAATAATAATAATAATAATAATAATAATTCACATTTGTAACACATCTTTCAAAATGTTGTGGGTTCTCTATGTAACAGATGGTATTTACAAGAAGGATAAAGAGAGGGAAAGGGTAGATCAAATGTGCATAGCATCAGGGAAAGAGGGAAAGGAAGAGAGGAGTAAAATATAGTTAGTAATATAAGACTCTCTGGATTGTAGTGTAATGTTTAGGGGTTTAGATTTGGGTTTTAAAGTTTCAGCACAAGGGACAATGTTGAATATTTGGAGCTAAGGCAGGGGTAGCAAAAGCAGTTAATGAGTATTACTAGTTCCCAAAATATATTTTATTAAGTTAAAAATTGTATTAAAAATTATACCTGGCATAATTTAACCCCAATTATGAAAGGTGTGTACCTTTTATTACCACTAATTAAAAATACAGTGGTCAAAAAGAGGCTAACCAAGTTTAATATCAACCAATGGAGAACTATCAAAGAAAAGTGGCATTTCTTGCATCCCATTACAATTATTTCACATTTCTCATTTCCTTTTTTTTTTAAAGGTCTACTCAGTTTATTTATCCTCTAGTCAATTTAAGTACTTCTAGGAATCTGTATTTCTAGGAATCTGTTCATTTCACCTATGTAATTTATTAGCATACAATTATTCAGAGTATTTATTGTAATTTTTTTTTATTTCTGTAAGGTCAGTACTGGTATCCCTTGCTGAGTTATGTTCGTCATTTGACTCTTATCTCCTTTCCTCTTTGTCAATCTAGGTAATTGTTATCAGTTATGTTGATCTTTTCAAAGAACATTTTGGTTTCATTCATTTTGCCTATTATGTTACTACTCTGTATTTCATCAGTTCCTGCGCTAATCTTCATTTAGTTGCTTTTCCTTGCATTAAGTTTTGTCTTTTTTTTTTTCAGTGTCTTAAGGTGGAAGATGAGGTTATTGATTTGAGACCTTTATTCTTTTTTAAAATTTCTGTAAATTTTGGGGGGGAGAGACAAGATGGCAGGGAAATAGGAGGAGGCACCGTTTCAACCTGTACCCTAAAGTGAGCTGATTACCTACCAAAGAACTCCAAACACCCATGAAATCAGCCTGAGATCAGAATTATACACGTCTGGATCTCTATGGGGGCAGAAGACGCCAGTGGGCAGGTAAAGTGGAGTGGGAACGTTGGACTGGTATCGGAAGATAAACAAAAGGGAGAGGGAGCCACTAGAGGTGACCCATTGGAAAGTAATTCCCCAGTATGAGAATGCCCTGCGTCTGGGGACCAGCATTAACTTGGAGTCTGGTTGAAAGCACTCAAAAAGAGCAAAGGATCACGGGGGAAAATTGTGGGAATCAGGGTGGTTAGGGACAGGGGCTTAAGTCCCCGGACCCAGGACAGCCACCCCGGCCCTGAGCCAGAGAGAGTGTGGCGGAGAAACCAGGTCTTGGTCCTGAGCCACCAGCGCGCCTGAGAACATGTGGGGTCTGGCTCCCATGAGGGGCTGGGAGCCTCGCCAGCTGGCAGAAGTACAGCCTTTTTGCACTCTCCACGCAAGTGCCACGAAGTGCTATCAAAGCCTGAGATGTGCGGGCCCGAAACCCTCCCCTGAGAGAGGTGTGCACAGGTGCCAACCCGGCGCTCTTGGACCTGGAAAGACCAGGCACTCCCAGCCCGGGCCAGTGGGAAAATTTCAGTGTGTGATCGCTGCGTGGAACCTCTCTGGTGGTCTGGAGCTGCCCAGACAGCCGCCACTGTCCTGGTTTTGGGTGCAAGCAGGAGTTCCTGTGTCCAAAGGGACCGCGACTCGGAGGCTGATCTGCCAGCAGCTGAGGGGGAACTTATGTGCATGCAGAGGGGAACAGACTCCTCTGAGAAGGAGGTCGGGGTGCAGTTTGCTTTCTTCTAAACCTCCAAAAACCACCAAAAGCTGTCAAGATGAGGGAAAAAAAATGAACAAACATAAAAACCTCCAGAGAACAAAAGCCTGAAAAACCAGTTTCCTCAGAACCCACCCCCACTTGAGGGGGGCGGGAGGACTTAACTCAGGGAACATTGCCTGAAAACCCAAGTGGCAGGCCCCTCCCCCAGAAAACCAACCAGGAAAAAAAAGGACAAGAAAACCACCACCTCTACTTTATAGATAAAACTTTTAATTTTAATTTGTTCCCAATATTCTTGTTCATTTTTTTATAGTTTTTTTATATAGATATTTTTTAACCTATTTACCATCACAGTAAGATGTCCAGTACATCAAATGCCATAATAACCTTTTAATCTGAACTTTTTGATACATATACCAGTGTTTTTCTTTTGCTTTTCTATTTTTTATTTTTTTTAAATTTTAGTTTAGTTTAGTTTATTCTTTTATTTTTATTTTTATTTATTTTTTTCCACAAAATTTCCTGTATTTGCAATTCTTCCTTCCTCATTCCTTTTTCACTCTGTCCTCACATTACTATTGATCTTCATGATACGTCACACTAGCTTTAATTTTCTAGAATATATAATTTTATAATTGTATGAAATGTACCTAGATTTCTATGGCTTCTATTGCTGAGGCAAATACTTGACATAATTATTATTATGTTTTTTTAATTGAATATAGTTATTTTATTCTCTTCTGTAAGTCCTATCTACTTTCCCCTTCCTAATATAGTATACTTGGGGGGAGGGGTTCCCATATATTTTCTTTTTTTAATTTCTTTTCAGCATAGCGGTATTCATTGTTTTTGCACCACACCCAATGCTCCATGCAAACTCTGCCCTCCATAATACACACCACCTGGTTCCCCCAACCTCCCAACCCCGCCCCTTCAAAACCCTCAGGTTGTTTTTCAGGGTCCATAGTTTCTCATGGTTCACCTCCTCTTCCAATTTCCCTCAGCTCCCTTCTCCTCTCCATCTCCCCTTGACCTCCACGTTATTTGTTATACTCCACAAATAAATGAAACCGTATGATAATTGACTTTCTCTGCTTGACTTATTTCACTCAGCATAATCTCTTCCAGTGCCATCCATGTTGCTACAAAAGTTGGGTATTCATCCTTTCTGATGGAGGCATAATACTCCATAGTGTATATGGACAACATCTTCCTTATCCATTCGTCTGTTGAAGGGCATCTTGGTTCTTCCCACAGTTTGGCGACCGTGGCCATTGCTTCTATAAACATTGGGGATACAGATGGCCCTTCTTTTCACTACATCTGTATCTTTGGGGTAAATACCCAGTAGTGCAATTGCAGGGTCATAGGGAAGCTCTATTTTTAATTTCTTGAGGAATCTCCACAGTGTTCTCCAAAGTGGCTGCACCAACTTGCATTCCCACCAACAGTGTAAGAGGGTTCCCCTTTCTCCACATCCTGTCCAACACACGTTGTTTCCTATCTTGCTAATTTTGGCCATTCTAACTGGTATAAGGTGGTATCTCAATGTGGTTTTAATTTGAATCTCCCTGATGGCTAGTGATCATGAATATTTTTTCATGTGTCTGATACTCATGAAAGAAATTGAAGAAGACACAAAAAAATGGAAGACCATTCCATGCTCTTGGATCGGAAGAATAAACATTGTTAAAAATGTCTCTACTGCCTAAAGCAATCTATACTTTTAATGCCAGTCCAATCAAAATTTCACTGGTATTTTTCAGAGAGCTGGAGCAAATAATCCTAAAATTTGTATGAAATCAGAAGAGACCCTGAATTGTTAAGGAAATGTTGAAAAACAAAAATAAAACTGGGGGCATCACGTTACCTGATTTCAAGCTTTACTACAAAGCTGTGATCACCAAGACAGTATGGTACTGGCATAAAAACAGACACATAGACCAGTGGAACAGAGTAGAGAGTCCAGATATGGACCCTCAACTCTATGGTCAAATATCTTTGACAAAGCAGGAAAAAATATACAGTGGAAAAAAGACAGTCTCTTCAAAAAATGGTGCTGGGAAAACTGGACAGCTATATGTAGAAGAATGAAACTCGACCATTCTCTTACAACGTACACAAAGATAAACTTAAAATGGATAAGAGACCTCAATGTGAGACAGGAATCCATCAGAATCCTAGAGGAGAACATAGGCAGTAATCTCTTCGATATCAGCCACAGCAACTTCTTTCAAGATATGTCTACAAAGGTGAAGGAAACAAAAGCAAAAATGAACATTTGGGACTTCATCAAGATCAAAACCTTCTGCATAGCAAAGGAAACCATCAACAAAACAAAGAGGCAACCCACGGAATGGGAGAAGATATTTGCAAATGACAGTACAGACAAAGGCTGATATTTAGGATCTATAAAGAACTTCTCAAACTCAACACACACAAAACAGATAATCATATCAAAAATGGGCAGAATATATGAACAGACACTTCTCCAATGAAGACATATAAATGGCTATTTTTATTTTTTAATATTAATATAGAGTTAAACTTCAAGGTAATCCCTTTTCCCCAATCAATGCTACCCCTATAGGTAAACCAATTTGTAATTGCCCTTTATCTTAGGAAAGTTGAGTCCTTTAACAAAGATATCAAGATACATCCAGGAAGAATCAAAATAACCTTCCTCGCCCACAGTGAGAATTTATAAGCACTCTCCCATCTTCTTCCACCAGTGTATCTGTGTATTTGTGTTTGTCCTGATAGTATATAAATCTTACACTTGGGGTTCTTTTTGATGAGGTTGTTTTTTTTTTTTTTTTTTTTTTTTTTTTTTTGCTTTTATATATATATTTTTTTCTCTTGTCATATACTTTTATCAGTCTTTTTGTTTGTCTGGTTTTGTTTGTATACTTCATAAATCCTACCTTAGGGCTCATTTGGGCTGAGCCTTCTCTTTTATCTTCCCTTTTTTTCCTTTCTCTCTCTCTCTTTTTCTTTTTTCTCTTGTTTGGGTGGGGACTCCTGATTGCTAAGAAGCATTCCAGGGTGCACCTTGACTGCACCATGGTCGATATATCCGTTCAGCCATCTCTCATCCAACTACATCCGTTCAGCCATCTCTCACCAAAATGACTAGGAGGAGGAATGCCCAACAGAAGAAAAATATTCAGAAGATGGGCCTTCTGCAACAGAACTAATGGCTATCAACATAGACAATATGTCAGAAAGGGAATTCAGGCTAACAACTTTCCAGTTAATAGCTAGGTTGGAGAAAGCCATGGATGACCAAATGGAATTGATCAGGGCAGAACTGAAAGCCACCAGAGATGATGTTCACAATGCTCTCAATGAGTTCTAATCTAATCTAAATTCTCTAAAAGCTAGAGTAACTGAGACAAAAGATAGAATTACTGAATTGGAGGACAAACAGATAGAGAGAAAGGATCAGGAGGAAGCCTGGAACAAACAGCTTAGAAACCATGAAAACAGAATCAGGGAAATAAATGATGCCATGAAACTTTCCAATGTCAGAATTATTGGAATCCCTGAAGGGGAGGAGAAAGAAAGAAGTCTAGAAGATATAGTGGAACAAGTTCTCCATGAAAATTTTCCCAATCTCACGAATGCACCAGTGTTCATGTGCTAGAGGCAGAATGGTCTCCACCCAAGATTATAGATTCTCAAAAGTCCTCAAGACACCTGATAGTAAGAATGAAGAATTATAATTGTAGGCAGGCCCTCTTGAAGGCAGCTAGGACAAAGAAGCTCCTTATGTACAGAGGAAAGCCCATCAGAATAAAATCAGACCTGTCCACAGAAACCTGGGAAGCCAGAAAGGGCTGGCAAGATATATTCAGGGCACTAAATGGGAAGAACATGCAGCCAAGAATACTTTATCCAGCAAGACTGACATTCAAAATGGATGGAGAGATAAAGAGTTAGTTTCCAAGACTGACAAGGCTTAAAAGAGTATGCGACCACCAAGCCGACACTGCAGGAAATATTAAGGGGGGATTCTATAAAAGAGGAAAAATCCTAAGAATATCATCGAACAGAAATATAGAGACAATCTACAAAAAGAAAGACTTCAAAGGTAACACGATGTCAATAAAAACGTATCTATCAATAATCACTTTGAATGTGAATGGCCTAAATGCACCCATAAAATGACACAGGATTGCAAATTGGATAAAACAACAGGACCCATCCATATGTTGTCTACAAGAGACCCATTTTGAACCTAAAGATACACTCAGACTGAAAGTGAAGGGATGGAGAAGCATCTCTCATGCCAATGGTCCTCAAAAGAAGGCCGGAGTAGCGATTCTTATATCAGATAAATTCGATTTTAAACTAAAGACTGTAGTCAGAGATACAGAAGGACACTACATCATTCTTAAATGGACTATCCACCAAGATGATCTAACAATTGTAAATATCTATGCCCAATATGGGAGCAGCCAATTACATAAGAAAACTATTAATCAAGATAAAGAGTCATATTGATAGGAATACATTAATAGTAGGAGATCTTAACATGCCTCTCTCAGTAATGGACAGATCATCGAAGCAGAAAATCAATAAAGAAACAAGAGCATTGAATGATACATTGGACCAGATGGACCTCATAGATATATACAGAACATTCCACCCTAAAACAACAGAATTCTCATTCTTAAGTGCAAATGGAACCTTCTCCAGAATAGACCACATACTGGGTCACAAATCAGGACTCAACCGATACCAAAAGACTGAGATTATTCCCAGCATATTCTCAGATCACAATGCTTTGAAACTGGAGCTCAATCACAAGGAAAAGTTCAGGAGGAACTCAAACACCTGGAAGCTAAAGGCCACCTTGCTTAAAAATGCTTGGATCAACCAGGAGATCAAAGAAGAACTGAAACAATTCATGGAAACCAATGAGAATGAAGACACTTCAGTCCAAAACCTATGGGATACAGCAAAGGCAGTCCTAAGGGGGAAATACATACCATCCAAGCCTCTCTCAAAAAAACTGAAAAATCCAGAACACAGCAGCTGTCTCTACACCTTAAAGAACAGGAGAATCAACAACAAATCAAACCAACTCCACACATAAGAAGGGAAATCATCAAGATTAGAGCTGAGATCAATGACGTTGAAACCAGAGATACAGTAGAACATATCAAAGAAACTAGACGCTGGTTTTTTGAAAGACTCAATAAGATCGATAAACCATTGGCCACACTAATCCAAAAGAAAAGAGAGAAAGCTCAAATTAATAAAATTATGAATGAAAAGGGAAAGATCACAGCTAACACCAAGGAGTAGAAACAATCATCAGAATTTAATACAACAGTTATATGCCAATAAGTTAAGCAAGCTAGATGAATGGATTCATTCCTGGAAAACTGTAAACTCCCAAACTGAACCAGGAAGAAATTGACAACCTGAATAGACTGATATCTAGTAACGAGATTGAAGCAGTGATCAAAAACCTCCCAAAAAACAGAGCCCAGGACCTGATGGATTCCCTGGGGAATTCTACCAAACTTTCAAAGAGGAAATAACATGTATTCTCCTGAAGCTGTTTCAAAAAATTGAAGCAGAAAGAAAACTTTCAGACTCTTTCTATGAAGCCTGCATTACCCTGATCCCCAAACCAGGCAAAGACCCCACCAAAAAGGAGAATTTCAGACCATTATCACTGATGAATATGGATGCTAAGATTCTCAACAAGATCCTAGCAAATAGGATCCAACAGCACATTAAAAAGATTATCTACCATGACCAGGTAGGATTCATCCCTGGGTTACAAGGATGGTTCAACATTCGCAAATCAATCAATGTGATAGAAAAATCAATAACAGAAGAGAGAAGAATCACATGGTCCTCTCAATTGATGCAGAAAAAGCATTTGACTAAATCCAGCATCCATTCCTGATTAAAATGCTTCAAAGTACAGGGAGAGAGGGAACATTCCTGAACTTCATAAAATCTATCTATGAAAAACCCACAGCAAATATCATCCTCAATGGGAAAAAGCTTGCAGCCTTCCCATTGAGATCAGTAAAACAACAAGGATGCCCACTGTCACCACTCTTGTTCAACATAGTATTAGAATTCCTAGCAACAGCAATCAGACAACAAAGAGAAATAAAAGGTATCCAAGGTGGCAATGAAGAAGTCAAACTCTCTCTCATCGCAGATGATATGATATTTTATATGGAAAACCCAAAAGACTCCACCCCTAAACTACTAGAACTCATACAGCAATTCAGTAACATGGCAGGATACAAAGTCAATGTATAGAAATCAGTGGCTTTTTATACACTAACAATGAAAATACAGAAAGGGAAATTAGAGAATCAATTCCATTTACTATAGCACCAAGAACCATAAGATACCTGGGAATAAACCTAACCAAAGAGGTAACGATCTGTAGTTGAGGAACTACAGAACACTCATGAAAGAAATATAAGAAGACACAAAAAGATGGAAGACCATTCCATGCTCTTGGATCAGAAGAATAAACATTGTTAAAATGTCTAGACTGCCTAGAGCAATCTATACTTTTAATGCCATTCCAATCAAAATTCCACCGGTATTCTTCAAAGAGCTGGAGCAAATAATCCTAAAATTTGTATGAAATCAGAAGAGACTCCGAATCGCTAAGGAAATGTTGAAAAACAAAAATAATACTGGGGGCATCACATTACCTGATTTCAAGCTTTACTACAAAGCTGTGATCACCAAGACAGCATGGTACTGGCATAAGAACAGACACATAGACCAGTGGAACAGAGTAGAGCGCCCAGATATGGACCCTCAACTCTATGGTCAAATAATCTTCGACAAAGCAGGAAAAAATATACAGTGGAAAAAAGACAGTCTCTTCAATAAATGGTGCTGGGAAAACTGGACAGCTATATGTAGAAGAATGAAACTCGACCATTCTCTTACACTGTATACAAAGATAAACTCGAAATGGGTAAAAGACCTCAATGTGAGACAGGAATCCATAAGAATATTAGAGAAGAATATAGGCAGTATCCTCTTTGATATCAGCCACAGCAACTTCTTTCAAGATATGTCTCCAAAGGCAAAGGAAACAAAAACATAAATGAACTTTTGGGACTTCATCAAGATCAAAACCTTCTGCACAGCAAAGGAAACAGTCAACAAAACAAAGAGGCAACCCACGGAATGGGAGAAGATATTTGCAAATGACAGTACGGACAAAAGGTTGATATCCAGGATCTATAAAGAACTTCTCAAACTCAACACACACAAAACAGATAATCATATCAAAAAATGGGCAGAAGATATGAACAGACACTTCTCCAAAGAAGACATACAAATGGCTATCAGACACATGAAAAAATGTTCATCATCACTAGCCATCAGGGACATTCAAATTAAAACCACATTGAGATACCACCTTACACCAGTTAGAATGGCCAAAATCAGCAAGACAGGAAACAACGTGTGTTGGACAGGATGTGGAAAAAGGGGAACCCTCTTACACTGTTGGTGGGAATGCAAGTTGGTGAAGCCACTTTGGAGAACACTGTGGAGATTCCTCAAGAAATTAAAAATAGAGCTTCCCTATGACCCTGCAATTGCACTACTGGGTATTTACCCCAAAGATACAGATGTAGTGAAAAAAAGGGCCATCTGTATCCCCAATGTTTATAGAAGCAATGGCCATGGTTGCCAAACTGTGGGAAGAACCAAGATGCCCTTCAACGGACGAATGGATAAGGAAGATGTTGTCCATATACACTATGGAGTATTATGCCTCCATCAGAAAGGATGAATACCCAACTTTTGTAGCAACATGGACAGGACTGGAAGAGATTATGCTGCGTAAAATAAGTCAATGGGAGGGAGTCAATTATCATTTTTTTCACTTAATTGTGGAGCAGAATAGATAACATGGAGGACATGGGGAGATGGAGAGGAGAATGGAGTTGAGGGAAATTGGAAGGGGAGGTGAACCATGAGAGACTATGGATTTTGAAAAACAACCTGAGGGTTTTGAAGGGGCTGGGCATGTGAGGTTGGGGGAGTCAGGTGTCAGGTATTGAGAGAGGCACATATTGCATGGAGCACTGGGTGTGGTGCTGAAAAGAAATTAAAAAAAAAAAAAAGAAAAAAATTTTTGTGAATTTCTCTGCAAACACTCATGCTTTAGCTTGTCCCATAGGTTTGGGTATGTTGTTTCTTCATTTTAATTCACCTCTAAAATATGCCAATGTTCCTTTGATTACTTCTTTGAGTTGGTTACTTAGAAATGTATTATTTAATTTCCACATATTTGTGAGTTTACCAAATTGTTTTTTTAATTGATTTCTAACTTTATTCCTTTAAGGTCAGAGAACACATTTGTTTTTATTTCAATCTGTTTACGCATATTTGTTTCATGGATTAGTATATGGTCCATTCTGGAGAATGACCCATATGTACTTGAAAATATATATACTGCTGTTTGGTGAACTAGTCTATTGATATATATCAGATTTAGTTGATTTATAGTATTGTTTGAGTCTTCTAGTTCCTTGATATTCTGCCTATTTGTTCTAACCACTATTGAAAGTGAGGTTTTGAAGTCTCCAACTGTGATCCAACTATTATTGTTGAATTGTCTCTACTCTCCTCATTGTTGTCACTTTTTCCTTCATGTTCGTGCTGTTATTAGGCTTACAGAGTTTATGATTGTTATATCTTCCTGATGGACTGACCCTTTATAATTGTAAAATGTCTCATTATCTCTAGTAGATTTTTGTTTTAGAATCTATTTTTGTCTGGGACACCTGGGTGCCTCAGTCCGTTAAGCATCTGCCTTCTGCTCAGGTCATGATCCTAATGCCCTGGGATCGAGTCTTATAATGGGTTCCCTGCTCAGCAGGGAGCCTGCTCCTCCCTCTTCCTGCCTCTCCCCCTGCTTGTGATCTCTTTCTGATAAATATATAAAATCTTTCAAAAAAATAAAATCTATTTTGTCTGATGTTTGTATACTCACTCCAGCTTCTTTGTGGTTGTTGTATGCATGATATATTATTTTCCATAATTTACTTGCAATACCTATCTTTGACTCTACAATGTGTCTCTTCTAAACAGAATATAGCTCTATCTTATTTTGCTTTTTATCCAGTCTGACAATTTCTGTCTTTTGATTGGGTTATTTAATGTATTCATATTTAAAGTTGCTATTGATATTATTGGATTTGCATCTTCCATTTTACTTTTTATTTTCTCATGTCTCATGTTTTTTTTTAAATTCTTCTATTTCTCCTTTACTATTTTATTTTGCATTGAATATTTTTAATGTAGTTAAACTGCTTTAATGATTTTTTAATTTTTTTTTCTTTGAGAGGGAGAGAGTGAAAGAGGAAGGGAGAGAGAAGTGAGGGAGGGGCAAAAGGAGAAGGAGAGAGACTCTTAGGTTCCATGCCCAGCGCAAAGCCTGACACAGAGCTAGATCTCACAATCCTGAGATCATGACCTGAGCCAAAATCAAGAGTTGGACATTTAACTGAGCCACCCAGGCATCCCTATTTTTCAACTATTTCCTTAGTGGTTGTTACAGGTCTTACTGTGTACCTTAACTTATCAGCATCGGCTTCAGATTTATATTAACTGAATTACAGTGAGAACTACAAACAGTACTTTTATATAGCTCTATTCCCCTTTTCTCTTTTTTGTGATATTATTGTTACACATGTTATACCTATAAATGTTATACTATGTTTAATTATTACCCTATATAATCTTTTTAATTTTTATTTTATTTTTTAACCTTACATCTATGGAAGAATCTATTTTTTAAAAGTTTTTATTTAAATTCCAATTAGTTAACATACAGTCTATTATTAGTTTTAGCTGTACAATATAGTGACTCAACACTTTCATAAACACCTGGTGCTCACCACAAGTGCTGTCCTTAATCCCCATCACCTATTTAACTGATCTCTGCACCCACTTCCCCTCTGTCTAGGGGACAGAGAATTCTTGGCTGCATATTTCTCCCATTCAGCAGTTTAAATATTTCCTTCTACTCCTTTCTGGCTCACTTTGTGTCTGTGGACAGATCTGCTATGACCTTGACCTGTGTTCCATTGTAAGTTAAGGACCTTTTTTTCCTTTGCTGCTTTCAGGATTCTTTCCTAGACTATTTCTTTGTGTATTTTGTGAATTTGACTATGATATGCCTTGGTGATGGCCAGCTTTTGTTGAATTTGATGGGAATTCTCTGTGCTTCTTGGATTTTGATGTCTGTGTCCTTCCCCTGATTAGGGAAGTCTTCAGCTATAATTTGTTTGAATAAACCTCTTCTGGTACTCTTATGGTATCCATGCTATTATGATTTACTAAGTTTCTAAACTCTCTAAGTCTACCTTTGTGGTCCTTCTTCTTTCCTCCTTCATTATTTTCCATAATTTTATTTTCTATATCACTGATTTGCTCCTTTGCATCTTGGTTATGACATTTTTAATTTGGCCTGACTTGATTTTAGTTCTCTTACCTCTGCATCAAGGGCTTCTCTAGTGTGTTCTATGCTTTTTTCTAGCCCAGATAGTATCCTTATAATAATTTTAAATTCTAGTTCAGACAGCTTACTTATATCTGCGTTGATTAAATCCCTGGCTGTGAATTCTACCTTGTGTTTGTTATTTTGGGGTGAATCTTCCAACTTGTCATTTTGTCCAGAAAAGAAGAGAAAAAAGAACAAAACAAAACAAAAAATAAACAAAAAACAAGAAAGAGCAAAGAACAAAGAAAAAGAAAACAAAACAAAAACACAAAACAAGAAAATCAGAAAAAAAAAATGTAGATCCTGGGTGTGTTTCAGTTTGGTTACTGAAAGAATCTAGATCCCAAAATAAAAAAAAATAGACAGAAAACTATATATATATGTATATATATACATATATATATATGTATACATATATATATATGTATATATATACATATATATATGTACACACACACACATACACACATATATATATATGTATATATATATATGGAAAGAACACATACAAAAATCTAAAAAATTAATAAATTTAAAAGGGTATTGGAAAATTTAAGAAAATAAATGAAAAAATAATAAAAATAAAAGAAATAGGGGTGCCTGTGTGGCTCAGTCAGTTAAACTTCTGACTCTTGATTTTGGCGCAGGTCATGATCTCAGAGTTCTGGATCTAGCCCTGTATCAGGCTCTGTACTCAGTGCAGTCTGCTTGCCCCTTTCCCCTCACTCTCAATCTCTCTCTCTCAAATAAAATCTTAAAAAAAAAATAAAGAATAAAAGTAAAAAGGAAGCTCAATCTTATTTCCCCTAGAGGTGAAGCTTTGCAGCACTCTATTACCAATAAACTTGGTATGAGTTGTTTATGCTGGTCCTCTGGGGGTGGGGTCTGGGCTGATTCTCAGGCTGACTTGTTTCAATGGAAAGGCTCCTCGGGGCAGGTTGGGGGTTGGGTAGGGGAGTTAGGGTAGGTGGGGGAATTGATGTAAGAGGCTCCCATCTCTACTAGGTGGTGCTGTTTTCCTCCTTGAAGGCTTTTAGCACTGATGGGCTGGATGAAAATGGCTGAGCCTTGCTCTCTAGCCTGGGAGGTGAAAGTTCACACCTCCTACTCTTCAGTGAGCCCTCACAGAAAAGCAGCCAATCACCCTATTTTTTTTTTTTTCCTGGTTTCCCTATGATCCTATGTTCACTCTGGCCATGTCTGAGCCTTTTTATCTTAGGCGCATGACAGTTTCAAAATTCCAATTTTTAGGGATGTCTGTGGCATAGATCTGTACTGTTTCTCTGGAGAAGGGTCTTGTCAGGCTTCCCAGCAGGTCCAAGGAAAGCAGCTGCACAACTGTGCTGTGGTCTGTAGTTTATACCAAAAAGCTGGCAGCAAGACCCGCTGCCCTCAGCCAGCTTCCCAGCTTCTGTGCCTGGGAAAAGCACAGCACCCTGGTGTCACCTGTTCTTTCTGCGACCCAGTGGATCCTCAGACCACCCTGTCACTCCTGGGATTTTGCCCCACTTCACCACTTGAGCACCTTTAATGTAGGGACATCCCCAAAGTAATCAACTAAAAAGTTCAGATTTTGCACTCCAATACTCCAAAAATTAGGGTAGCCTCCACAAGCAGGCTCTCTCCTCACCACTGCATCCATAGTTATACCTCTCCCAAGTGAGCTTCCACACATCCTACCTTCCAAAAGGTGGTTGCTTTTCTACTTATAGACTTGAAGTTTTTGTTCTCTCAGAACTCCAATTGACTTCTTGGGTGTTCAGAATAATTTAGTAACTATCTAAACTGGGTTTGAGGGACAAACTCAGAGCCCTCCTACTCCTCCACCAGCTTAACTCCTCCTCCTGTGTAATACAGACATTGTAACAAAATTTGTTTTTCTAATCCATGAGCATGGAATGTCTTTTCATTTCTTTGTGTCATCTTGAATTTCTTTCATCTGTGTTTTACAGTTTTCAGAGTACAGGTCTTTCACCTCTTTGGTTAGGTTTATTCCTAAGTATTTTGTTATTTTTGGTGCAAATGTAAATGGGATTGTTTTCTTAATTTCTCTTTCTGCTGCCTTTTTTTTTTAAGATCTTATTTATTTATTTGAGAGATCAAGGAGGAAGCAGGCTCCCTGCTGAGCAGAGAGACCGATGTAGGGCTCGATCCCAGGACCCTGGGATTATGACCTGAGGCTTTAACCCACTGAGCCACCCAGGTGCCCCTGCCTTTTTTTTTTTATTTAATTAATTTATTTTTAAAAAGATTTTTTAAATTTATTTATTTGACAGAGAGGTCACATATAGGCAGAGAGGCAGGCAGAGAGAGAGGGGTGGGGAAGCAGGCTCCCTGCTGAGCAGAGAGTCTGATGCGGGGCTCGATCCCAGGACCCTAAGACTATGACCTGGACCGAAGGCAGAGGCTTAACCCACTGAGCCATCCAGGTGCCCCTCTGCTGCTTCTTTATTAGTGTATAAAATGCAACAGACTTCTGCACATTGGTTTTGTATCTTGCAACTTTACTGAATTCATTTATTAGGTCCAAGTAGTTTTTTGGTGGAGTCTTTCAGATTTTCTATAAATAGTGTCAGGTCATCTGCAAACAGTGAAACTTTTATATCTTCCATATCAATTTGGATGCCTTTTATTTCTTTTTGTTGTCTGACTCCTGTGACCAGGACTTCCATTACTATGTTGAATAAAAGTGGGTGGGAGTGGACATCCTTGTCTTATTCCTGACCTTAGTTAAGTTAGATGTTATCTATGGATTTTCCATATATGGCCTTTATTCTATTGAGGTATATTCCTCTAAACCCACTTTTTTGAGGGCTTTTATTATGAGTGAATGTTGTATTTTGTCAAACACTTTCTCTACATCTACTGAAATGATCATATGGTTTTTATCCCTTCTCTTATTGATGTGATTGATGTATCACATTGGTTGATTTACGAAGAGTGAACCACCCTCGCATTCCTGGAAATAAATCTCACTTCATGGTGGTGAATTATTTTTTTTTAATGTACTGTTCATTTGGTTTGCTAATGTTTTGTGGAGAGTTTTGCATGTTCATCAGAGGTATTGGCTTGTAGGTCTCTTTTTTTTTTTTTTTGATGGTGTCTATCTGGTTTTGGTATCAGGGTGATACCAACCTCATAAAATGAATTTGGAAATTTTCCTTCCTCTTTGATTTTTTGGAATAGCTTGAGAAGAAATATGTATTAACTCTTCTTTAAATGTTTGGTAGAATTTGCCTATGAAGCTGTCTGGTCCTGGACTCTAGTTTGTTGGAAATTTTTTGATTACTGATTCAATTTCCTTGCTGGTAATCAGTCTATTCAAATTTCTCATTTCTTCCTGTTTTGGTTTTGGGAGGTTATATGTTTCTAGGATTTAATCTGTTTTTTCTATGTTGTCTAATTTGTTGGCATATGGTTTTTCATAGTAGTTTATATTTCTGTTGTGTTGGTTGTTAGTTTTCTTCTGTCATTTGTGATTGTGTTTGTTTGGGCCCTTTCTCTTTTTCCTTGATGAGCCTGGCTAGAGGTTTATCAATTTTTTAAAAGACATTATTTATTTATTTGAGAGAATGAGAGCATGAATGGAGAGAGGGGCAGAGGGAGAGGGAGAAGTAGACTACTGCTGAGCAGGGAGCCCAATGCAGGGCTTGATCCTTGGACCCTGAGGTCAGGACCTGAGCCAAAGGCAGACACTTAACCAACTGAGCTACCCACACACACTGAGGTTTATCAATTTTATTAATTTTTTCAAAGAACCATATCCTGATTACATTGATTTTTTCCTTTTATTTTTTTAGTTTCTGTATCATTTCTTTCTTTTGTGCTTTTTCTTTTTCTTTTTCTCTTTTTCTTTCCTTTTCTTTCTTAGATTTTATTTATGTAAGAGAGAGAGAGAGAGCGAACACATAGAGGGAAAAGAAGAACTTCTGCTGAGCAGAGAGCCCAAGGCGGGGCTCAATTCCAGGACCCTGGAATCATGACCTGAGCCAAAGGCAGATGCTTAACCAACTGAACCACCCAGGTGCCCTTATATCATTTATTTTTGCTCTAATATTTATTATTTCCTTCTGCTGGTTTTAGGTTTTATTTGTTGTTCTTTTTCCAGCTCTTTCTGGTGTCAGGTTAGGTTGTTTATTTGAGATTTTTCTTGCTTCTTGAGATAAGCCTATATTGTTATAAACATCCCTCTTAGACCTGCTTTGCTGTATCCCAAAGGTTTTGGACCACTGTATTTTCATTTTCATTTGTTTCTATGTTCATTTTGAATTCTATGATTTCTTAGTTGCCCCATTAATAGTTTAGTAGCATATTATTTAACCTCCATGTATTTGTGGTCTTTCCAGATTTTTTCTTATGGTTGATTTCTAGTTTCATAGCACTGTGGTCAGAAAAGAGGCATGGCCAAAAAAAAAAAAAAAATGCCATGGTATGATTTCAGTCTTTCTGAATCTGTTGAGACTTTGTTTTGTGGCCTACTATGTGATCTATTCTGGTGAATGCTCTGTGTATCCTTGAAAAGAATGTTTATTCTGCTCTTTTAGGATGGAATGTTCTGAATATATCTGTTAAATCCATCTGGTCCAATGGGTCACTCAAAGCTATAGTTTCTTTGTTGATTTTGTTCAGATAATCTGCCCATTGATGTAAGTGGAGTGTTAAAGTTCCCTACTTTTAATGTATTGCCTTTGCTATTAACTGTTTTATGTATTTGGGTGCTGTCATTTTAGGTGCATAAATATTTACAGTTATTACATATTCTTATTGCATTGTCCTCTTAATGATGATACAGTGTCCTTCTTTGTCTCTTGTTACAGTGTTTAAAGTCTATTTTATCTGATGTAAGTATTGCTACTCCAGCTTTCTTCTTTTTTTTTTTTCCATGAGACACATTTAATTTTTCATTTTCCTGGGTAGTCTACATTTAAACTATTCTAATAGGCATATTATAAAATATTAAAATCATATCTTAAATATTCTCATTTATTGCTAACAAGTTAGGTAAGAAAGTAAATATTTCTTTAGGTTTTTTTTAAATTTTTTTAATCATTTTTTTTTATTTTCAGCATAACAGTATTCATTGTTTTTGTACCACGCCCAGTGCTCCATGCAGTCCGTGCCCTCTCTAATAACCACCACCTGGTTCCCCCAACCTCCCACCCCCCCACCTCTTCAAACCCTTCAGATTGGGGAAATTGGAAGGGGAGGTGAACAATGAGAGACTATGGACTCTGAAAAACAATCCAGCTTTCTTCTTATCACCATCTTAATGATAAATGTTCCTCCATTCCCTCACTTTTAAACTGCATGTGTCTTTTGGTCTGAAATGAGTCTCTATAGGCAGTATATGGACAGGTCTTTGTAGTTTGATTGTTTTTTTATGTTTCATCTTTTGACTGAAGGACATAGTCCATTTGCCATTTTAATTATTATGTTCCTTGGTGTGAACCTCCTGGATTGATTTTTTTGGTGGATCTCTGTGCCTCCTAGATTCAGATGTCTGATTCCTTCCCCAGATTAGAGGAGTTTTCAAATAATTTTTCCGTCCCTTTTTCTCTCTTTTATCCTTCTGGAATCCCTATAATGTGAATGTGTTTTCCTTGATAGTGTTGAATTCCCTTGGCCTACTCTAATATTTTATTATTCTTTTTCTTTTTGCTGTTCTCCCTGGTTGCTTTCCATTATTCTACCAGCTCACTGATTCATTCTTCTGTTTCCTCTCAACTACTATTTATTCCCTCTAGTGTATTTTTTTTTTTCAGATTCATTCATCTGAAAGAGAGAGCACATCCATGAGTAGGGGGAAGGGGCAAACGGAGAGAGAATCTCAAACAGACTTCCTGCTGAGTGTAGAGTCCAGTGTTGGGCTCAATTCCAGGACCCTGAGATCATGATCTGAGCCAAAATCAAGAGCCAGCCTCTTTAACTGACTAAGTACTTCACTCTAGTGTATTTTTAATATCAGTTATTGAGTTCTTCACCTCTGATTGTTCTTTTTTATATTTCCATTCTCTCTGTTGAAGAATTTTCTGCAAGTCTCCACTCTTTTCTCAAGTCCAGTGAGAATATTTATGACCATTACACTTTGAAATCTTTATCAGGTATATTGCTTTTCTGCATTTAATGAAGCTCTTTTGCTGTGATTTTGTTCTGTTCTTTCACCTGCACATACCCATACATATATTAAAAGACTTTTTTCACTGAGAAGGGTTTTATTACATTTTTAAAGTTTTTTTATAAACATATAATGTATCTTTATTCCCAAGGGTACAGGTCTGTGAATCGCCAGGTTTACACACTTCACTTTGCAGCACTCACCATACTGAGAATGTTGTTAAGATTCATCCATGCTATAGCATATAATCACTCTTCATACTTCATTTTATGGCTAAATAGTAATCCATTGCAATCATGGTTATACCACATTTCTTCATTCATTTATCAGTTGATAGATGTTTCCACCTTTTGCTGTTGTGAATAGTATGGCCATGAACGCTTCTGTACAAGTTTTTGACACAAAAACAGTAAAAAATAGAAAGAAGTGAAAAATATTCAAATACATATAAATGAGAAAATGCATCATCTCTCTGCCCTCCATTTTCTTAATAGCCTAGTTTGCTTTGTTTTTGTTTGATTTTATAAAATCAAGATAATATAATACACATTACTCTGCAATTTGCTTTTCACTTGAGATGACATTGTAGACATATTTTTTTACATTAGTATATTCAAATGAAGCTATTCTTTCTAGGACAACTGCATTTTTTTTTTCTTTTAACCTGCTAACTAAATACCTTGCTCTTGCAAATTAGTTGCACTGTTTTATTCCACATGTGCATTTTTTTCTCTTACCAATCAAGATTTTAGTTTTCATTCTAGTTCAAAGGCATGATATTTCTTCTGCAATAACACTTTCTTGGTTAATTAAGCACATCACAAATTTTCACTTATCTAAAATTCCATTCACTCATTATCTCTGAGAATTGTGTGAACATTAGATTTATTTGTCTGTATATTTTCATTAATCTTTTTTAATTATGGTATTTAATATCTCCAAACAAATAATAAATTACTTGAAGCAGAGGTTAATGTTTTTGGATTTTATTCTCTGCTGCCTCTAGAACAGGGTTAGCTGATCAGAAGTGCTTATCAAAACTTATTGATCTGAGATTTCTGGCTACCTCTTAAATGATGGGTTTTTCAACTTCCAATCTCTGAATCTCTCTGGTCCAGGTGAAAATAATCATTGTAAACTCCCATAAGACTCTTGACATATATTCCTTTTGTAAACCAAATAACACCATCTTTCCTATTTAATGAATCCCATTGCAAGATGTTTTCTTGGTCAATCCCCAAGTTCCTACAAGATTTTATCTAGAGGTGCTAAACAACTAATGATTCAACTAGGTCATTTATTTATATTTAAAATTACCTATATGCTCTCTATCAGATCCTACTTAATACAGAATAACCTAAAGCCCTGATTCTACTGTACAGCTGGTAAGTTTAAGTGTTTCACAAATAATTTCTACTGAAAGATTTTAAATTTCTGCCTTTCCTACTTCCAATCTCCTAACCCTATTCCTTGGAGCTGAGATAAATAAAACAGTTTACATATGTTGGCAGATATAAAGGGAGAACTGAAACAGGGGAGAAACTAAAGAACTTAATCTTTGAGCTCTTTCCTGTAGAAATGTTGTGATACAGTCTTTAGGAGACAAAGGTAAATTTTTAAGTCATAGAATTTTAAGTATTTGTAAGAAAAACAGACTCATACTTTAATAAAAAAATAAATGATGAAAAAAAATTAAATGCCTTTCCCTTGGCTATATAACTATATAGTACTAAACTTGGTAATAAAGCAGTCTTCTTACATTGGATTTTTACTTATTTTCTCTGTTTCTGATTGGTTCAACGAGATAGTTTATCTGAATATGTTAAAAATCTTCTCTGGAAATTTACAAGAGCTCTGCAACTGTTCCTTGAAATCTTTCTATGTCACTTACATGTGATACAATTTTTATATGTTCTTTCAGTAAGGATATTCTTAGGGATGAATTCTAAAAGACTCAATTTTGTGTGTGTGTGTGTGTGTGTGTGTGTGTGTGTGTGTGTGTGTGTGTGT